>NW_006792503.1:93353-129847 GCF_000442215.2 Lipotes vexillifer
GATGTGTATAAAAAAT
Source organism: Lipotes vexillifer (assembly GCF_000442215.2). Classification (NCBI taxonomy): domain Eukaryota; kingdom Metazoa; phylum Chordata; class Mammalia; order Artiodactyla; family Lipotidae; genus Lipotes; species Lipotes vexillifer. The sequence goes on from NW_006792503.1 coordinate 93,370, forward strand.
TTAGTAACAATTACTATTAAAAATGTTTACTGGGGGCTTCCCTGGTGGCGCAGTGGTTGGGAGTCCACCTGCCAATGCAGGGGACATGGATTCATGCCCTGGTCCGGGAAGATCCCACATGCCGCAGAGCGGCTAGGGCCGTGAGCCATGACCACTGAGCCTGTGTGTTCAGAGCCTGTGCTCCGCAACGGGAAAGGCCGCAACAGTGAGAGGCCCACGTATAGCAAAAAAAAAAAAAAAAAAAATGTTTACTGGGACCCCTGGCGATGCAGTGGTTAAGAATCCACCTGCCAATGCAGGGAACACAGGTTCAAGCCCTGGTCCAGGAAGATCCCATATTTCACGGAGCAGCTAAGCCCGTGCGCCACAACTACTGAGCCTGTGCTCTAGAGCCCCCGAGCCACAACTACTGAGCCCGCGCCACAACTATTGAAGCACACGTGCCACAACTACTGAAGCCCGTGCTCAACAACAAGAGAAGCCACCTCAATGAGAAGCCCACGCACTGCCTCGAAGAGTAGCCCCTGGTCGCCGCAACTAGAGGAAGCCTGCGCGCAGCAACAAAGACCCAACACAGCCCAAAATAAATAAATAAATAAATAAATAAATAAATAATGTTTACTATTAGAAAATGCTAATGTTAACTCTGTGGAATCCAGCAATTTTGCTAAATTTACTGTTTAGTGTCTAATGTCTTAGTGTCTAATATCTATAGAATACTTTTATATAATCTAGAAACAAACATGCAATCTGTGATTAAAGATGATTTAGTATCTTCCTTTCCAATTGTTACTCTTTTTAAAATTAAAAAAAATTTTTTTCTTTAGTGTCCTGGCTATGATTGCACTAAGATGTTGAATAGAACTTGCTGATAGTAGGTGATTCCTTGTCTCTTTTCTGATTGCAGGGGAATGTTTTCAGTATTTTACTACTAGCTATGATATTGGGTACAGTTTTGTTTTTTTTTTTCAATCACGACTGGGTGGTAAATTTGGTCATATTGTTTCTCTTTGTTGTAACAGTGTCATGATTTTTTCTCTTTCTTCTGTTAAAGTCATTTGGTTCCAAAACTTTTATCCCACCGTAATGCATTCTTCAATTAAACCCTATTTGTTTATGGAGTATTATAGTTGAAATAGCTTTGAGTCCTGTTTTCCAAACGTAAGTTGTTTTATTTTGGGAGGATATATACCTCTTTTATGAGGGATATATTTTGATACCATAAGATTTCAGTTCTTATAATATCCTTATAATTTTGGTGTAGAGCTAATAGGGATCTCATAACATTTCAGGGAGCATTTCTACTGAAATCCTATGTGTCCCATGGACTGATGAGTCCACTGGAAACATTACTCAGCTGCCTGGCTTTTCAGTGATACCTTTCTGCTTAGCATCTTGGGTTTTCAGTCTCCTCATTTGAGGAGGGATATCTTGTAAGGGAAAGGGGTACTATAATAAATTTGGTTCTCACTCCCTTTGCTAGTCTTTTACCTGAGATCTAGTCTTCTCAGTTCTTGATTGTTTGCATTTATGATTTCTTCAAACAGATGTCTTATATTTTCCCATCTTTCAGTTTTTCTCAGCAAATGTTTTACCTGAAATGTCTAGTCTGCCATTACTAGAGGAAGGTATCTTCAAAAATACTACTTTTGAAATGTATTTTAATTTGTATATATTTTGCCTCGTATCCAATCTGTATATTAAGAATATAAACAATTTTAATTAAACTTTCTATTTTGGCGTAATTGTACATTCACTTGCACATGTAAGAAGTCACACAGAGATACCCTGTATACCTTTTACCCATTTCTAGCCAATTTTAACATCTCGCAGAAATAGAGTAAAATATCTCATTTGGTATATTCACACTGATATGGTCAAGATATAGATACATTTCATTCACCCCAAAGATCCCTCGTGTTGCACTTATAGGCACACCCACCCCCACTATCCCCTTCCAATTATGAATTCTGGCAACTTTAATCTGTTTTTCATTTCTTAAACTTTTCATTTCAAGATTGTTATATAAATGCAGTCATACTGTATATGACCTTTAAGACTGGCTTACTTCATAATGAATAATTCTAGAGTTTCATCAAAGTTATTGTATGTATTGGTAGTCCATTCCTTTTTCTTTTTGTGTAGTAGTTCTTAGTATAGATGTACCACGTCTTGTTCAACCATGTACTCTTTGAAGATTATCTGGTTGTTTCCAGTTTGGGGATAATATTGAAAAATTTACCATAAATTTTTGTGTACTTGTTTCCATGTGAACATAATCTTCATTTCTCTGGAATTAATATCCAAGAGTGCAATTGCTGTATCATATATTTCCAAGTTTAGTTTTTTAAGAACCTGCCTGTTTTCCAGAATGGCTGCAACATTTTATATTCCCACAAACAATGTATAAGTGATACAGTTTGCCTCTATTTTGCGAGAATTTATTTCTCTATTTTTTATTTTAGTCATTCTGCTATGTGTAATGATATCTCACTGTGGTTTTAATTTGCATTTATCTGATGGCTGTGATGTTAAACATCTTTTCATGTGCTTTTTTACCATCTGCACATGTGTCTTTGGTGAACTTTTTGTTCATATCTTTCGCTCATTTTCAAATTGGATTGTTTATATTGTTGAGTTTTAACAGTTCTTTACATATTCTAGATACTAGTTCTCTATTGGGTATATGGCTCAAATGTATTTTATCCAAATCTGTAGCTTGTCTTTTCATACTCTTAACTGAGGGTCAAAGTTTTTATTTATGTATTTATTTTTAATTTTTTTTAAAGGTTGAGATTCTTTTTTTTAATTTTTATTATATTTTATTTTTGGCTGCATTGGGTCTTCGTTGCTGCACGCAGGCTTCTCTAGGTGCGGCGAACGGGGGGCTACACTTTGTTGCGGTGCGCAGGCTTCTTATTGCTGTGGCTTCTCTTGTTGCGGAGCATGGGCCCTAGGTGCATGGACTTCAGTAGTTGCAGCACACGGGCTCAGTAGTTTTGGCTTGCGGGCTCTAGAGCGCAGGCTCAGTAGTTGTGGCGCATGGGCTTAGTTGCTCTGTGGCATGTGGGATCTTCCTGGACCAGGGATCGAGCTTGTGTCTCCTGCATTGGCAGGAGGATCCTTAACCACTGAGCCACCAGGGAAGTCCCAAAAGTTTCTAAATAGCAAAATCTTTAAATATTATGGAGTCCAAAAGATCACACTTTCCATTTATGGGTCATGTTTTTGGTGTCACATCTAAGGACTTGTTCCCTAGCCCTAGACCCAAAGATTTAATCTGGCTGTTTTGAAAAAAATTTTTTACATTTAAATCTATGATCCATTATGAGTTCATTTTTGTGTAGGCTGTGAGGTTTAGATAGAAGCTCATATTTTTGCCTGTGGATATCCAGTTGCTCCAGCACCATTTGTTGAAAAGTTTATCCTTTCCTCCATTAAATTGCTTTTCCAGCTTTATCAAAAATCACTTGGCCATACTAGTGTGAGGCTATTTTGGGTTCCTTTTCTGTCCCATTGGGCTATGTGTCTATCTCCCAATCAGTATCATACTGTAGTGATTACTGTGGCTAGATAACATGCCTTGAAATTGGGTACAGTAGTTCCTTCAAGTTTATTCTTTTTGTTAAAAATAGTTTTTATCCTACTTCCTTTGTCTTAACATATAAATATTAAAACAGTCTTGTCTGTGTCTTTTTAAAAAACTGTTATAATTTTGTTAGGATTAGTATTAAGCCAGTGTATCAATTTGGGGAGAATTGAAATGTTTATTTTACTATGTTGTCTTGCAATCCACGAACAATTGTGGTATGGTACATTCTCTCCATTTTTTTACACCTTAGATTTCTTTAATCAGTTCTTTGTAGTGTTAGCATACAAGGTCTGTATATCTTTTGTTTGATTTGTGCCTAAGCATTTTATTTTTTCAGCAATTAAAAATTTTATTGTGTTTTTAATTTTAGTCTCTATATGTTCATTTCTAATATAGGGAGATAAAATTGAATTTTGTGAGTTTATTTTGTATCCTGAAACTTGCTGAACTCACTATTTCTTGGAGGCAGATTTTTTTGGATTTTCTCTATCGATGTCACGTCATCTGTAAATAGGGACAATTTTATATTTTTCTTTCACGTGTATGCTTTTTATCTCCTTTTCTTCCCTTATTGTCCTGGCTAGAACTTCCAGCACCATGTTAAGTAAAAGTGGTGAGATACTTGCCTTGTTCTTTTTTTCTTTTCTTTTTCAGTTTATTTTTTATATTGGAGTATATTTGATTTACAATGTTGTGTTAGTTTCAGGTGTACAGGAAAGTGATTTAGTTATACATATACGTATGTCTATTATTTTTCAGATTCTTTTCCCATATAGGTTATTACAGAGTATTGAGTAGAATTCCCTGTGCTATACAGTAGGTTCTTGTTGATTATCTATTTTATATATAGTAGTGTGTATATGTTAATCCCAACCTCCTAATTTATCCCTCCCCCCAACCTTCCCCCTTTGGTAACCATAAGTTTGTTTTCTGAGTCAGTTTCTGTTCTGTAAATAAGTTCATTTGTATCATTTTCTTAGATTCCACATATAAGTCATATCATATGATGTTTGTCTTTCTCTGTCTGATTTACTTAGTATGATAATCTCTAGGTTCTTGACCTTAGAGGAAAAGCATCCAGTTTTTCAGTGTTAAGTGTAACGTTAGCTGTTAGGTGTTTTGTGGATACTGTTTATCAAGTTTATGAAGTTTACCTATATTGCTATTTTTCTGAGAGTTTTTATCGTGAAGGAATGTTGAATTTTTGTTAAAGGATGTTATGTCTATATTCAAGAGATATTAGTTTGTAGTTCTCTTTTTTTATACTTCTTAGTCTGGTTTTGTTGTTAGGGTAATAATGGTTCCATGAAGTGAATTCAGAAGTGTTTCCTCCTCTTCTATTTGCTGTTTTTTTTTTCTCTTTCTGTTTTCTATTATACATTTTGAAATGCTGTACATTTATTTTCAGTTGTTTCAATGAAATTAAAAAATTTTTCTCTTTGGTGGATTATTTACAAGTGTGTGGTTTTTTGTTTGTTTGTTTGTTTTTGTTTTTCCAACTGTTTGGAGATTTTCCTGTTGTGTTTTAGTTACTGATTTCCAATTTAATTCCATTTTGGTCAAAGAACATTTGTTTTATGCCCCAGATTATGGTCATTTGATGTATGTTTCGTGGACACTTGAAATAAATTTGTACTCTGCTGTTGTTGGATGCAGTGTTCTATAAATGCCAATAAGATCCTTTTGGTTAATGGTACTGTTTTTTTTTAATATTTATTTATTTGGCTGCGTCAGGTCTTAGTTGTGGCATGAGGGATCTTTGTTGCAGCATGTGGGATCTTTAAGTTGCAGCACACGGGATCATTATGGCATGCAGGCCCTTAGTTGCGGGATGTGGGATCTAGTTCCCTGACCAGGGCTCGAATCCGGGCCCCCTGCATTGGGAGCAAGGAGTCTTAGCCACTGGCACCAGGGAAGTCCCTGGTTAATGGTACCGTTGATTTCTTCTGTGTTTTTGCTGAATCTGTGTAGTTGTTCTATTAATTGTTGGGAGTGTGATGTTAGAGTATTCAGCTATGACTGTAGATTCATCTTTTTTTTTCTTTCAGTTGTATCAGTTTAGCTTCACATATTTTGCAGCTCTGATATTGGGTCCATACACATTTAGGATTGCTGTATATTCTTGTTTAGTTGACCATTTGTTATTATAGAATGTGCCTCTCTGTCTCTGGCAGATTTCTTTGTTCTGAAGCCTACTTTATATGATATTCATATAACCATTCTTGCTTTCTTTTGGTTATTGTTGGCATGATATATCTTTTCCAATCACTGTATTTTCAATGTGCCTGTATTATTATATTTGAAGTGAGTTTGTTGTAGACAGAAAACTGTTGAGTCATGCTTTTAAATTTACTTTTCCAGTGTCTGTCTTCTAATTGGCATGTATATACCATTTTCATTTAATGTTAATAACAGTGTTAGGATTTCAATGTACTTTCTTTTCTTATTATCTCTACTTCTGTTTGTTTCCCTTTTTCTGCCTTCCTGTGGGTATTTGAATAATTTTTAGAATTTAGTCTTTATTCATCTATAGTGGGGGTTTTTTAAACATCTTTATTGGAGTATAATTGCTTTACAATGGTTAGTTTCTGCTTTATAACAAAGTGAATCAGCTCTATGTATACATATATCCCTATATCTCCTCCCTCTCGCCTCTCCCTCCCACTCTCCCTATCCCACCCCCCAGGTGGTCACAAAGCCCTCAGCTGATCTCCCTGTGCTGTGTGGCTGCCTCCCACTAGCTATCTATTTTACATTTGGTAGTATATATAAGTGTATTTAAGTGTATCTCTTTGCATCATTCTTTTTAGTGATTGCTCTGAACATTTTATATATATATATATGTAAATATAAAGATACAGACTGTACACACAGATATCTTATCACAGTCTACTGGTGTCATCATTTTACCACTTTGAGTAAAGTGTGAAAACTTATGTCTTCTACATCCTTTACCCTTCCTCATTTATAATATAATTGTATTAAATTTTTTTTCTACCTACTTTGAAAATCAGGTCAGAGAGTATTATAATTTTTGCTTCAATAATCCAGCCTAATTTAGAAAACTCAAAAAGGTAAGGAAAGCCTTTTGTATTCACCCATGTATTTTCTTTCTTACCTTATTCTTTCTTCTTTTATGATGTCCAAAGATTACTTCTTTTATTATTCCTTTTTATTTAAAGAGCTTTCTTTAACCATTGTTTTAGGGTATTTTGCTGGTAAGCAATTCTTTTAGTGTTCCTTCATCTGAGAATGTCTTGGTTTTCACTTTATTCCTGAAGAATTTTTTTTGCTGGTTATATAGTATTCTGGGCTGCCAGTTATTTTCTTTTAGCACTTGAAAATTTTTGTGTCAGTTCCATCTGGCCTCTATTGTTTGTGATGAGGAACTCAATCTCATTTGAATGTTTTTTGCCCTATAGGTAATGTGTCATTTCTCTCTTGCTGCTTTCATGTTTCTTTTCATCTTTAGTTTTCAGAAGTTTGACTCTGATGTGTCTTGGTGTGGATTGTTTCAGGTTCATGCTTTTAGGAACTGGCTTCTTGAATCTGTAGTTTCATGTCGTTTGACAAATTGTGAAGTTTTCAAGTATTATTGTTCCAAGTCCATTTTCAGCTCAACCTCTATCCTCTCATCATGGGAGTCCAATGACATGAGTCTTGCTATAGACTCACAGGTCCCTATGTCTTCGTTATTTTTATTTTGCAATCTATTTCCTTTCTGTTGTTCTGATTGGGTAATTTCTCTCTTTTTTTTGTCTTTAAGATCATTGATTATTTCCTCTGACATTACACCAGCAGGGGAAATGTGGAGGTACCACCACAATTGCCAGGTGTAGAAGTTCAGATTTCTGCCATAAACCCACTGACTCGCAAGTGAGGGATGCTCTTGGTTACTGTTAATCAAGGTTGGGAGTTCTGGCTCCCCACTAGGCCTCCACTAATGCCTCCCTGATAGGAGAAATTGGGTCAGATTACAGATCCTGAAGTACACTCCACTGATACCATGCGGAATGACGTCTTTAAAATGGGCTCTGGTGAAAGTCATTAATCTCTGCTAAGCCTCCTCTGACATCACCCCAGCAAAGGAAGGAAGGGTCATCTCATTACTTCCTAGGGAGTGGAAGTCTAGTCTCTCCATATTATCTCCAGTGACACTGTGGTGAGGAAGTACTTTTTATGCCCAGAACGTATGAAAGTCTCAGCTCCTACTTGGCTTTTTATGACATCATGGCATGGGCAGTTTGGGGTGATTAGTTACATTCTGGTGAGTATGGGAGCCTAGGCTCCCCACAGGGCCTTTCCTCGCATGGGATCTTTCTGAAAATAGGATGTCCATTTTATCTGTCATGCTGGCTGGAGTAGGGTGCTTATTGTATTAAAATTTTCTGTCTTGTTAGGCTGTCCTTTTCCTACTTTTTGTCTAAAGCTGTTTTTTTTTTTGCGGTGGGGAACTTTTTTTGTTTACAGCCTTTGTTGTTTATAGGTTGCTGGATTCTTCAGCTTCACGTCTGATGTATATGAGGCAAAACCAAAGCAAAACCAAATAAAAAAAAAAAAAGACAAAGACAAAAACAGAATTCACCATCATGTTGTTCCATGGGTCCTGATGTCCCTAACCAGTCTCCCTTCTCTGCACAGTTGAGAGTCTTGTTATGTTTGTTTTATATATAACATCTAGACCATTTAGTTGTTTCAGGGGGACATATAGGGAAAAGTGTCTACTCCATCTTCTTGGAAACCAAGGTCAAACAATTCTTTTACCAAAATGACCTTCACAAATAGTGAATTTATTTTCATTTTGTGTTTAATTTCTTTCAACCTAATTATTTCATTCATCCTGTAAGTGTTTCTTTAGTTCCCAACATGTGTTAAGTGTCAGTTATGTGATGGAATTACATTATTGTGGGAGAGCCTAGTGAGAAAATAGACAGGAAATGATGTATTATAGATAAGTTTAGTGGTAATTTGTTAGACTATAGTAGTGCTAGAATATCACCTATATATTTTTGTGTTATTTTTAGTGGTTGTTCAAGGAATTGGTATTTGACTCCTCATGTTCTACTTAGAGGTTTTTCACTTACTGTAATATACACTACTATTTTGCTTTGGTAAAATGTATTTTACATGCAAAATGATTTATATAAACATAATACATATCAGAAGCAGTTAGGTACTATGCAATATATAGAGCATAATTGCAACAAGTGTTTATGCACATAGCTATCTGCCAATATGTATGTGTATATATATTTAGGAATAATGTACAGTAATTTTGTCAATCAAGTAATTATGAAATGATACAAGAGTACTTAACAATGGAATTAGTAACATTCATTAAAGGATACATAAGATAAATACAAATGGGCAATTCTTTTAAAAAATTTAATTTAATATGATAATACTGAGTTTTTCTTAACATATCACAAGATAATCATATGATGATAATTGTTGAAACTAGATGGTGTGTCCATGGGTTCATTGTACTAATCACTCTATTTTTGTACATGTTAAAAAGTGTCTTTACTAAAAAGTTTTAAAAGGTGTTAAAAATCTCTTTTTTAATTATAGTTGATATAGTTGAATATAGTTGATTTACAATGTTGTGTTAAATTCAGGTGTACAGCAAAGTGATTCAGTTACTTTTTTTTCAGATTATATTCCATTTAAGGTTATTACAAGATATTGAATATAATGCCCTGTGCTATACTGTAAATCCTTGTTGCTTATCTGTTTTATGTATGTTTTTTTGTATCTATTAATCCCATACTCTTAATTTGTCCCTCTCTCCTTTCCTCTCCCGTTTAGTAACCATAAGTTTGTTTTCTATGTCTGTGATTCTGTTTCTGTTTGATATACAGATTCATTTGTATTATTTTTAGATTCCTCATATAAGTGATATCATACAGTATTTTTCTTGCTCTGTCTGACTTACTTTGCTAAGTATAATATTCTCTAGGTCCATCCATATTGCTGCAAATGGCAATATTTCATTATTTTTTATGGCTAAGTATTCTATTGTATGTATATACCACATCTTCTCAAGCCAGTTGTCTGTTAATGGGCCCTTGTGTTGTTTCCATGTCTTGGCTGTTGTAAATAGTGCTGCTGTGAACATTGGGGTGCACGTATCTTTTCGAATTAGAGTTTACATTTTTTCTGCATATATACCCAGGAGTGGGATTGTTGGATCATATGGTAGCTCTATTTTTAGTTTTCTGAGGAACCTCCATATTGTTTTTAGAGTGGCACTAATTTATACACCAACAGTGTACAAGGGTTCCCTTTTCTTCACACCCACTCCAGTGTTTACTATTTGTAGAGTTTTTGATAATAGCCATTCTGACCCGTGTGAGGTGGTACGACATTGTGGTTTGATTTGTATTTCTCTAATAATTAGTGATGTTGAGCATCTTTTCATTTGCCTGTTGGCCATCTCTATGTCTTATTTGGAAAAATGTCTATTTAGGTCTTTTGCCTATTTTTTGATTGGGTTGTTTGGTTTTTTGTTATTGAGTTATATGAGGTATTTGTATATTTTGGGTATTAACCCCTTGTTGGTCACATCATTTGCAAATATTTTCTCCAATTCCATAGGTTGTCTTTTCGTTTTGCTGACAGTTTCCTTTGCTGTGCAAAAGATTATACGTTTAAATAGGTCCCATTTGTTTATTTTTGCCTTAATTCTTTTGCCTTGGGAGACTGATCTAAGAAAATATTGCTATGATTTATGTCCGAGAATGTTTTGCCTATGTTCTTTCCTAGGAGTTTTATGGTGTCACATCTTATATTTAGGTCTTTAAGCCATTTTGACTTTGTTTTTGTATATGGTATGAGGAAGTGTTCTAATTTCATTGATTTACATGTAGCTGTCCAGCTTTCCCAACACCACCATTGAAGAGACTGTCTGTTCTCCATTGTATACTCATTGCATCCTTTGCCATAGATTAATTGACTGTAGGTATGTGGATTTATTTCTGGGCTCTCTTTTCTGTTCCATTGATCTATGTATCTCTCTTTTTTTAAACATCTTTATTGGAGTATAATTGCTTTACAATGGTGTGTTAGTTTCTGCTTTATAACAAAGTGAATCAGTTATACATATACATATATCCCCATATCTCTTCCCTCTTACATCTGCCTCCCTCCCACCCTCCCTATCCCACCCCTCTAGGTGGTCACAAAGCACCAAGTTGATCTCCCTGTGCTATGTGGCTGCTTCCCACTAGCTATCTATTTTACGTTTGGTAGTGTATATATGCCCATGCAACTCTCTCACTTTGTCCCAGCCTACCCTTCCCCCTCCCCATATCCTCAAGTCCATTCTATAGTGGGTCTGTGTCTTTATTCCCTTCTTGCTCCTAGGTTCCTCATGACAATTATTTTTTTTTTTAGATTCCATATATATGAGTTAGCATACAGTATTTGTTTGTTTTTCTCTTTCTGACTTACTTCACTCTGTATGACAGTCTCTAGGTCCATCCACCTCTCTACAGATAACTCAATTTCGTTTCTTTTTATGGCTAATATTCCATTGTATATATGTGCCACATCTTCTTTATCCATTACATATATACAATGGAATATGTATCTCTTTTTGTGCCACTACCATGCTTTTTTTTTTTAAAATAAAGTTATTTATTTATTTTTGTCTGCATTGGATCTTTGTGGCTGCGTGTGGGCTTTTTCTAGTGGCGGTGAAAGGGGGCTACTCTTTATTGTGGTGTGTGGGCTTCTTATTGTGGTGGCTTCTCTTGTTGTGGAGCATGGGCTCTAGGCATGTGGGCTTCAGTAGTTGTGGCATGTGGGCTCAGCAGTTGTGGCTCACGGGCTCCATAGCACAGGCTCATTATTTGTGGTACACAGGCTTAGCTGCTCCGTAGCATGTGGGATCTTCCCGGACCAGGGATCGAACCCATGTCCCCTGCGTTGGCAGGAGGATTTTAACCACTGTGCCACCAGGGAAGTTGCTACCATGCTGTTTTGATTGCTGTAGCTTTGTAGTATAGTCTGATGTCTGGAAGGGTTATGCCTTCAGCTTTGTTCATTTTCCTCAGGATTGCTTTGGCAGTACTGGGCCTTTTATGTTTCCATATAAATTTTAGGATTATTAATTCTCGTTCTGTGAAAAATGTCCTGGATATTTTGATAGGGATGATATTAAATCTATAGATTGCTTTGGGTAGTATGGCCATTTTAACAATATTAATTCTTCCAATCGAAGAGCATGGGATGTCTTTTCATTTCTTTGAATCATCTTTAGTTTTCTTTATCATTCTTTTATAGTTTTCAGCATATAGGTTTTTCACCTCCTTAGTTCAGTTTATTCCTAGGTATTTTACTATTTTTTTGACATGATTTTAAACGAGATTTTTTTTTTACTTTCTCTTTGACATTTCATTATTAGTGTAAAGAAATGCCTCAAATTTCTGAATATTAATCTTGTATCCTTCTATTTTGCTGAAATCATTTATTAGTAGTAATAGTTTTCGTATGGAGACTTTAGGGTTCTCCATATAGGGTATCATGTCACCTGCAAATAGTGACAGTTTTACCTCTTCCCTTCCAATCTGGATACCTTTTATTTCTTTTTCTTGTCTGATTTCTGTGGCTAGGATTTCCAGTACTGTGTTGAATGGAAGTGGTGAGAGTGGCATCCTTGTCTTGTTCCTGATTTTAACAAGAAGGCTTTCAGCTTTTCACTGTTGAGTATTATGTTGGCAGTGGATTTGTTGTAAATGGCTTTTATTATGTTGAGATATGTTCCCTCTATGCCTACTTTGGTGAGAATTTTTATCATGAATGGATGTTGAATTTTGACAAACGATTTTCCTGAATCTATTGAGATGATCATGTGTTTTCTGTCTCTTCTTTTGTTAATGTGGTATATCCCATTGATTGATATGTGTAGGTTGAACCATCCTTATGACCCTGGAATGAATCCAGCTTGATCATGGTGTATGATCCATTTTATGTCTTGTTGGATTTGGTTTGCTAATATTTTGTTGAGGACTTTTGCATCTATATTCATCAAAGATATTGGCCTGTAATTTTCTTTTTTTGTAGTGTCTTTGTCTGGTTTTGGTATCAGGGTAATAGTGGCCTCATAGAATGCATTTGTGAGTGTTCCTATCCTCTTCAATTTTTTGGAATAGTTTGAGAAGGATAGGTATAAGTTCTTCCTTGTATGTTTTTGGTAGAATTCCCCAGTGAAGCCAACCACTCCTGGACTGTTGTCTGCAGGAGTATTTTTCATTACAGATTGTATTTCACTTCTAGTGATTGGTCTGTTCAAATTGTCTGTTTCTTCTTGAGTCAGTTTGTCGGAAAAATAGTTTGTTGTTGTTATTGTTGTTGTTTATGAGAGATAGAAACCTAAGATTCTCCTTCCTTAAAATATCCTTAATAGTTTTATGTAAAGTTTATACAGACCCCATAAAACATTTTGGAGAGTGCTTTTACTGTTTCTATTCTGTGGAAGAAGTTGTGCAAGACTGATTTTATTTCTTCCTCAGTTATATGGAAGGTTCATGGCTTAGGGCACCAGGTATGAAAATCATTTGTAAAAAGTTTTGTTAGACAAAACTTGATTGATATTTACAACAATTTTTGGATATATTTGTGTTTCTCTTTGAATTTTGTCATTTTGTGTAATTTCAAATATATAGGAATAAATTTCCTTATAATATTATGTATGTGTCTTCAGGATCTGTAGTATTATACTCTCTTTGTTCTTGGTATTGATAATATAAGCCTACTTTTTTTCTTGATCAGTCTTCTCATGAGTTTATAATTTTTTTTTTTTACCATTTTACAAAACTGAAAACCAACTTTTGAATTTGTTGATCTTCTCTTTATAATTTTGTTCAAAATGTTTTTCCCTGACCTTAATATTATTGTTTCAGTTGTATTATTTTTGCTACTAAATTACAGTTTCTTTTTCATTTTCTTCAGGTGGTTTATCCACTCTTAAATTTTCCAGATTTCCTCTCTTGCATTTAATGATATGTAGTTTCTTTTAGATACATATTTTTATACATCCTACACATTTTATTACAACTTCACTGAGATATAATTGATTTAAAATAACGTGTACATCAAAATTCTCAATGTAAGTTTTGAAATATGTATTCCTTTGTGAAATTATCTGCACAATCAATAAAAGTTAAACATCCATCCCATGTGTCCACCTTTCCCTCTACATCTTTGTATTTCCTCCCTCTTAGTCTTGCCCAAGACCTCTCCCCTTTTCCACGAAATAAACACTCTTGTAAGTGTCTTTGTATGGATATGTAATTTCATTTTTCTTGGATAAGCTTTAAAGAATGGAATGACTGGATCATGTGTCTTTAAGTTATTTTAGAAAATGTCAGAGTGTTTCGCAACATGCTTGTAGCATTGTACACCCAACCAGCAGTGTATGAGTCTTGCAGTTGCTCTGTATCCTTGCCAACACTCAGTATTTTTCGTTGTAGCTCTTCTAATAGGTATGCAGTGATAACTCAGTCGTCACTCTAAATGGTGTAGGTGTAACCAGTTCATTGTTCTTTTTTTCCCAAGCATCCTAGTAAATGGAGATAATGGATCACAGGCCTGATGTTAATTATTTTATTTCTGTTTCTATTTTGTATGTATGGTTGTTTTGTATTGTAGGCTGGATTTTCTGTGTGGAGATAATTGGAGTTCAGGGGGCAGTTTCTTTTGTTTCTGAGAGGACATTAGCATGGGGGCAGTTCATCTTATAGCAATCAAGGATTGAGAAGTTGGGTCTTAGGTTTAGTCAGGAGTTTTATCTTCCCATTCATATAGGCATGTAGGTAATAGTCCCTCTGGGGTGTCAGATGAACCCCTGGGTTGTTTCCTAGAGCCTCTCCTCCTTTGTGCACCCTCAGGTCCAATTTGTTTCTCCTGGGCTGATGAGACTGCTGGAAGCTCTGGTCAGTTGCTTAGCTTCTCAGCTCCAGCTTTCTGCTCAACATCTCGGCTTCTCAGTCATTTCCTGTGAATCAGCGAAAGCCTGGAGGGAAAAGGGGTACTAAATTTGGGTCTCATCACCTGGGCTTCTCTTATGATTGAGATCTTGTCTCTTCAAATATTTATTTCCTTGGATTTGTGGTGCTTTCAAATACATGCTTTTAATATACTTCCAGCTTCCCTAATTTTTGACAGCAACATGGTTGGGCTTTAAAGCCTGGACTGTCATTACTAAAAGCTTACATTTCTACCAACATTACTGTTTTTAAATATATTTTAATTTGTAGTTGTTTTTTACCCTCTAGCCAATTAGTCTAATCAGTATATCAATTTATTTAAGGCAAATGAGCTTCCCAAGAAGTACATCATTTTTCTTTGTATTTTACTTAATTTATTTCACTTAAGTATTTCATTGATTCCAATGAATCTTTGTTCAGTTCACAGAGAGTGCCAAGTACAGGCCAAGCGATGTTGGTACTTTACTGATGGACAGCCTGGTGGGAAAAATATGAGTAAATAGGAGTATATTTTTAGAGATAAAGTTAGGGGTAATTTGTTATCCAGCCACTGTGTACCAGATTATTACCTGTGCCATTTTGTATTATATTTAACTGTTGTTCTAGGTATTGGCATATGAATGTTTATCTTATCCTGGTCTACTTTGAATTATGATAGTACCACCCCATGTAAATATAATCTCACAGCACTACATTTCCATTTAATCCCCTTTACTTTGTGTCTTGTTGTCATATATTTTACATATACAATACTATTTACCACTTTTGCTTCATAGATATATTTCAAAAATAAAGATAAGTCTTTTATATTGATGCACATATATTTTCCCTCTCTAGTGGTCTTCACTTCTTCCTGGAGTTCTTAATTTCCATGTGGTGTCTTTTCCTTCAACCTGAAAAACTTGTAGTCATACTTGTATTACAGGGTTGTCCAGCAATAAATAGCTTCAAGTTTGATTGTGTGGGTGTGTCTCATTTCATTCTCAGTTTGGAGGGATAATTTTGATGGGTATATAATTCTGGGTTGACAGCTTTATTTTTTCTTTCAACATTGGAAAGATGTTCCTTCAAAGTCTCCAGTCTCTATGAATTTTGTTGAGAGGGCAGCTATCATTTTAATCATCATTCTCAGGTAGGAAATTTTTCTTTATTCCTCTGGAAATTTTAATTTAAAAAAAATGTTTGGATTTTAGCTGTTTAAATATGATGTACCCATTGCAGTGTCTGTTTTTATTTTGCCTGCTTTCATTCTATTGATGTTAGATCTGTAATTTGACATATTTCTAAAAACTTGGGAATTTTTGGCAACTTTTCTACAAAACTTTTTTTTATGATCCTTCTGATTCCTCTTCTTAGTGGATTCTGATTAAACATACTTTTGGTGATTGACTGTTATCCCACAGGTCACTGTAAGTCACTCTATTCTGGCTAGGTAGAACCCCACAGCATCAGCACTGCAAGACCTCTGGTCTCTCTGGTCCTCTCTTAGCCTCACATCCACTGTGTGTTAGGCCTTGATGTATCTTGTGCACATATGCAGCCCAACCCTTGACCAAAGACCTATTGTGAACTCCCACACAGACTTCTGCCCGGGTCTTGTGTACAACTCACTCATGTACAGTGCTATACCCGGCTGCATTAGCAGCCCCAGTTTCCAGTCTCAGGCTTATCACCTCAGGAATTCCTCCACCCTCCGCCTGGTCGCAAACTCCTTGACACAGGAGAATTTGCCCTATTCAGAGGGTCTGGGCAGACTTGAGCCTCTTACCCTGACAATGCCTTGTGTTGGGGAGGAACTCACATATATTGCTTGTGGAAGGAGAAATTGTATCAAGGACTCTGGCAAAGTTTTTTTTTTAATTATTTTTTATTTTTTATTTTTAACATCTTTTTTGGAGTATAATTGCTTTACAATGGTGTGTTAGTTTCTGCTTTACTCTGGCAAAGTTTTGGCAGGTTCTATTAAGCCGAAGAGACACATACAATATGACTTAGTAACTCTTCTCTGGCTTGTATAATTATCCTTAAAATCCACATGTGTGCCAGAAGGCATTTAGAAATTCTAATTCCTGATTGCCCTAAACTGGAAACAACCTAAAAGTCCACCATCTCTAAGAACGGATAAAAAGTGGCCTATGATACAGTGTAATGTCATACATCAATGAGTATGAATAAACTCATGGATAAGTGTTATGAACATAATGTTGAGCAGAGGAATCCAGACACCCCTGCCCAAAATCATACTGTCTGAAACTATATGAGTTGCCAAAACACCTGTTTTGTCACGAGTTGAATTGTGAAATGAGACTCATGTGAATGGTAGAGCTTAAACCAAATTTTAATAATTATTCAAAGGATTGAGGCAAACATTCAGCCAAAATGCAAAGTATTTGGGGGACGAGGAAAGCATCAGACAGAGCCCCTGCTAGTGCTCTTTTCTTCTACATCAGGTTGCGTTTTGCTTTCACAGTAAAAGATGAGTTGTGATGTTGAATGTTGTTTGTGAAGATATGAGTAATGTTTGTGAAAAATTTACAAAATGGAGTCGCTTAGTTTCTGGTTTGTTCTATTTTACTGTTAATTACACAGACTCTGTCTCCCATTCTCCAGCAAGCCATTCTCCATAGATCCCTAACTTCCAGGGTACTTTACAGTAAACAACCTAGACAGACAAAGTATACTCTGGTAAAAGTTATATCTATTAGCATGTTTACAAGAAATTATCAATGTCACTGGCACGTTTACTAGGAGCTCATTTACTCTTATCAAACATTCCATGTAGGGGATAGTTACAGGCTTGCTCTTACTCCTTTCCTTCGCAACATGTAAAATGAGTCTGAGATGTTAGGAGTCAGGGAAGTGGTTTACTATGGGGAGAAGGGGAGGCATAACAATGGGAGGTGGCAAAAAGGATTTACCTCCTTTATTCTTCTGAAATTCTGACATTGTTTTATTCTGTAACTGAGTGGTGTTTACATAGCTGTGTTCTCTGGCTAACTACATGGCCCTAGTCAGTTGGTATTATTGCACTGTTTTCCATTTGTATTATGCTTTGAAGGGTAAATAAAAATGACATACAGATACAATAAATATAACCTCAAAAAGCAAATGAATGATCAGTACCAGACTTTTGATGTGTGTGTGTGTGTGTGTGTTTTCTTAGAAGGATGCAAAGTGGTATAATTAGGGAAGTGCACATATGGGGTCCCAAATGCATTGGTCATATTTTCTTTCTGGTGGATATAATTTGTCTCTTTCATTAATATTCTTTATATTTTATATATATCAGGTATATGGTTTTCTAATATTTAAAATATTTCAAAAGTTATTTTTTCAATTAAAATTATTTTCTTTATGTGAAGTAAAGGACACTTAATTTGACTGACAATAGAAGGAAAACCAAATAAAAGGAAAATAAAAAGTAGAATAAAAATCACAAAAGCCGAGAGTTTTAATTACAATAAGTCATGTTCATTTGATCAAGGTTTCTATGTCCGTGCAGCTACAGAGCTAAAGTACTTTCTAGAAATATTATTTGTAATCTTATTTGTGTCTATGTACTCATGATAAATTGTTAATGAGGTTTCTTAGTATTGGAATTGTTTGTTTTGGGCATTTGGGAGATTTGTCTTAGTAGTACAATAATAAAACATTGTCACTTGAAAAAAAAATCACAAAAGCCAAAACTTCCAAGTTAAAAAAATCATATTAAAAATAATCAAAAATGTCTGAATAAACTATACCAAAATTAAAATAAGTTAAGCATATTCCTAAGAAATATTTCAAATGATTTGTTAATTGGTGTTCTGAACCTAATATTGACCTAGATGAGAAATTATATGAGAACTGGCAAGTTCTATTGATACAGAGTAGAAAATTGATACCTGTGTTATCCGTAGCAAAATACCTATTTCTACAGTAATTTTCTAATATACAGTAACATTCAGTTCTGAGAAAACATATTTTATGTCTACAATAAGTTATACAGCCTTATTACTTAATGAACATTCTATTTAATATATGACTTATTTTCAATCTCTGGTACTAGATTTTGTAAGGGATATGAAATGATACTGGATTTTTTGAAGCCTATTTAATATTTTTTAGCACAATTTTGAGTTACAATTCCTGTACACAGTAATTCCACTTCTAGAACTGTACAGCTCCTCAGGCAGTGCGCAAAAGAATGGGTACGAAAAAGGCAACAGAGTTGTTTTTAAATAAATTACATTGTATCCATATTATGTATACTATTCAACACTTGCAGTCACCTGTGTCTATACTGTGTATGTTTACACAAAACACCTCCAAGACATATTGCTAAGGAAAAAAAAGTGCATTATACTTTAATTTCAGTTATGTGCACAAATATATAAATATGTATGTTAATGTATGTTTATGTGTGTATCCAATTCTTACACAGACCCTAATGCTAATCATGGTTATTTTTGAGAAGGAAAAATGTATCTGCAATTTTTTGAAATTTTACACTGAGCACACTCTATTTCTAACTAATAAAAGAAAAAAAAACAGAAATAGTCATATGATGGCATATCACTAATAATTGTTTTGGAAGACCTACTCTGTTTTTTCTCTTTTTTATAAGTAGTATAGAACAGGATAAAAAGTTATATTTAATTTACAATTAGAAAAGAGAAAGGAAATAATAAGAAAATATATAAACAAGCTATGTGGAGAAAATAAATTAGTGAACCAATTGAAGAAGCTGCCCTCTATTTATCAGTGAGATCGTTAAGCCAAGGGTTGTAAGTAAAATTGTCACATGGAATAATCTTTTATTGTTCCACTAGGATTAAATGTCATGTGTATTAGAAAGTTTATCATATATTAAAGGTCCCTGTTCCCACAATATCAGGAAAAATGACAGTAATGGTCAAGGTTGTAATGACTCTCAAATAAATATATAGAAAACATTAAAAGTATAATTGTTTCACGTAGAGTTTTGTGTCATTTCTTATGAAGTGTATAAAAACCTTATGAGGGATTGTTATTCTCAGAAAAATGCATTTATGTTTAACTGTATGTTAGGACCATGATCAAGTTCAGAGAACCACTTAGGTGCCCTCAGAATCACTAGGCAGTTCAACATATTTTGAAAGGGAAGAATATAACATATAAGAAAAACCAGCTCCCAGGAATAATTTCTTGAAGCATAATGTTCAGTCTGTGTGTGATTTCATATCATAGAAATTGAAAAAATAATTAGTTGTAATTTGGACCAAAATAAAGCCGAGTTATAGCATATATTCAAATTTGATGGTTTTGAATGTGCCTGCCTCCCATTTAAAAGGAGGTACATTTGTCAATGAATGGTCACATTTATGGAAATTCACCTTGAGAGAATAGCATTATGTAACGTTCAAGACTGGGTTACAGGAGGGTGACTCCTAGATTTAGTTGTGCCATTCTCTCTTCATAAACTTGGGAAAATCGCCTCCCTTCTTTGACCTCAGTGTATTTTTCTCAAACATGTGAAGCAAAACTTCTTAAATGCTTAAATTCTGTGGGATTTGTATACCCATGTACCTGGCACGAACATGAACATCACCCACTATATTCTACAATGCTAGCATTTAAACATTCAGCAAATTAAACACCCTGCCTTTTATATAAACATGCCATTTTAAAGTAATCATAAAAATGAAAAATGTCCCCATGGTTTAAAGATTCATTCTGGAATACTACGCTCTAGAAAATTCAGTAGTTAGGTTATCAGGTACCCAAATACTATTAAACAATGGACTCACATGAACTCAGACACTAACATAAAAAGTGTAGCTGTCACAAGCCATCAACCTATCTTTAATTTCCCTGTAGAATATCTTCACCAAGGTACTATACAGCTTCTATTTGAACTTTAGTGGCAGCCATAATTTTCAGAACTGTCCTTAACATCCACCAGTAGATTTTTCCTTCATTCTATTTAACTAGAATCTAACCTCCTGTTAATTCTTTCCATTAGCCCCATTTTTTACTTATGCCTTTACAGAACATGCTGAATTACGGAACATGCTGGGATTTGACTTGGGTTCACATTGAATGGGATTGCATGTGCTTTACAGTGGGAAGAATTGATCACCTGAAAAAAAATGACTCTTCCATTTAATAAACTTTGGACACCATTCCAATTGTTCATACCTTCATTAATTTCTATCAATAATTTCCCATAGTTTGCTGTGTAAAGAGCTTGCACAGATTTCATTAAAATTTTACCTAGGAGTTTGATAATCTTTGAGCTTGTAAATGGTATTAATAATTAATTTAATCTTCCAATTATTTGTTGCTGGAATTACAGTTACAATTTTTTTATTAATGTATCCAGCATTCTTGCCAAATTCACTTATTAATTCTAATATATAATATATAGATTGAGGTTAGATAGTATAGAAATATACTCACCCAATATGTGAATAATAACAGTTTCCTTTCTTTCTTTCCCATCTTTATGTCTTTTCTTTTTCATGT
Source organism: Lipotes vexillifer (assembly GCF_000442215.2). Taxonomy (NCBI): domain Eukaryota; kingdom Metazoa; phylum Chordata; class Mammalia; order Artiodactyla; family Lipotidae; genus Lipotes; species Lipotes vexillifer. Next base: position 114,439 of record NW_006792503.1, read on the forward strand.
ATTATTGCCCTATATCAATATTGAATCGAAATGGTGATAGAAATCCTTTTCTCATTCCTCATCTCAGAAGATTTAAATATTTTAGCACTTATTATGATATTAGCTGCAGTTTTATGAATTTTTATAATCTTTAGTGGGTGATAAGTTATGTCTTTTTTTGCATCTATTATAATAATCACACTATTTTGTTACTTTGTTTTATTGAAGTGATTTGATTTCAAAGTGTTAATTCAACAAGAATTCATTCTTGGATAAAACCCAATTTGTTCGTTTTATACCAGACGTGATCTAACTTTGGATTCAGTTTGTTAAATGTACTGATTTTTTTTTTCTTTTTTTGGATTTGGTCATGAGCGTTATAACCCTTTGATTTTCCTTTTCAAGTGATATCCTTGTCAGTTTAGTGTAAAGTTTTTATGGCACTCTTAAAACATTTGGAGGGCTTGCCTACTGTTTCAAGTCTATAATGTCTTGTGTAAGATTAGTATCATTTCTTTATCAATTGTAGGAGAAAATTCACCAAGTCAATCACCAGAGCATGGGATTCACTTATAGAAGATTTTTCATTATAGGTGCAATTTATTTAATAAACATAGGACTATGCACATTTCCTAAGTTTTATTTTTTTGTTGATTTGGTTTTACTTGGAGTTTTACATTTCACATAGTTTTATATTTATTGGCATGAAATCACTTATATTTTGTCTGTTTCTAGATTCTGTAATGGTGACATTTCTCATATAAATAATGTGTTTCTTCCATTCTTGATGAATGAATCCTTATTATGATTACATAATGAAATGTCCCTCTTTATGTCTAGTCATCCTCCTTTCTGGAAATCTAGTTTGTTTGGCATTATTTTGCCCATCCCAGTTTTCTAATTTCTTACCAATTTTGCATGGTATATAATTTTCTACACTGTTTCTTTCAACCTTACAGTATCTTTCAGTTTAAGTTGCCTTTCATATAAAAAGCATATAACTGGGACTTGTTTTTTTTCTAGTCTGAATTGGAATATTTATATTTTTAAAAAATTAATGTTTTACTAATATAGATTGACTTATAGTTTCTATCTTGTCCTTCATTTTCTGTTTTACCTCTTTTTATTTTTCTGCTCTTTTTGTGCTTACATTTGTGTTTATTGGATAATTTTTGCTATTCATTTTAAATTCCTCTCTTGGATTTTTATCTGTGGCAATTTAAAAACATGCCTATATTAAAAACAAAACAAAAACATGCCTACATATTTTTTGACACTCCCTTGCTTCAAGAGATGGCCCCTCCCAGGATTCTGGGCCAACCTTAGTGACTCTCTTGTAACCAGTAAAATGCAGCACTTCTGTTGCTGCATAAATTACGAGGCTGGAATTACAACCAACTGCCACCAGTGGAGGGCGCCATCTTGGCTCTCCAGCCCAGCTTTTCCTGCATACCGGTGGTTTGGTTTCCACCACATGCTGGTGGCAACTTGAATTTAAATTTTTCAAGCAGTAAATTGTCTCACGTTTGTTTATGTGGCTGTGTCTTACTTAACTCACAGTTTGGAAGGATAATCTTGATAGATATAGAATATTGGCTCGACGGTTTTGTTTTTTCTCAGCTTTGGAAGGATTCTCCATTTTCTCCAGTTCTCCATGGATTCCACTGAGAAGGCAGCAGCCATCTTTTAAATCGTTATTCCAGGATAGATAATGTATTTTTATTTCTCAGATGTTTTCAGTTGGTATACATTTGTTCACTTCACTGATATTCTTTATATTTCATATGGATGCCTAATATATAGTTTAATAATGAAATATTTCAAATAAGTCAGTACCTAGATTGTCAATCCAAATTATTCCATTTATCTAAATAAAAGTATAACTTATTTGATTGACAATAGCAAAATAAGGTAGCAAAAGCAAGAGAAAATCTCCCAAAGGGAAAAAAATGTTTAATTTTTATTCCTTACTGAGTACCTATCTACAAATTATATACAAAATAGAATAATTAAGTATTTTCCACAAAAATATCATAACTGTTTTTATAATTGTTCATCTATTGCTAATGCTGACATGCATGAGAAAAGATGTGGGAAGAAATTAAAATACTTTATAAAGAATAATGAAGTGACACTTGTATTACCTACAGCAAAATATTTGCTTTGGCAAATCATATTCTATATCTGAAGCTATTTATGTAAACACAACACAGATAGAAATTGATTCAGTAACAGGCAATAAGGGAAAGTAACAAGAATATATTCATATATATAATTTTCAAATAATTATAAAATGATAAACTAAGATAGAATAGTAAAATACAGCAAGCATTTTACACAAAAATAAGCATAAGTTGTAATAACTATATTGAAATGCTTACTAATTAGTGTAAATTAAATAACAAGATGTTCTTTATCTCGATACCAAATGGTTCTGGGCTTTTGGCATTTTTAGAGACTTTTTTACATATTCTTTTAAAAACTAATTTGTCTTTCAACACTGTATCCAATACAGCTACTCACAATTGTAACGTATGGTTACAAAATTGGCAAAGGAGCTATTTTTAAGTAAAATATGTTGTGTTTATTTTATGGATATTATGTAACTATACAACCAGTCAGATAGATCTCCTGTACGTATAGGTGATAGCTCCATGACATATTGCTAATAAAAAAAGAACAAATTAGAATTTCACATGTGTGCACATATATATATAAATATATTCTTTATGTAAATGCATATTTATGTGACTATGGTTTTATACACACTTTATTGATAATCATGGTTAACTCTGAGGGAAAATATGCATCTGCAGTTTTTGAAAAGTTTACACTCAGCTTATGCTGAAATTACAAATAGTAAAAACAATTTTAGTCACATGATAGCATATCACTAGTGTTTTTTTTCTTTTTTTTCTTTTTCTCGGCACGCGGGCCTCTCACTGTTGTGGCCTCTCCCGTTGCGGAGCACAGCCTCTGGACGCGCAGGCCCAGTGGCCATGGCCCACGGGCCCAGCCGCTCCACAGCATGCGGGATCCTCCCGGACCAGGGCATGAACCCATGTCCCCTGCATTGGCAGGCGGAATCTCAACCACTGCGCCACCAGGGAAGCCCACTAGTGATTCTTTTTTGAACATCTACTCTTTACTAGGCGCCATAAGTAAAATTGTCTCAAATAATACTTTTTATTGTTCTCCTTGGATTAAATGTCATGTGTATTGTACAGTTTATCTTACATCTTGGGGTCTTTATTACCATGACATCAGAAAAAACGATGACAGTATTCAGAGTTATAATGACTCTCAAAATTTATCTGAAAAGTACATTAAAATGGCTTAAAAATAGATCTTTGTGGAATTTTTATGCCATTTCTTGTGATATTTATGAAAAGTTTAAGAATTGCTATTCTTAGAAAAATGTATTTAAGTTTATTTATATGGTATCCATCAATCTTGATAGATTTACTTGTTTACTCTAAAGTATTACCTGCAGATTGCTTTTAGGTAGTCTGGAAACATAATTATGTGATCTGTGAATAAAGGCGGGTTCATTTTGCTTTGTTTCCAACCTCTATGCTTTTTTTTCTTCTTTTTCTTGCATTATTGCCCTAAATTTCCCCTAAAATGTTGAGTAGAAGTGTTGATAATAGACATCCTTGTCTCTATTTTGATCTCAAGAAGTTTTTCAATATGTTATTGCTAATTATATATGTTGAAATTTTCTAAGTTGGTTTTTAAAAATCCTAAGTAGATGGTTAATTATATCAAATAGTTATCGACTGTCATAGTGACATGCTTTTGTTCCTTTGTTTGTCAAGACTGTTTGGATTCTTGTTGGTTTAACATTTTCAAATGATCCTTGTATTAAGCCCAATTTGTTCCTGGTGTATTATGTAGTTGAATTATCTTTAGATTCTGTTTGTCAGACATAAGGTTTTCATTTAATTTATTTTTTAGTGTTTGTTATAAGACAAACGACTTTGATTTTCTTTTCATATAATGATATTATCAGTTTGATGTCAAGTTTATAGGAGTCCCAAAACATTTTGTTGAGAGTTTTTACTGTTTATCTCTTGTGGGAGAGGTTGTTTAAAACTGATGTTATTTATTTCTCAGTTATATGAGAACTATCAGGAGTTCAGTTATCAGGATGTGATATTTATATCAATATATATATCAAGAATTCATTTATAGGAAGGTTTGTCTATACAGATGCAATTTATTGACTACAGAATCCTTGAGATTTCCTAGCTTAACCATTTTGTGTTGTTAAAAATTTTGATCATTTTATGAATATCAAATTTATTGACATACCTTTCCTTATAGCATAATGTTGTGTCTCCAAGATCCTAATAATGATCCCCTCTACAATCCTGCTATTGATAATGTGTGTCTTCTTTTTTATTCCCTTGATCTTGGATTTGTCTGTCATTCATGTGTATTTTCATAACTGATGTTAATTTTTCATGTTCAAAAATTTAGTTTAAATTCCTGCTTTGCTTTCTAATTTTGTGAAGTGTATTTTCAAATCTTAAATTTTTTAGGATTTTGTCTTTTGCATTAATGCTCTAAATTTTCCTTTAGACACATATTTTGGTACATCCCACACAATATGTAACAACTTAATTGAGGTTTAATTGATTTAAAATAAATTCTACAATTTAAAAGTAAACAGTATATATTTTGATATCTGTGTGTGTTTGTGAAACCATCACCATAATCAAGATGATGAACATTTTCATCCCTCTCCCTAGATTTCCTTATGCACATTTGGATTTCCCCTCCTAATCCTGCCCAAGCACTCCCCGCTTTCGCATGCTATGGACATTCTTGTTTGAATCTTTATATGGATGTATAATTTCATCTTTACTGGATCAGGCAAGGAATGGAATGACTGGATCACGTGAGAGGTATATTTTAAAGTTATTTTAGGATATGTACAAATGTTTTGCAACATAACTATACCATTTTACATCGTAACTACAGTCTGAGAGTCATAATTGCTTTACATTCTTGCTAGCCCTTGTTTTGGTCGGTGGTTTTAATTCATGTGCATTGGTATCTCTCTGTAGCTATAAATCGTATGGGTAGGCACAAGGTTTTATTCTTTCTTTGCTAGATATTCCCTATAAATGGAGAAAATGGATCATAGGCCTGATGCTACTCCTTTCCTTTCCCTTTGTCCTTTTGCATGTATGTTTATTTGTTATTACATGCAAGATTTTCTGTATGAAATACCATTGAAGTACTTAGAGACTGAATGATTTTTTCTTCCTCTATTGAGCATTTGTTCTTGTTTCTGCAAGGCAGCTAGCATGAGGGCAGTTCATCTCATGGCAATCAGGGAGTTAGTTCTTTGGAAGCTGGATCTCAGGTTTTGTGAGGGGTTTTCTATTTCTAGTTCATGCAGACATTTAGGACATAGCTTCTCAAGGATGTCAAATGGACCCCTGAGTTGTCATCCAAAGCCTTTCTCCTTGGTGCACCTTCAGCTCCAGTCTGCCCCCTGAGCTGGGAGACTGCTGGGAAGCCCTACTCAGCTGCTTGCTTTCTAAATTAAAACTACCTGCTTAGCACCTTGGCTTCTCAGTGGACCCCTTTGAATACGTATACCTTGAAAGAAGAGGTACCAAATTTGAGTCTCACCACTTGGGTTTCTCTTCTGAGATCTTGTCTTTTCAAATGCTTGCCTCCTTGAATTTGTAGTGCTTTCAAATAATGATATCTTTAGTATCTTGCACTCTTTTTGGAATAAGTTTTTATAGTTATGTTCCCTCCTATACCTTATTAATCAAATCTTTATATCAATAAGAGGAAAACAAACTTCTTTTAAGGCAAATAATCTTACAAAGAGATCTTTTCTGACCTCACTTGCTTAATGTACTCCAATTAAATTTTTTCATTGATTGCCTAAATGTTTTTCTAGTTCCCAGCAAGTGCCAGATATGGATTATGTGGTGGAGTTACATGATTTCACTAGGTATATAGTCTAGTGGAAAACAAACAAGTAAATTTGGATTATATTATAGAAGGTATGTTTTGTCGTAATTCTTTAAGCTATAGTAGTATAAGTCAAATGTTACCTATACCACTTTGTATTATGTTTCCTGGTCACTCTAGAGTTTGACACATGAAGCCTTTACTTATCTTGGTCTACTTAGTGTTAAGAAGGTAACAATTTATGCAGATACAATAGTACAGCAGGAAAATTCCACTGATTCCCCCTTTTCTTTGTGGTCTTTTTGTCACATTTTATTTAAATATTTTATTAAAAACTTGATATTGATTATTATTCATTTTTTCCTTTAATTTTCTTAAATGAGGTAAATTTTTTATTCAGTTAAATATACAAATCTTGAGCTTCCATTGCAATGAATTTTGCAGTTATATATTTTATATACAAAATGCTGTTTTACATTTTTACTTTAAAAATCAGTTGTCTTTTTAATTTTCTGACTTCTCATTTGAATTCTTCTTTGATATATTGTCTGTGTGGTGCAGAGTGGTTTAATTTTCATTTATTTTTAAAATTTCCAAATTTCTATTGGTTGTTTCTTTCTAACAGCTTTATTGAGGTGTAATTTATATATAAAAAACTGTACATATTTAATGTATACAATTTGATGGGTTTGAACATATGCATATACCCATGAAACCATCACCATGATTAAGCTAATAAATATAGCCATTTAATTTCAGTCCATTTCATCAGAGAATATACTTTGTTTTATTTCAGTCCTTTTAAAACTACTGAAGTTTGTTCTATGGTCTAGTATATAGTCTACACTGGAAACGTTCCATGTGTATATGCAAAGAATGTATATTCTGCAGTTGTTGCATGGAGTATTTTATAGGTATCTTCTAGGTCTAGCTGTTTGTGGTGTTGTCTACATTTTCAGGGTGATGGTGGCCTCGTAGAATGAGTTTGGGAGTGTTGTTCCCTCTGCTATATTTTGGAAGAGTTTGAGAAGGACAGGTGTTAGCTCTTCTCTAAATGTTTGATAGAATTTGCCTGTGAAGCCATCTGGTTACTGGGCTTTTGTTTGTTGGAAGATTTTTAATCACAGTTTCAATTTCAGTGCTTGTGATTTGTCTGTTCATATTTTCTATTTCTTCCTAATTCAGTCTTGGCAGGTTGTGCATTTCTAAGAATTTGTCCATTTCTTCCAGGTTGTCCATTTTATTGGCATAGAGTTGCTTGTAGTAATCTCTCATGATCTTTTGTATTTCTGCAGTGTCAGTTGTTACTTCTCCTTTTTCATTTATAATTCTGTTGATTTGAGTCTTTCTCCTTTTTTTCTTGATGAGTCTGGCTAACGATTTATCAATTTTGTTTATCTCCTCAGAGAACCAGCTTTTAGTTTTATTGATCTTTCCAATCGTTTCCTTCATTTCTTTTTCATTTATTTCTGATCTGATTTTTATGATTTCTTTCCTTCTGCTAACTTTGGGTTTTTTTTTTTTGTTCTTCTTTCTCTAATTGCTTTAGGTGCGAGGTTAGGTTGTTTATTCGAGATGTTTCCTGTTTCTTAAGGTAGGATTGTATTGCTATAAACTTCCCTCTTAGAACTGCTTTTGCTGCATCCCACAGATTTTGGGTTGTCGTGTCTCCACTGTCATTTGTTTCTAGGTATTTTTTTATTTCCTCTTTGATTTCTTCAGTGATCACTTCGTTATTAAGTAGTGTATTGTTTAGTCTCCATGTGTTTGTATTTTTTACAGATCTTTTCCTGTAATTGATATCTAGTCTCATAGCATTGTGGTCGGAAAAGATACTTGAAACGATTTCAATTTTCTTAAATTTACCAAGGCTTGACTTGTGACCCAAGATATGATCTGTCCTGGAGAATGTTCCATGAGCACTTGAGAAAAATGTGTATTCTGTTGTTTTTCGATGGAATGTCCTATAAATATCAATTAAGTCTGTGTTGTTTAATGTATCATTTAAAGCTTCTGTTTCCTTATTTTCATTTTGGATGATCTGTCCATTGGTGAAAGTGGGGTGTTAAAGTCCCCTACTATGTATGCATTACTGTCGATTTCCCCTTTTGTGGCTGTTAGTATTTGCCTTATGTATTGATGTGCTCCTATGTTGGGTGCATAAATATTTACAATTGTTATACCTTCTTCTTGGATTGATCTCTTGATCATTATGTAGTGTCCTTCTTTGTCTCTTCTAATAGTCTTTATTTTAAAGTCTGTTTTGTCTGATATGCGAATTGCTACTCCATCTTTCTTTTGGTTTCCATTTGCATGAAATATCTTTTTCTATCCCCTTACTTTCAGTCTGTATGTGTCTCTAGGTCTGAAGTGGGTCTCTTGTAGACAGCAAATATATAGGTCTTGTTTTTGTATCCATTCAGCCAATCTGTGTCTTTTGGTGGGAGAATTTAGTCCATTTACATTTAAGGTAATTATCAGTATGTATGTTCCTATTCCCATTTTGTTAATTGTTTTGGGTTCGTTATTGTAGGTCTTTTACTTCTCTTGTGTTTCTTGCCTAGAGAAGTTCCTTTAGCACTTGTTGTAAAGCTGGTTTGGTGGTGCTGAACTCTCTCAGCTTTTGGTTGTCTGTAAAGGTTTTAATTTCTCCATCAGATCTGAATGAGATCCTTGCTGGGTAGAGTAATCTTTGTTGCTGGTTCTTCTCCTTCATCACTTTAAATATGTCCTGCCAGTCCCTTCTGGCTTGCAGAGTTTCTGCTGAAAGATCAGCTGTTAACCTTATGGGGATTCCCTTGTGTGTTATTTGTTGTTTTTCCCTTGCTGCTTTTAATATGCTTTCTTTGTATTTAATTTTTGACAGTTTGATTAATATGTGTCTTGGCATATTTCTCCTTGGATTTATCCTGTATGGGACTCTCTGTGCTTCCTGGACTTGATTGACTCTTTCCTTTCCCATATTAGGGAAGTTTTCAACTATAATCTCTTCAAATATTTTCTCAGTCCCTTTCTTTTTCTCTTCTTCTTCTGGAACCCCTATAATTCGAATGTTGGGTGTGTTTAATGTTGTCCCAGAGGTCTCCGAGACTGTCCTCAATTCTTTTCATTCTTTTTCTTTATTCTGCTCTGCAGTAGTTATTTCGATGCTTTTATCTTCCAGGTCACTTATCCGTTCTTCTGCCTCAGTTATTCTGCTATTGATCCCATCTAGAGTATTTTTCATTTCATTTATTGTGTTGTTCATCGTTGTTTGTTTTATCTTTAGTTCTTCTAGGTCCTTGTTAAATGTCTCTTGCATTTTGTCTATTCTGTTTCCAAGATTTTGGATCATCTTTACTATCATTATTCTGAATTCTTTTTCAGGTAGACTGCCTATTTCCTCTTCATTTGTTAGGTCTGGTGGGTTTTTATCTTGCTCCTTCATCTGCTGTGTGTTTTTCTGTCTTCTTATTTTGCTTATCTTACTGTAATTGGGTTCACCTTTTTGCAGGCTGCAGGTTCGTAGTTCCCGTTGTTTTTGGTGTATGTCCCCAGTGGCTAAGGTTGGTTCAGTGGCTTGTGTAGGCTTCCTGGTGGAGGGGACTAGTGCCTGTGTTCTGGTGGATGAGGCTAGATCTTGTCTTTCTGGTGGGCAGGTCCACGTCTGGTGGTGCGTTTTGGGGTGTCTGTGGACTTATTATGATTTTAGGCAGCCTCTCTGCTAATGGGTGGGGTTGTGTTCCTGTCTTGCTAGTTGTTTGGCATAGATTGTCCAGCACTGTAGCTTGCTGGTCTTTGAGTGAAGCTGGGTGCTGGTGTTGAGATGGAGATCTCTGGGAGATTTTCGCCATTTGATATTATGTGGAGCTGGGAGGTCTCTTGTGGACCAGTGTCCTGAAGTTGGCTCTCCCACCTCAGAGGCACAGCACTGACTCCTGGCTGCAGCACCAAGGGCCTTTCATCCGCACGGCTCAGAATAAAAGGGAGAAAAAGTAGAAAGAATTAGTAGAAGTAGAAAGAAAGAAGGGAAGGAGGGAGGGAGGGAGGAAGGAAGGAAGGAGGGAAGGAGGGAAGGAAGGAAAAAAAGAAAGAAGATAAAGTAAAATAAAGTAAGATAAAATATAATGTTATTAAAATAAAAAAATAATTATTAAGAGAAAAAAAAGAAAAAAATTTTTTTAAAAAACAAAAAGACAGAACCCTAGGAGAAATGGTGGAAGCAAAGCTATACAGACAAAATCTCACACAGAAGCATACACATACACACAAAAGGAAGAAAAGGGGAAAGAATCATAAATCTTGCTCTCAAAGCCCACCTCCTTAATTTGGGATGATTCGTTGTCTATTCATGTATTCCACAGATGCAGGGTACATCAAGTTGATTGTGGAGCTTTAATCTGCTGCTTCTGAGGCTGCTGGGAGAGATTTCCCTTTCTCTTCTTTGTTCTCACAGCTCCCAGGGGCTCAGCTTCGGATTTGGCCCCGCCTCTGCATGTAGGTCGCCGGAGGGCGTGTGTTCTTAGCTCAGGCAGGATGGGGTTATAGTAGTCGCTGATTCGGGGGCTCTGGCTCACTCAGGCCAGGGGGAGGGAGGGGCATGGAGTGCTGGGCAAGCCTGCGGCAGCAGAGGCCAGCGTGACAGTGCACCAGCGTGAGGCGCACCGTGCGTTCTCTCAGGGGAGTTGTCCCTGGATCTTGGGACCCTGGCAGTGGCGGGCTGCACAGGCTCCCCGGAAGGAGGGTGTGGATAGTGACCTGTGCTAGCACACAGGCTTCTTGGTGGCGGCAGCAGCAGCCTTAGCGTCTCATTCCTGTCTCTGGGGTCCGCGCTTTTAGCCACGGCTCGCACCCGTCTCTGGAGCTCCTTTAAGCAGCGCTCTTAATCCCTTCTCCTCGCGCACCAGGAAACAAAGAGGGTAGAAAAAGTCTCTTGCCTCTTCGGCAGGTCCAGACTTTTCCCCGGACTCCCTCCCGGCTAGCTGTGGTGCACTAACTCCCTGCAGGCTGTGTTCACGCCGCCAACCCCAGTCCTCTCCCTGCCATCCAACGGAAGGCGGAGCCTCAACTCCCAGCCCCGCCTGCCCCGGCGGGTGAGTAGACAAGCCTCTCGGGCTGGTGAGTGCCGGTCGGCCCTGATCCTCTGTGCGGGAATCTCTCCGCTTTGCCCTCCGCGCCCCTGTGGCTGCGCTCTCCTCCGCGGCATCGAAGCTCCCCGCTCCGCCTCCCGCAGTCTCTGCCCGTGAAGGGGCTTCCTAGCGTGTGGATACCGTTCCTCCTTCACAGCTCCCTCCCACTGGTTCAGGTCCCATCCCTATCCTTTTGTCTGTGTGTATTCTTTTTTCTTTTGCCGTACCCAGGTACGTGGGGATTTTCTTGCCTTTTGGGAGGTCTGAGGTCTTCTGCCAGCGTTCAGTAGGTGTTCTGTAGGAGTTGTTCCACGTGTAGATGTATTTCTGGTGTATCTGTGGGGAGGAAGGTGATCTCCGTGTCTTACTCTTCCGCCATCTTCCTGGAAGCCTCTAGAATTTCTTGCATTGCAGGACTTGTAACAACAAATTTTCTTTGCATGTCTCTAGTTTCTGTTGTTGTTAAAAGTTAGGCATGTTAAATAATATAATGTAGGAAGTCTGGAGACTGATTCTCCCACCTGGCTTGTTGTTGCTGTTGTTTGTTTGTTTGGTGACAAGGCTGGACTGATCATATGAATTCTTTTTCCATTGCAGTGTGAATCTTCTGATATCTCTGCTCATGTTTTCCCCCATCTTATTTATCTTTTAGCCTGGCTTCTTAGGGGTCCTCCCCTGGTTGGTATAAGACACTTATCGGTCAAATGTTGTATAGTTAAGCCCCTGAACCAAAAAGATGTGGCTTAGAAACTGCTTTCATGGTTCTGAGTTTAAAATTGTATCTTTTCTTTCATCATTGGAGAGTCAGCTCCATTTTTCTGGTTCTCCATGGATCCTGTTGAGAAGATAGCCATAATTAAAATCATTTTTCATGGATTAGTCGTGTATATTTATTTCCCAGAAGTTTTTGGTGGGAAGTTTCCCAGAAGTTTTTGTTCACTTCATTAATATTATTTATATTTGATATAGGTGTCAAATATAATGCTTACTAATAAAAGTAAACATTCAATAGCTTTTATGTCGATCCAAATTATTCCATTTGTGTAAATAAAATGATAATTTATTTGACACTAGCAATAAAGCAAAGCAAAAACAAAAAATATAGCTGTTTATGTCAAACAACAAAAGCTCCAAATCAAAGGTTTTCTTTTATATTTAATTTGTAAAGTAATCTGTACATATTTTACACAGATTAAAATAAATTAAAGCACATTCCCAAACAAAATATCAAAATGATTTATTATTGCTAATCTGGTATTACTTGGATGAGAAATTGAATGAGAACAGTCAGAATCTTTTGATATATAATGATGAAGTGACACTCGTTTTGCCTATTGCAAAATAGTTTATATCTATAGTTATAATATATAATACCATTGTTTTGGCAAAACATAGTCTATATTAGTAGTTATTTATAGAAATATGGTAAGTATCACAACGAATCAGTAACAAACAATATATAGAATATAAAGAAAATAATGAGGAGATATGCATAAGAATCTCTGTAGGCTTAATATATAATTTTGCCATTTCAAATAATTATATAATGATAGGTTAATAAATGGACTTAGCAATTGCATCTAAGTATATATACAAACTAAATATAAATTGGCAATTACTCTATTAAATTTGCTTAATACTTTGTGCAAGTTAAATGCATAACCAGGTACTTTTTTGTCTTGATATCAGCTTATTGAAGGGGTATAAAATTACACAGGCTTTTTGATAGTAATTTGGCATTTTTTACCAGTTTTAAATTTACCTGTACTTTTACATAGTAATTTCCCTTCTAGTCCTGCATCTGACACTGTTATTCATACATGTGCATTAAAGTAAGTGACAAAAAAGGCACAGCTTCTATTTTGGAATATACTATGCTTTGTCCATATCAAGAGTACTGTGCAGCTTTTGCAACCAATTGGGTTGAACTATATATACTTATGGAAGAAATGTTCAAGATAAATTGCTAAAAAAAAAGAAAGCAAGTTATAAATTACCTTCAGATGTGTGCAAAATTTATAAATATATTGTTTATGTAAATACACAATATTTAATATTTATGTGTCTATCTGTTAATATATACACCTCATTTCTAATCATGATTACTTCTGAGAGGGAATATAAGTCTGCATTTTTCAAGATTTTTTTCACTGAGCACACAATATATATGTAATTAATGAGTGATAAATCAAATAAATAGAATCAAGATGGCATGTGTTTTGTGTTTCCCCCTTTTTCCTGTTTCTTATCACAACAGGATAAGAAGTGGCTTTTTTTGCGGTACAAGGGCCCCTCACTGTTGTGGCCTGTCCCGTTGCGGAGCACAGGCTCCGGACGCGCAGGCTCAGCGGCCATGGCTCACGGGCCTAGCCGCTCCGCGGCATGTGGGATCTTCCCAGACCGGGGCACAAACCCATGTTCCCTGCATCGGCAGGCGGACTCTCAACCACTGCGTCACCAGGGAAGCCTAGAAGTTATTCTTTAAAATAAGAGAATTAGAAAAGAGTTCCACAGGCATTAAAAGTCAAGTGTATTATAAAGTTTATCTTATATTTACCTGCTTTTGTTACCATGATATCAGAGATGGTGATAGCAGTGACTTCTCAAAGTTTATCTGATAAGTAGATAGGAAAAGCCTTAAAAATATAACCTTGTCCTGTGGAGTTTTTGTGCCATTTTTAATGATTTGTATAAAAAGTTCATTAAGAATTGTTTTTAGGGCTTCCCTGGTGGCGCAGTGGTTGAGAGTTCGCCTGCCGATGCAGGGGACACGGGTTCGTGCTCCTGGTCCGGGAGGATCCCACATGCCGCGGAGCGGCTGGGCCCGTGAGCCATGGCCGCTGAGCCTCCGCGTCCGGAGGCCCACGTACCTCAAAAAAAAAAAGAATTGTTTTTATTGGAAAAGTGTGTTTTTTTTCACTGTATGATATTCATCAATCTTGCTAAATCTTTTATTAATTTTAAAACATTAGCTACAGATTGCTTTTAGATGGTCTGGGGACATCAACACAATCTGTGAACAGTGATGGTTCCGTTTCTTCCTTTCCTTTCCTTTCCTTCCTTTCCTTTCCTTTCCTTCCTTTCCTTTCCTTCCTTTCCTTTCCTTCCTTTTTATTAATTTTAAAACATTAGCTACAGATTGCTTTTAGATGGTCTGGGGACATCAACACAATCTGTGAACAGTGATGGTTCCGTTTCTTCCTTTCCTGTGTTGCCCTGGTGAGGACTGCCATAAAACATTCAATAGAACTAGTGACAGTAGACATTCTTGTACCGTTTCTGATCTCAAGAGGCAGTTTTTCGGTATTTCATTACTAAGTATGGTGTTTGCTGCAGTGTTCTCAGTTTGGGGGTTTGGGGTTTTGTTTGTTTGTTTTTAGCCTTAAATGGGTGGTAAATTATGTCAAATGGTTTCTCTGTATCTACTGCGAAAGTACATGATTTTATTCCATTTTTTCTTTCAAGTGGTTTGATTTTAAAATGCTAAACCAACAAGAATTCATTCTTGTATTAACATCAATTTGTACATTGTGTTTTATAGTGATACATTTTTGATTCCATTTATCAAACATAAGTTACTATTGTTTTCTGCATTTGGTCACGTGGGATATAAACCTTATATTTTACTTTCTTATAATATCTTCAGTTTGGTGTAAAATTTATAAGGGTCTTCTAGAACATTTTGAGGAGTGTTTTTCTCTTTTGAGAGAGAGTTTGTACAAGATTATTTCTTTCTCATATGGAAAATATCAGGAATTCAGACACTAGGACATGGAATTTATTTGTAGGAATTCATTATAGACAATTTATTTAATAATCATAGGACTATTGAGATTAAGATTAAAAAATTTATTTCATTTCATATAATTTCAAATTTATTAGTATAAATTTTAAAATAATATTATGTATTTTTCTCCAGGATCTGTAGTGATGATCTCTTTTACATTTATGGTATTGATAACATGTGTCTTTTATTTTTCTTGATAAGTCTTGCAAGGAGTCTTTAAATTTTTTTCCAGATTTATTGAGATATAACTGACAAAAAATTGTATTTATTTAAGGCATACAACATGATTATTTGATATAGATTGTGAAATGATTAACACAATCAAGTTAACTATTTTATTCTATTTTTAAAAACTTCAGGATTTGTTAGTCTTCTCTTTGTGATCATTAAAATTTCACTAATTGATCTTAATTTTGTTATTTCATGTCTTTATTATTCATAGTAAATTACTTTTGTTTCAATTTCTTGAGGTAGATTATCAAATTTAAAAATTTCAGCATTTCCACTTGTGCAATTAATGGTATAAAATTTCCTTTAGACAGATATTTTGGCGCATCATATATATATATATATATATATATATATTTTTTTTTTT
>NW_006792503.1:129871-177268 GCF_000442215.2 Lipotes vexillifer
GGCCTCTCACTGTTGTGGCCTCTCCCGTTGTGGAGCACAGGCTCCGGACGCGCAGGCTCAGCGGCCATGGCTTACGGGCCTAGCTGCTCCACGGAACGTGGGATCTTCCCAAACCGGGGCACGAACCCGTGTACCCTGCATCGGCAGGCGGACTCTCAACCACTGCGCCACCAGGGAAGCCCCACATCGTATATATTTTAACAACTTTATTGAGGTATAATGGATTTAAAATAAACTGCTCAACTTTAAAATAAACTGTATGTTTTGAGATATGTGTATATTTGTGAAACAGTCAACACAATCAAGGTAATGTAAATATCTGTCTCACTCACCTTTCCTTGTGGCACTTTCATATTCTCCCCCTGATGATCCTGTCCAAACACTCCCCCTCATCTCTTGCTATGCTCATTCTCGTACAGATCTTTATATGGTCATATACTTCCATTTTGGGGGGATAAACTTGAAAGAATGGGTTGCTAGATGATATGATTAGGGATATATTAAAGTGATTTTACAATGTGACAAAATATTTTGCAACATGATTATACTATTTTATACCCTCCCAGTGGTGTGAGTGTCTCAGTTGCTCTACATTCTTGTCAGCGCTTGTTATGGGCAGTGTTTTAAACCGAAGCCCTTCTAATAGGTGTGCAGTGGCATCTCATTGTCACTCTGAATTTCCTGAGTGTAACCAAGTTATCTTGCTGTCCCAGCCATCCCTAGTAGATGGAGAAAACAGATCAAAGGCCTGATGTTAATCCTTTCCATTTATATTTTGCATGTACGGTTACTTCTATTGCTTGCTGGATTTTCTGTGTGAAATACTAGAGAGATAATTATAGGCTCTGGGTGATATTTTTCTTTCTCCAGGGAGCATTTCTTTCGCTATTCAGAGGCAGTTACCTGCAGGAAGTTCCTTTTGACCTTGAGACCTTTTGAAACTGGGTCTTCAGGCTTATGAGATATTTTCTTTTTTTTTTTATTTTTTATTTTTATTTTTTTATTTTTTTTTATTTTAACATCTTTATTGGGGTATAATTGCTTTACAATGGTGTGTTAGTTTCTGCTTTATAACAGAGTGAGTCAGTTATACATATATATATGTTCCCATATCTCTTCCCTCTTTGTCTCCCTCCCTCCCACCCTCCCTATCCCACCCCTCCAGACAGCCACAAAGAACCGAGCCGGTTTCCCTGTGCCATGCGGCTGCTTCCCACTGGCTATCTACCTTACGTTTGTTAGTATATATATGTCCATGTCTCTCTCTCGCCCTAACACACCTCACCCTTCCCCCTCCCCATATCCTCAAGTCTGTTCTCCAGTAGGTCTCTGTCTTTATTCCTGTTTTACCCCTAGGTTCTTCATAACATTTTTTTTTCTTAAATTCCATATATATGTGTTAGCATACGGTATTTGTCCTTCTCTTTCTGACTTACTTCACTCTGTATGACAGACTCTAGATCTATCCACCTCATTACAAATAGCTCAATTTCGTTTCTTTTTATGGCTGAGTAATATTCCATTGTATATATGTGCCACATCTTCTTTATCCATTCATCCGACGACGGGCACTTAGGTTGTTTCCATCTCCGGGCTATTGTAAATAGAGCTGCAATGAACATTTTGGTACATGACTCTTTCTGAATTCTGGTTTCCTCAGGGTATATACCTAGTAGTGGGATTGCTGGGTCATATGGTAGTTCTATTTGTAGTTTTTTAAGGAACCTCCATACTGTTCTCCATAGTGGCTGAACCAATTCACATTCCCACCAGCAGTGCAAGAGTGTTCCCTTTTCTCCACACCCTCTCCAGCATTTATTGTTTCTAGATTTTTTGATGATGGCCATTCTGACTGGTGTGAGATGATATCTCATTGTAGTTTTGATTTGCATTTCTCTAATGATTAATGATGTTGAGCATTCTTTCATGTGTTTGTTGGCAGTCTGTATATCTTCTTTGGAGAAATGTCTATTTAGGTCTTCTGCCCATTTTTGGATTGGGTTGTTTATTTTTTTGTTATTGAGCTGCATGAGCTGCCTGTAAATTTTAGAGATTAATCCTTTGTCAGTTGATTCATTTGCAAATATTTTCTCCCATTCTGAGGGCTGTCTTTTGGTCTTGTTTATGGTTTCCTTTGCTGTGCAAAAGCTTTGAAGTTTCATTAGGTCCCATTTGTTTATTTTTGTTTTTATCTCCATTACTCTAGGAGATGGGTCAAGAAGGATCTTGCTGTGATTTATGTCATAGAGTGTTCTGCCTATGTTTTCCTCTAAGAGTTTGATAGTTTCTGGCCTTACATTTAGGTCTTTAATCCATTTTGAGCTTATTTTTGTGTATGGTGTTAGGGAGTGATCTAATCTCATACTTTTACATGTACCTATCCAATTTTCCCAGCACCACTTATTGAAGAGGCTGTCCTTTCTCCACTGTATATTCCTGCCACCTTTATCAAAGATAAGGTGACCATATGTGCATGGGTTTATCTCTGGGCTTTCTATCCTATTCCATTGATCTATCTTTCTGTTTTTGTGCCAGTACCATACTGTCTTGATTACTGTAGCTTTGTAGTATAGTCTGAAGTCAGGCAGCCTGATTCCTCCAGCTCCATTTTTTGTTCTCAAGATTGCTTTGGCTATTCGGGGTCTTTTGTGTTTCCATACAAATTGTGAAATTTTTTGTTCTAGTTCTGTGAAAAATGCCAGTGGTAGTTTGATAGGGATTGCATTGAATCTATAGATTGCTTTGGGGAGTAGAGTCATTTTCACAATGTTGATTCTTCCAATCCAAGAACATGGTATATCTCTCCATCTGTTTGTATCATCTTTAATTTCTTTCATCAGTGTCTTATAATTTTCTGCATACAGGTCTTTTGTCTTATGAGATATTTTCTATTTCTGATTTATATAGACATTTAGGGCATAGCCCCTCAGTGATGCCAGAAGAATCCATGAGGTTTGTTTTGTTTCATTAGCATTCTGCCTTGCTGGGCCCTGAGCTCAGTGTGTGTCCCCTGAGATGGTGAGAGTGCCCGAAGACCTGTTCTTGTGCTTAGTTCTTAGCCTTTTCTTCCTGTTTAACATCTTGAGTGTTCAATCACCTCTTTTAGATTAGCAAACCCTTTGTGGGGGAAGGTGGTACCAAATTTAGAGCTCAATACCTTGGCTTTTCTTCTTCTTTGAAATCCTGTCCCTCCCATGCTTACTTCCTAGAGTTTGTAATACCTTGAAGACCTGTCTTTCATGTATTTCCAGCTTTCCCAGTATTTCTCAGCAGGATATTGGGGCTAGTTGACTATTACAAGAAGTAGGTGTCTTCCCTAAAATTATTTTTTGAAATAAGTTTTAGTTAATAGGTGTTTTTTTCTCCCATAGCCGGTTAATTCCAACTTAATATCAAGACTATAAACAATAGTAATTTAAGTTTTTATTTTGAGGTAATTATATATTTATTTGTAGTTGTAAGAAATAATGTAGAGATATTCCAGTACCCATTTTCCCCCAATTTTAACATCTTACAAAACTATGTATAATATCTCAACCAGGATATTACCATTCATACAGTCAAGATACAGAACATTTCAAACAACACAAGAATCCTTTCATAGGCAAGCCCCCCTTGCCCCTTTGTCCATCCCTGCCTTCTGGCAACTACTAATTTCTTCTTCTTTTCTATAATTTTTCAGTTAATGAATATTTTATAAGTAGAATCATTCTTTATGTGACCTTTCAAGCTGGCTTTTCTCACTCAGCATAATTATCTGGGGATTTATCAAGGTTGTTGAGTATATGAATAATTTTTTGGTTTTATTGCTGAGGAGAATGGTATGGATGTATACCACATTTTGTTTAATCATTCACTCTTCTAAAGTCATCTGAGCATTTCCAATTTTTAGTTTTTACAGAAAAAGCTATGATAAACATTTCAGTACATGTTTCTTTGTGAGCATGAGTCTTCATTTCTCTGGGATAAATAAACAAAAGTACAATTTCTGTGTCGTATGGTAGTTGCATGTTCAGTTTTTTAAGAAATTGCCGAACTTTTTCAGAGTTGACTGCGTTTTACGTTACAGCAAGCAATGTATGAGTTTGCATCCTTGCCAGCATTTTATGGTGCAACTATCTTTTTGTTTTAGCCTTTCTAATAAATGTAGTGATATCTCATTGTGATTTTAATTTGCATTTGCCTAATGGCTTTGATGTTAAACATATTTTCATGTGATTACTTGCCATATGTATATCCTCTTTGGTGAAATTTCTCCTTGTTTCTTTTGACCATTTTCCAGTTGGATTTTTAAAAATTTGTGTTTTAAGAGTTCTTTATATGTTATAGATACTCATCCTTTGTCAGATACGTGGATTATAAATAATTTATCCCAGTATGTAACTTGCTGGCCCCAGTTGCTTAACAGAAGATAAAACTGGTAGCATAGCAAAAGTTTTTAATTTTGACAAAGTCTAATTTGTTAATTTTCCCTTGTATGGATTGCACATATGGTGTCAAATCTGTCAGCTCTTTGCTTAGCCCTCGGACCTGAATGTTTATATCCTATTTCTTTTCTGTAAGTTTTACAGGTTTTGTTTTACACTTAGATCTATGATACATTTTCAGTTGAAGTTTTTTTTTTTTTTTTTTGGTATGAGGTATGAAGTTTAGATTGAGGCTCAGTTTTTGGCCTATGGATAACCAATTACTGTAGAACAATTTTTGAAAAGACTATTATTTCTTAATTGAATTGCTTTTGCAGCTTTTTCAAAAATAAATTGCCCATACTGCATGGGGCTGTTTATGGGTTTCCTTTCTAGTTCATTGATCTATGTGTCTGTCTCTGTCTCTCTCTCTCTAGTAATACCACACTGTCTTGAATATTGTAGTTATATACTATAATACATCTTGAAATTGGGTGGAGTGATTCCTCCAACTTTATTCTACTATTTCAAAAAAATTTTAGGTGTTCTAGTTCCATTCTCTGTTTATCTCAATTTTACAACAATCCTGTTAATGTCTACAAAATATATTGTTAAGATTTACTTGCAAATTATGTTAAACTTGTGTGGGGAAAATTTAAATCTTTACTAAATGTTAACTCTTCCAATCAATGAGCATGGTATGTTTTTTTAAATTTATTTAGATATTCTTTGATTTCTTTCATCAGTGTTGTATAGTTTTTAACATAGAAGGCCTATACATATTTTGTTAGGTTTACTTCTAAGTAATTTTTGAAGCAATTGTAAATTATATTGTATTTTTTATTTCAGTGTTCACATGATCACTGTTAGTATATAGAAATACAACTGAACTTGTATGTTCATCTTGTATCCTGTATCCTTGCTGATGTCACTTACTTAAGGAATTTTTATAAATTCCTTGGAATGTTTTATGTAGACATAATGTCATCTGCAAGTAGCAATAACTTTCTTTCTTTCTTTTATGTTTATATGTCTTTTATTTCCTTTTCTTGCCTTATTGCCCTGACTCACATGCCAGCACTATTTTGAATAAAAGTCATAAAAGTGGACATACTTGCCTTATTCCTGAACTTAGCAGGAAAGCGTTCAGTTTTTAACCATAATGCATAGTTTTTAACCATTAGATCTTTTGTATATGCTCTGTATCAAGTTAAGAAGTTTCTCTCTATCCCTATTCCTGTGAGTTTTGACCTTGAATGAGTGTTGATTTTGGTTAATAGTTTTTTCTTCATTAATTGATATGTTCATTTTCATTCCTTAGCATGTTAGTTCTCTTGATTGGTTTTCGAATACTGAACCAGCCTTGGATGCCCGGAATTAAACTCACTTGTTAGTGGTGCATAAATCTTTTTCTATATTGCTGAGTTCCGTTTCCTAATATTGTATTAAGGATTTCATGTCTGTATTCAAGGGTTATTACTCTGTGGGGTTTTTTTTCTTTTTTTTTGGTACTTTGTCTGATTTTGATATCATGGTGATATTATCTTCATTAAATGAATTGTGAAGTGTTTCCTCTTATTTGCTATCTTTCTGTCTTAAATTTTGATATATTGTATTCTCTTTTGCATTTATTTCAGTGATTTAAATTTTTTTTTCCTTGATACTTCCTCTTTGACCCATGTATTTTTTTCAAGTGTGCTGTTTTGTTTGCAAATTTTCAAAGATTTTCCTGTTATGTTTATCTTATTAATTTCCTTTTTGATTCCCTAGTGGTAAGAGAACATACTCTTAGGATTTTAATTATTTTAAGTTTGTTGAGCTTTCTTTTATGCCCCAAGATATGGTCTAACTTGGTATATGTTCCATGAACACTTGAAAAGAATTTGCATTCCCTTGTTGTTGGGTGCAGTCTTCTGTAAATATTGATTAGCTCCTGTTGATTAATGTTACTGTTGATTTCTTCTATATCTTTGCTGAATCTGTGTAATTCTTCTATCAATTATTGAGAGGGGGGTTGAAATTTCCAGCAGTAATTGTGGATTCATCCATTTCTCCTTTCAGTTTTGTCAGTTTTGCTTCTGATATTTTATAGCTCTGTTTGTTGAGTACATGCACATTTAGGATTACTGTATCTTCTTGTTGGACTGAGCATTTGTCATTATATGTTGTCCATATCTGTCTCTGCTAATTTTCTTTGCTCCAAATTCTGCTATATCTGGTACTCATATTGCCTTTTGTACTTTCTTTTGATTATTGTTGGCATGATGTATCTTTTCCCATCCTTTGCTTTCAAACTGCCTATATCATATTTATTTTTTTAAATAAATTTCTTTATTTCATTTATTTTTTATTTTTGGTAGCGTTAGGTCTTTGTTGCTGCATGCGGGCTTTCTATAGTTGTGGCGAGTGGGGGCTACTCCTCATCGTGGTGTGCAGGCTTCTCATTGCAGTGGCTTCTCTCGTTGTGGAGCATGGGCTCTAGGCACATGGGCTTCAGTAGTTGTGGCACACAGGCTCAGTAGTTGTGGCACACGGGCTTAGTTGCTCCGCAGCATGTGGGATCTTCCTGGACCAGGGCTCCAACCTGTGTCCCTTGCATTGGCAGGCAGATTCTTAGCCACTGTACCACTGGGGAAGCCCCCTATATCATATTTAAAATGAGTTTGCTGTAGACAGAAAATAGTTGTCTTCTTTTTAAAAAAAAATTCACTCAGCCAATATCTGTCTTTTAGTTAGTGTGTGTAAGCCATTTTCATTTAATATTATCATCTATATTTTAGGACCTAAGTGTGTCATTATTTTCTTTCTGTTTGTTTTCCCTATCTTAATTTTTCTGTTTCATTCTGCCTGTCTGCCTTATTATAGGTACTTGAACAGGTTTTTTAGAATTCAAATTTGATATATTTAGAGTGTATTTGAGTGTATCTCTTTTACTGATTACTCTAGATATCTTATATATCTGCTACCTACCTTCCTAATCTCTCTCTCTCTTTCTCTCACTATCTATCTCTCTATCCACCTATCTATGACTATGAAAATCTACTGTTATCATTTTACCACTCTTAGTGAGGTATAGAAATCTTCACTCCTATTATGTCCCTTTTATTCCCCTTTTACTTTTAATGCAATTGTCTTAAATATTTCCTTTACGTACTTTGAGATCCATATCAGACAGTGTTATAATTTTTGCTTCAACTGAAAACCTAATTCAGAAAACTCAGAAGAAGAAAGAAAGTTTATTGTAGTCATCTGTGTATTTTCTAACCTTGGTCTTTCTTCTCTTTTGATGTTCTAAGATTACTTCTTTTATCATTCCTTTATATTTAGAAAACTTCCTTTTGCCATTCTTTTAGGGTATTTTGCTGGTAATCAGTTCTGTTAGTATTCCTTCATCTGAGAATGTTTTGTTTTTCACTTCAGTCCTGAGGATATTTTTGCTGGTTACAGGATTCTGAGTTGACAGTTCTTTTCTTTCAGCATTTGAAAAATGTGCTGATTGATTCTGGCTCACCTGGCTTCTGGTGATAAATTATACTTAATTTGAATGTTTTTTCTATATAGGTAAGGTGTTGTCAACCTGTGTCCCTTGCATTGGCAGGCAGATTCTTAGCCACTGTACCACTGGGGAAGCCCCCTATATCATATTTAAAATGAGTTTGCTGTAGACAGAAAATAGTTGTCTTCTTTTTAAAAAAAAATTCACTCAGCCAATATCTGTCTTTTAGTTAGTGTGTGTAAGCCATTTTCATTTAATATTATCATCTATATTTTAGGACCTAAGTGTGTCATTATTTTCTTTCTGTTTGTTTTCCCTATCTTAATTTTTCTGTTTCATTCTGCCTGTCTGCCTTATTATAGGTACTTGAACAGGTTTTTTAGAATTCAAATTTGATATATTTAGAGTGTATTTGAGTGTATCTCTTTTACTGATTACTCTAGATATCTTATATATCTGCTACCTACCTTCCTAATCTCTCTCTCTCTTTCTCTCACTATCTATCTCTCTATCCACCTATCTATGACTATGAAAATCTACTGTTATCATTTTACCACTCTTAGTGAGGTATAGAAATCTTCACTCCTATTATGTCCCTTTTATTCCCCTTTTACTTTTAATGCAATTGTCTTAAATATTTCCTTTACGTACTTTGAGATCCATATCAGACAGTGTTATAATTTTTGCTTCAACTGAAAACCTAATTCAGAAAACTCAGAAGAAGAAAGAAAGTTTATTGTAGTCATCTGTGTATTTTCTAACCTTGGTCTTTCTTCTCTTTTGATGTTCTAAGATTACTTCTTTTATCATTCCTTTATATTTAGAAAACTTCCTTTTGCCATTCTTTTAGGGTATTTTGCTGGTAATCAGTTCTGTTAGTATTCCTTCATCTGAGAATGTTTTGTTTTTCACTTCAGTCCTGAGGATATTTTTGCTGGTTACAGGATTCTGAGTTGACAGTTCTTTTCTTTCAGCATTTGAAAAATGTGCTGATTGATTCTGGCTCACCTGGCTTCTGGTGATAAATTATACTTAATTTGAATGTTTTTTCTATATAGGTAAGGTGTTGTTTCTCTCTTGCTGCTTGCCAGAATTTTTGTTGTTGTTCTTTAT
The DNA here is from genome assembly GCF_000442215.2 of Lipotes vexillifer. Lineage (NCBI taxonomy): Eukaryota > Metazoa > Chordata > Mammalia > Artiodactyla > Lipotidae > Lipotes > Lipotes vexillifer. Next base: position 138,887 of record NW_006792503.1, read on the forward strand.
TTTTCAGAAGTTTGACTATGATGTGTCTTGGTATGGATGTCTTCAGATTTATCCTGATAGAGATTTGCTAAGCTTCTTGAATCTGTAGATTAATAGATTCCTGTCTTTTGAAAAATTGAGAATGCTTTAGGCATTATTTTTTAGAGTACTCTTTCATTCCCACACTTTTGTTCACTCTTTGTGGGATACCAATGACAGGATCGTTAGAACATTTGTTATTAACCCACAGGTCCCTGAGTCTTTGTGTTTTTTGTTTTTGCTTTTTACCTCTACTTATTTCCTATCCATTGTCTTGAATAGGTAATTTCTCTTCTTCTTCCTTCAAGATCAGTTATTATTTCCTTTGATATTACACCATGAGGGAAAAGGTGGAGGCACTGCCTCTATTGTCAGGTGATTGTAGAAGTCTGTGTTCCACCCTTAACCTCCATTGACTCAAAAGTGGAGGATGTTCCTGGTTACTTCTGGGTGGGATTGGGAGTGTTGACTCCTCACTAGGCCTCCACTAGTTCCTCCCTGATAGGAGGGATGAGAGTGTCAGTTTACAGCTCCTCATGTAGACTCCACTGACACCATGCAGAGTGAACTCTTTAGCATGGGCTGTGGTGAAAGTCATTCTTCTCTACTAGGCCTCCTCTGACAGCACCCCAGTAAAGAAGGGAGCAGCATCTCATTAATTCCCAGGAAGTGGAAGTCCAGATTTCTCACACACTCTCCATTGACACTGTGGTGTGGTGGAAAACAGACATGTTCTTTACCACTCAGCAAGTATGAAAGTCCCAGCTCCCTACTCGAGCCTTGGACACCACTGGATAGACGGTTTGGGTTAAATGGTTACAACCTGGTGAGGGTGGACCTTTGGTGGTGAGAGTAAAGATGGAGTCTCAGTTTTTTCTGTGGTGTTTGGCTGGAGTAGAGTAGTTCTAGTCAGTTATTAGTTAAAGAACTAAGAAAATAATCATATATTTATCCATGTAATTATATATATTATGGAAGCCTAATTTTTCTGCATATGGAATTCTGGGTTGAAAGTTTTATTTTTCTTTCAGCACTGGAAAGGTAGTGTTCCATTTCTCTAGTTCTCTGCCATAAACCATTGATTTTCCTTTCTTCTAATATCCGTGTCATTTTGGTGTAAATTTTATAGCAGTCTCATAGCACAATTGAGAAGTATTTTTACTATTTCTGTTCTCTAGACAAGACTGTGCAAGATGAGTGGTGTTTTTCATTATATGGAAAAGATCAGGTCTTTAGTCACCAGCATGTAGAGTCACTGGTAGGAAGGATTTAACTACAGATGCAGTTTATTAAATAGATAGAGAATTGTTGAGATTTTCTAAATTTTCTTTTTCTTTTTTGTTAAGCTGATTATTTATTGGAATTTCAGGTAATTTCAAAATATTAGCATAACTTTATGCTATTATATTGTCTTAAAGATCTGTGTGATAATCCTTTCTGCATTCTTGGTAGTAATAATGTTTAGCTGTTTTTGGAGGATGGATAAATGTTGTCAAGAGTTTATCATTCTTTGACCTATTCCAGAAAAGTAAAGCAACAAGAACAGCAACAGCAAAAAATGACTTTTGGATTTTAAAATTTTCTCTTTGAAATTTCAAATTTTCATTCATTGGTCTTAATGTTATTTTAAAATCTTCTGTTATTTTTTGGTTTAAAATTTTTGTGTTTTTTTCCAATTTCTTGAAGTGTATAATTAGATTTAAAATTTTCAGGACTTCCTCTTTTTAATTTAATGCTCTAAATCTTCTTTAAAACACATATTTGGTCCATGCTGCACATTTTCAACAGGTTCATTAAGGTATAATTGATTTAAAATAAATTGCATAAAATTAAAGTTAACAGTGTAAGTTTCAAGATATGTATGCATTTGTGAAACCATCACTGTAGTTAAGGTAATATAAATATCCACTCCTCCCCCACAGAGGTTCCTTGTGAACCTTATATTTCTCCTCTCTGATCCTGCCCAAGCCTTCCACTCTTTCCCATTTTATAGACATTCTTGTAGGATTTTTTTGTATGGAGATTTAATTTCATTTTTTCTTGGAAAAACTTCAAGGAACAGAATGGCTGGATTACCTGATAGTTGTACTTTTCAATTATCTTAGAATATGTCAAAGTGCTATGCAATGTAAATATACCGTTGTACTCCCCATCAGCACTGCATGAGGGTCACGTTTGCTCTATTTCCTTGCCATCATTTGTTATGGTCAGTGTTTTCCATTGCTGCCCATCTAATAAGTATGTAGCGGTATCTCACTGTTGCTCTAAGTTCCATGGTGTAACCAAGTCTTAGTTCTCTCTGTCTTAACATCCTCAGTAAGTGGAGAAAATGGATCCCACACCTGGCAAATTGTTCTTTTCCTTCCCACTCACTTTTTGCATGTGTAGTTTTTTTCGATTGCAGGCTAGATTTTCTGTATGAATACTAGAGAAATAACTGAAGTTTCTGAGTGATTATATCTTTTTTTTTTAGTGAGCATTTGCTTTTGTTTTTGAGAGGCAGTTAGGGTGTGGGTTGTTCATCTCATCACAATCAGAGATCAGAGATTGAGTCCTTTTGAAGCTGGATCTCAGGTTTTGTGTGGAGGTTTCTATTTTAGGTTCATATTGACATATAGGGTATAGCCCCTTGGGGGTGCCAAATACCCCCTCGTTTGTTTGCCAGAGCCTCTCCTGGTGCAAGTCAAGTCCTGGAGCACTGTCATGTCCAATCTGTTCCCCCTGAGTTGGTTGAGACTGCTGGAATTCTGTTCAACTGCTTAGCTGCTTAGCTCCAACTTTCTCTTTAGTACCTTGGAACCTCAGTCACATCTTTGGAATCAGCAAAAGCCTTCAAGAGCAAAGCAGTAGCAAATTTGGGTGGATCTCACCACAAAGGCTTCTCTTCTGAGATTCAGTCTCTTCAAATGCTTGCTTCCTTGGGTTTGTGGTACCTTCAAACAATATGCTTAATATCTTCCAGCTTTCCTAATTTTTCTCAGCAGGATGGTTCAGCTAAAAAGCCTGGTGTGCCATTACTGGAAGTGTTTATCTTACAAACACTAGTTATTGAAATACTTTTGGATGTGTAGATGTTTTTTTGTTTTATAGGACATTGATATAATCTATATGCCCATAAAGTAAACAGGTTTTGTTAAGGCAAATGATCTTCCAAAAGAGTGCATCTTTTCCCTTATCATTTCACATAATTTATTTCAATATAAATATTTCATTGATTCAATAAATTTTTCTTCAGTTTCCAACATATGCCAGGTACAAGCCATGTGTTGGTGGTACTTATTGAGGTTCAATCTAGTGGGAAACAAACAGTAAATAATGAGCATATTATAAAAGATAAATTTTGGGGGAATTCATTATACAACTATAGTAACCAGATTACTATCTATACCATGTTTATTAATTGTTGCTCTAGGGACTGGCATATGAATGTTTACCTTATCATCGTCTATTCAGTTATGATAGTACCACTCTACATGCAGGTATCCTCACAATACTTTATTCCCTTTAATCCTTTTCCTTTCCTTTGTCACATTTCCTGTGTGACAAATATATTCTTGTCATATATTTTACATATACAATACTGTGTACCACTTTTGCTTCATAGAGATGTATTTCAAAAATAGAGAAAAGTTGTCATATTTATCCACGTATTTTCCCTCTCCAGTACTCTTCACTCCTTGTAGTTTTTAATTTCCATGATGTGTCCTTTCCCTTCAGCCTGAAGCCCTGCTTTAGTATTACTTGTATTACAGGTTGTCCAGCAACAAATGGTCTCAGATTTGATTGTGTGAATGTGTCTTATTTCATTCTCAGTTTGGAAGGATAATTTTGACAGATATAGAATTCTGGATTGACAGCTGTATTTTTCTTTCAGCGTTGGAAAAATGCTGCCCCTATTTTCTCCGGATCTCCAAGGATACTCTTGAGAAGGCAGGCATTATTTTAATCATCATTCCCAGGTAGGCAATTCATCTTTATTTCTCTGGCACTTTTGTTTTTTATTCTTTGGCTCTTAGTTTAAGTATGATGTACCCATATGAATATCTATTTTAATTTAACTTGCTTTGGTTCTATTGATCTTGGACCTGTAATTAACATATTTCTAAAAAATTGGGAAATTTTATATTGGTTTACACAGATTCATATTTAGTATATAGAAATATGATTGTTTTTATGTTTGATCTTGTATCCTGCAACCTTGCTGAAGTAATTCTGTTCTAGGAGGATTTTTAGTAGATTGCTTGGAATTTTCAATACAGACAATGATGTCTTCTGCAAATTGGTATAATTTTAATTCTTCTTTCCAATACATACGTGTATTATTTATTTTTCTTAATATGTTTTAGTGGCAAGACTTTCTAGCACTATACTTAATCAAGTGGTGGAAGCAGACTACCTTGCCTTATTTCTGATATGAGAGTGAAAGTATTCAGTCTTTCACTATTAAATGTGATGTCAGCTGTAGTTTTTTTAAGATGCTCTTTACCAAATGGTACTAGATAGCCTCTATTGATAACTTGCTGAGGATTTCTTTTTTAGTCTTGAATGTTTGTTGGATTTTTTCAAATGCTTTTTCCATGTTGGTTGTTATGATCATGTTTTTTTCTTTTTTTATCCTGATGGTATGGTTGTTTACTTTGATTGATTTTTAAATATTGAACTAGTTTTGCATATCTGGAATGAATCCCATTTTGTCATGATGCATAATTAATTTCATACATCGTTAAATTTACTAATTTATTGAGGATTTCCGCATCTACATTCATGTAAAAGAATTGGTCTGCAGTTTTATTTCACTGTATTTGCCTAGTATAGTATCAGGATAATATTGGCCTTATAAAATGAGTTGGGAAACATTCCTTTCTCTTCAGATTGTCTGTTTTATCTTGATTGAGTTATGGTGTTTGTGGTTTTCAGGAATTGATCCATTTCTTCTAAATTGTCAAATTTATTTGTATACAGTTGTAGTATTCCCTTGTTAACTTTCAATGCCTATAATGTCTATAGTGATAGCCTCTCTCATTCCTGATAGTGGTGATTTGTGTCTTCTCTTTTTTGTCTTTGTCAGTCTTGCTATATAGGTTGACCAATTTTATTGATTTTTTTTTCGAAGAAACAACTTTTTATCATTGGTTTATATGTTGTTTTCTATATTTGCAATTTCATTGTTTCCTCTTCTTTTGTTATTCCCTTCTGTGTGCTTTGGGATTACTTTGCTCTTCTTTTTCTAGGTTTTAGCAGTGTTAACTTACATAATTGATCTGGGGCATTTCTTTTTCAATGTAAGCACTTCTTACTAAAAAGTTCCCTTCCGGCACTAGTATTGCTGTGTCCCACACATTCTCTCTGATATGTTGTATTTTCATTTTCATTCAGTTCTTTGTATTTTTGCAGTTTACCTTCAGGCTTCCTCATAGACCATAGAGTATTTAGAAATATATTGTTTAATTTCCAAGTGTATAGAGATTTCCCTGTTTTTATGTTACTGATTGCTAGTTAGATTACATTATGGTCAAATAACACACTCTGCATGAGTTCCAGCTATCTTTCTCTTATTGATTTATAGTTGAGTTCCATTGTGGTCTAAGAGCAGATACTGTATGATTTCTATTCTTTTTAATTTGTTAACATGTGTTTTATGACTCAGAATGTAGTCTATCTTGGTGAATGTTCTATGTGAGCTTGAAAAGATGTGTTTTCTGATGTTACTGGAGGTAGTCTATGATGTCAATTATATCCAGTTGAATGATGGTACTATTGAGTTCAACTATGTCCTTACTGATTTTCTGCCTCCTGGATCTGTCCATTTTTGATAGAGGGGTGTTAAAGTCTCCAACTATAACAGTGTATTCAGTTATTCCTCCTTGCAGTTATAGCAGCTTTTTCCTCATGTATTTTGATACTCTGTTGTTAGGTGCATACTCATTAAGAATTGATGTCTTATTGGATTATTAACCCCTTTATTATTATGTCATTCCCCTCATCATCCCTGATAATTTTCCTTGATCTGAAGTCTGCTGTGTGAAATTAATGTAACTGTTCCCATTTTGTGTTGATTAGTGTTAGCGTGGTATAACTTTCTCCATTCCTTTGCAGAGCACAGGCTCTGGACGCGCAGGCTCAGTGGCCATGGCTCACAGGCCTAGCCGCTCCGCACCATGTGGGAGCTTCCCGGACCAGGGCTCAAACCCGTGTCTCCTGCATTGGCAGGCAGATTCTTAACCACTGCACCACCAGGGAAATCCAGAAACTACGTACCCTTTAACCAACATCTGCCCATATTTCCCACCCACCTAGCCACTGGCAAACACCATTCTACTCTCTGCTTCTATGAGTTTGACTTTTTTTATATTCCACATATAAGTGTGGTTTTGTTATTTATCTATTTATTTATTTAGGCCATGCCACGCGGCCTATGGGATTTTAGTTCCCCAACCAGGAATTGAACTCGGGCCCTCAGCAGTGAGAACATGGAGTTCTAACCACTGGGACGCCAGGGAATTCTCTAAGAGTGTGTGTGTTTTTAAGACTTTTTTGTTTTGATGTGGGCCATTTTTTAAAATCTTTACTGAATTTGTTAAAATATTATTTCTGTTTTATGTTTCGGTTTTTTGGCCGTGAGGCATGTGGGATCTTAGCTCCTTGACCAGGGATCAAACCCACACCCCCTGAAGGCGAAGGTGAAGTCTTAACCACCGGACTGTCAGGGTAGTCCCCCTAAGTGTGGTTTTAATTGAGCATTATATATGTTCCATTTTCTCTCTTTTCTTAGCATATTAATTATACTTCCTTTTTATTTTTTTTAGTGGTTGCCCTAGAGTTTGTAATGTACATTTACATATAATCCAAATCCACTTTCAAATAATACTGTTTCATGGGTAGTGTAAGTACCTTATGACAACACAATATTCCAAATTCCTTCCTCCCGTGCCTTGTATCATTGCTGTTAATTCATTTCACTTATACATAAGCATACATTAACATATCCATAAATATATATATATATATATATATATACATTGAATACATTGTTGCTATTGTTGTTTTGAACAAGCTGTTATCTGTTATATTGATGTAGAATAAGACAAAATAGAAGTTTTTATTTTACTTATTCTTTTCCAATGTTCTTCCTTTCTTTATGAAGATATGAGTTTCTGACCTATATAATTTTCCTTCTCTCTAAGGAACTTCTTTTAATGTTTCTTGCAAGGCAGGTCTTCTGGCAACAAACTCTCTCATTTATTGTTTGCCTGAGAAGCTTCTATTTCTCCTCCCCTTTTGAAGCATAATTTCACAGGGTACAGAATCCTAGGTTGGTGGTATGATATAGAACCTTTACTGCTGTAAAGCTCCATTCTCACTCACCTTTATTGTGCTGTTTTTTAGATATTATGTCTATATATTAAAATGTTACACATCAAGAAATACATTGTTATAATTATTCCTTTATATAAGTTTATATCTATTGAGGAATCTAGTGGAAAGGAAAGCACAAATACATTTATAGAGTTTATTTTATTTTATACTAACTTCTTATGTCCTATTTCCTGTGTATTTGTGTTACCATCTGATTTCATTCCATTACTCGAATATAACTTCATTCATAACCCTCTTCTTTGTGTTCTTATTTTCAATATATTACATTTGTATGTTATATGACTAAAATACAATTTTATAGATATTGTATTGTATTTTACAGTTGTCTTTTGAATCAGTTATGATAAGAAGGGAATATCAGTATATATTTATATTTTGTTTTATCATTATCTACATAATTGCTTTAACTGGAGGTCGTTTTTTTCCATATGGATTTTATATTTTATAAGTCTGGTGTCACTTCTTTCATGCTTAAGAACTTTTAGAGTTTTTTTTTTTTTAAAGATTGACTTATTTTATTTTTGGCTGCGTCGGGTCTTAGTTGCGGCACGCGGGATCTTCATTGAGGCATGCGGGCTCTTTCATTGTGGCGCGTGGGCTTCTCTCTAGTTGTGGTGCGTGGGCTCCAGGGTGCCTGGGCTCTGTAGTTGTGGCACGTGGGTTCCAGGACACATCGACTCTATAGTTTGCGGCACGTGGGCTCTTTAGTTGAGGCGTGCGAGCTCAGTAGTTTTGGTGCGTGGGCTTAGTTGCCCCATGGCATGTGGGATCTTAGTTCCCTGACCAGGGATCAAACCCACGTACCCTGCATTGTAAGGCAGATTCTTTACCACTGGACCACCAGGGAAGTCCCTAGTGTTTCTTATATTGCAAGATTTATAACACAAATTCTTTTAGCTTTTGTTTATCTGGGACTGTATTCATTCTGAAAGATAGCTTTGCTGGATATAAGAATCTTTATTTGGAACAGGACCTAGAGAGTTCTTTTGTTGTTGTTAGCCCTCTGAGTATGTCATCCCACAGCATTATGGCAGTGTTTCTGATGAAATATCAGCTGTTGGTCTTATTGATGTCTGCTTGTACATGATGATTCACTTTTCTTGCTTTCAATATTTTGTCGTTATCTTTTGCTTTCAGTGTTTTGACTATGATATCTCTTGAGGTGCTTCTTACATTTATGCTCTTTGGAGTTTGTTGAGTTTCTTCAATGTATAGATTAGTGTTTTTCATCAAATCTGGGGAGTTTTCAGCTATTATTCCTTCAAATTCTGTCCCATTCTCTCTTGCTTCTCCTTCTGGCACTCCTATTATGTGTACGTTAGCACTCTTGATGGTGTCCCACATGTCTCTGAGGCTCTGTTCATGTTTCTTCATTATTTTTTCTCTGTGTTCTTCAGATTATATAATTTCTGTTGATTTATTTTTTAAATTTGCTGATTCATTCTTCTGTCATCTCAAATCTACTTTTGAGCCTCCCTGGTGAATTTTTCATTTTGTTTACCATAGTTTTCTACCCCAGAATTTCAATTTGCTTCTTTTTAAAAACCAATTTCTAGGTCTTTATTGATATTTTTGACCAAGTGTTCACAATTGTCTGTTTCTTACCCTTTCCTTTGTCTTAACAATACATCAGTCAGACTTCTTTTTTTTAACAGGCCCTGAACTCTACTTGCCCCCAAGCCTGAGCAAGCACCAAAAGAAAAAAAGTGGAACATTCCCCTTTATCAGCTTATCCTGACCACAGCATGACTGTTTTCTTGTCAAATCTCACTGGTCACTTCTCCTTGCTTGTCATACTTCCCTTCAAAGTTTCTGCTTATCTCTGCTTGCCTCCTCCTTTTTCTGTTTGATTTTGAGACATCTACATATTTTTGAGATTGGAGCATTCTCCCTATTACAATAGTCTTTCTAGTTAAAGTCTCTCCCTTTCTAAGTCTGGATTTGTTTTTATTTGATATTCTATATTTGATGACTCGTTATTATCATATATTCCTTTAATTATTTAAACATGGTTTCCTTTAGTTCTTTGAACATATTTAGAATAACTATTTTGCAGTCTTTGTCTGATAGGCCAACATCTGGGTACCTCCAAATGTGGTCTCTATTGTTTGGCTTTGGTCCTGTGTATGTGTCACACTTTCCTACTTCTTTGCATGTTTCATAGCCCCCTTTTTTTTTCTTTAAAGCTGGACATATTAGAAAATGTAGCAAATCTGGATACTGATTCCCAGCAGGCTTGTTACTGTTGTCTGTTCAGTGACTTGACTTACGTAATTCTTTGCGGTCTGTTTCTATTGCAGTGTGGAGCTCCCAAAATTCTTGCTCAGATTTTCTCCATGTTTTCATCCTTTAGCCTGAGTTCCTAGGGGTCCTTCTTTGGTCAGCATAACACACTTATTGGTCAAAGGCTGTACTTAAGGCCCTGAAGCAGAAGGTGTTTACTTTTTACCACTGAATCTCTTTTTGGCTTGGAGACCACTTTCATAGTTATGGGTTCAAAGTTTTATCTTTTCTTTCAGCATTGGAAAGGATAGACTGAGTGTGATTTTATTTTTAGCCTGGCTTCCTAGTAGCAGTCCTGTGTCAGAATAGCTTATTGTTCAGCCAGTGATTGGTCAGAGGTTATCCTTAAGAACCTTGAGGCATTAAAGATCTTCTCTTTTCTGATGGATCTGTTTGTCATTTGGAAATGCTTTCAAATCTTTCTCCACATGGTATTCTAACAGCTCCTGAGTGGTTGCAGTCTAGTACATGCAGACAGCCTTCTGGATCCCCAGCGATGAGTGTGATCTCCAAAGGGCTCTTCTTAGCTGTATCTTTCTCTGGTTCTCATTGTTATATTTCTGCCTGCTCTACCATCTCCCTTGCTGCTACTACCTATTGCTACTGCTTTCATGGAGCTACCAGCCCCTCCTTAATAGCTCACCACTAATATCTCCATTGTTATTGAAGTCCTTAGGCATGAACTTTCTATGTTCTTTTCCAAATAAAGTCAGTACCCTCAGGTAGAGCTGCTGAGAACAGCAGTCCTTACAGTTTGCCTCTTCCCCTAGGCAAAACCTTAGCACAACTGCATCTTAGCTAGAGTAGGAGACAGAGACCTACTTCTCCCAGAGTGATACCTCTGCTCTTTAAGTGGGCACTAGTAGGGAAGAATGGTAGTCCCAGGTCTTCTTGGTTTGCCTCTCCTCTGCCCAATAAGCCAGTCAGAGAGAAGGAAATTATCCAGGCCCAGTATCAGCAGCCTGTTACACCTGAGGCAGAAGGGTCCTTGCCATATGAGTGGGAGCTGGGTGAGGGAAATGCACCCCAGTAACCTTGACTATGCTTGCCTGGAATAGAGTTTCTGCAACAAGGAACTTGTAGGGAAGGTGGTGAATGAGAGACACAGGCAGCCTGACCTCCTGTGGTGAAACTGGAGCCCTAAACTGGTTGGTGGGAGGAGATTATTGGCTACACCCTCATGCAGTAGAGATTCTGTAACTCAGAGCTGGGGGAAAGGTGTATGAAAGCTGATCCTAGCTCATATGTCACAGACTCCTGATGTTCTTACCAAGGTTTAGTGAATTACTTTGAATAATTTTTTCCATTTGCCGTATGCCCTTATGTTAATTTCCAGCCACTTTAAATTATATATATTTAATCCTCATACATCCATTCCTGAGATCTGTGCCTCCAGGTTTATTCACAGTAATCTAGATAGACAAGGCATGCTCTGGTAAAACTGTAATAGCTTTTAGCATATTACAAGGAGTTACCGTCAATGTCATTAACACTTTTACAAGCAGGTCATTTATTCCTACCTGGCATGGTAGGTAGAGAAGAATTAGTTATAGGCCAGTCTAAAAGTATTAGGAATCAGGGCAGTGGTAAACTATGATTAAAAAGGGAGGGTATAGTGATGTGAGGTGATAAAAGGAATACGTCTTCCGTATGCTTCTGGGAGTCTAACAGTGTTTCATTCTCCACCTGAGTGGTGCTTATACAGCTATGTTCTCTTCGGCTAACTACATTGATCTGGTTAGTTGGTATTTTTGCCCTGTTTTCCATTATCATGCTTTGAAGGATAAATATATACAACATATAAATACAGTAAATACAACCTAGAAAAGCAAGAGAATTGTCATCACCTAATTTTTGATGTGTGTGTGTGTGTGTGTGTGTGTGTGTGTGTGTGTTTCTTCTCCTCGGAGGAAGCAGGGTGATATAATTGGAGAAGGGTCTGTATGAGATTCTAAAAGCATTGTGTTTTTTTGTTTGCCTATTTGTATAGAAAACTTTCATATAGTAACATCTTTATTCTGAACTTGACTTCACATACAAAGTTAGAATGACAATTACACTTAAAATTAACTCAATAAAAAGTCTAAATATTATAGATATGCACTATCTGAAATTCCAGAAGGGATTTGAACAGGTAACAGATATTGCTACCCATGTTTGGACAGATCCTGAAGGTAATGTTCTCATTCAGGTGGATGTACATTTGTTTGCTTCATTAATAGTCTTCATATTTCATGTATGTGTCAGATATATAGTACTAATAAAATATTTTTTTAAAATAGCTTCATTCCACTGGACTTTTACACTATGTACTCTTGTGTTCAGCTTGTTTTGCTAGGTGTAATATCTGTGTAGTTGTTTGTAGGTTCAGTTCATGTTTTGCTTTCTGTACCTAATATTTTATTGCATAAATATTCCATCATATGAATATCTATCCATTATATTGTTGCCTGCCATTTGAATTGTATCCTCTTTGGGGCTACTTTGGGTAAATTTTCTGTGTGCATTCCGGTACACATGTCCTGGTGAATATATGGACTCATTTTTTTAAGATACATACCTAAGAGTGGGGCTGCTGAGTCGCAGGCTAGACAGAGAAGGTATAAGTTTAAATAAATTCTTGAGTTTTTACCATTATTAAGGGCCTGGATATTGTAGTTACTAAAATGAGTCTTTCTTTTTGACACTAAAGTGGCCAGAGGATATTTATTTTCTGAGTGAATGAAAAGTGGTGGAACATTCTTAGGATTTTATGCCTAGGGTTCAGAGTGTAGAGTGAACAAATTTAAATGGGCAGTGGAAGGCCCGGGGAATACAATTTTTTTTCTTTTTTTTGGTCACAGATGGAGTTCTGGTTGTTAAATAAAATGGTTACATTCCCATACAACAGAGAAGCCACAATGGTGTTTTGGGATTAATTTACTTCACATAATGTAATAACAGTAGAATTGGTGCTAATATCGCCTTGCATTACATCTCTTGATTATTCACTTTTGCAAACAGGTTAGGCAGTGTACTCTTTATGTGATACCATTTTCTGCATTGGCCTTAGATTTTTAAAAGGGTGGTGTTACGGTCACCTGCCATTTGATTATTGGTGCCAGATTCTACCATTTATAGAAGCAATACAATGAAAATAGTGTCAGTCACAGAAAGCAGGGTTATTGAAAGAATATCATATTTTGTTTCCTTAGGAAATAAACATGACCTACTCTCAGTATCAAAGGGCACTTATTTTCATCAAGAAATAATTATGTTATCAAAGTCCACATAGTACAGGCTTAAAGAAATATTCACTGTTTTAGCTTTGCTTAAATGGATATCCAAATGAAGTGATAGAATCAAAATGCCTAAGAATTGGATATATTGAGAGTAACACCTAAAAGAAAAAGGTATTATTTAAAGGGGAATGGAACCAATAATAATAATAGGTACTAATTTTTGAGTGCTTACTGTATCTTGTGTGCTGTGCAAAAAACTTGAATTATTGTACTTAATTTCACAAACACTGACATATACATATTATTATATGTTTTAATGATGCTGCTGGTGTTTAAGAAATACACAACTTGGCTATGGAAAGTGGTGGAGCTGAGAATTAGGTCTAGACACTTTAAACTCCAGAAGTTTCTCTCTTTACACCTTTATTGTAGACGTAATTTACAGATGGATTTTTTTTCTTGTGAACAGCAATTTTGGTAGGGATACTGTGGCTAAAGTATCTTGATAGTTGTGTAAGAGCTTCTTTTCTCTTTTCTGCTTCCTTTGCCCTTTCTTCCTCCTCTGTCTTCTTGTCTCTTTCTTCTCCTTTTTCTTCATTACCATTATCATAATCATTATGTATGAATGATGGAACATGGTTTTTCTCTACAAAATGATGTTTGCCTACACAATCATTTAAAAAATGACAATCATTAAAAAGGCAAATAAGATTATCTGCTGTGCTGTTATGTCAGCTGTAGCTTGGTTCTCTCTGACTGCTTTGTGATGAGAGACAAACAGGCTAAGAGACAGATTATAACCTAAAAGCAATGCAGACTTTTATTTGGGAAATAGGTCAGCATTTCTCTTTGTTTGAAGAAAGGAAACCTTGTATGAAGAGAAGCGGAAAAGGTTTCCTTTTATAATCTTATTTAGAAAATTCAGAGCTATTAAAAATCAAGGTGGCCTCTCTAGATCAATGTGTAAAAAATACTGTATATATGCACACATACATACATATATGATGTATTATATACATAGATATATATTATATGCTGGTACTATATTAAATTATATACTATATTATATATTATTTTAACTATAATTATATATCATTGTATATTATATATAATTAAATTACATATATTAAATTATGTAGTAACATATATATATATGTATATATTATGTTATGTGTGCGTGTGTATTATATAGTAGTAATTTTAGAGGCGTCTGTGAGAAAATGATAATGAAAAAGAAATACCCAAATCACAATCTGTAAAAACTAAACAATATATTGGATAAAAATTGTGTCATTGTATATACTAACTAGATTGTATTACTGCAGACTAAAAATATTACAGTTCCTTATTATTTAAAATATTTTGTCACTGTTGGGTGAAAATGTCTATTAAGCATATCCAATTTCCTATGTCCTTATTTCCCCTCTACCTCAAATTTCATTTATAAAACATCTACTCTTTTCCAGGTATTGTTTTATAAGGAAAAATAAGGCTTAACTTTTTCTCTTGAGTTCACAATTTAGTGAGAGGGATGGAGAAGTAAACATGTGGTGTCCATAGAGTAGGAAGTGATATCAAGTAGTGAAAAAAGGGTGCAAAAACGATGCCCTGGAAGCACAGAGAACAACAGTGCAATAGTAAGGATGCTTGAAGGTCTAACGTGCACCAGATACATAACAATGGCACTCACTGGACTGTGGGGCCATTGTTATGTATCCGGAGCATGTTCGACACAGTCGTAGGGAATGGACTTGAGGACCCAGGGTGGGGGGTCAAGCCGGGACGAAGTGAGAGAGTGGCATGGACACATATACACTACCAAATGTAAAATAGATGGCTAGTGGGAAGCAGCCTCATAGCACAGGGAGATCAGCTCGGTGCTTTGTGACCACCTAGAGGGGTGGGATAGGGCGGGTGGGAGGGAGACGCAAGAGGGAGGGGATATGGGGATATATGTTTATGTATAGCTGATTCACTTTGTTTTACAGTTGTGTTAAACTGACACAACACTGTAAAGCAATTATACTCCAGTAAAGATGTTAAAAATAAAAAATGATGAGATAATCAAACCCAACCATTGAATAGTTTGAGTTTTAAAATTATATAAGATATGAACTCACGCTGCCACCCAAGTTAACTTTTTGAAAGTTATACTTCTCTAATATTTAGTGTAGTAGAATTTTTTGATAATATTTTTCTTTCTGGTATAAAATGTTTATAAAGTGTCTGTATTAAAGTGTGTTTAGTTCAATCTGCAATATAAAGTGATACAAACCTAATCTTTGCACACTTTTGGATAAAATCACAATTTAATTTTATGATTTTTAATGCTTAAATATTGATATTGGAATTCGCTACTTTAGGCTAAGTCTAACAGACCTCTGGAATCCAAGGTGACAAACATCTCACTAAGGAATGATTGTCAGTGGCAAAATTACTCATTGCAGCTATGTTATAAATTATTTTTTACCCCTAACAGAGGTATATTGGAAATATATCACACATTGAGACATGTTCTTCAAAGGCATTCTTCTTCTTGTCTTCTGTCTCTCCATCCATTTCTTCTCCATTGGCTTTTCCCCTTAGTTTCTAAAACTCCCCATATTAGTCATTTTGTAAATAAATAAATGATTACGAAAAATAATAAAAATTAACCATTAACTAGGCTCGGCAGCAGACCCTTGGCCCACATTATACCCTTATCTCCCTGTGATCATCAAAAATGCAATATGACTTTCTCATATGGTCACTTAAGGATGAGTAAATTATACCAGAACACAAATGTCCCAATGTAGTATGCTTATTTCTTTGGGTATCTCTCAACTCATAAAACCGAGCCTGGGAACTCTTCATTGTATTGTTACCTCTTTGATAGTATTTTAAAGCTTTTTAAAGTCAGCTCATTGATAGAGATGGTATATATAACCTACTTCACTATTAGCAATAGAGATTTTTAACCTGTCTAAATTAGGCTTTCTTACCCAAACTCCGTGTGCATGAGCATGTACGCACAAGCTCACATATACACATTTAAAGTTTACATTTCCTTATGCTGTCTCTGGCAAGACCCAATATTTACCAACCGTCACATAAAAAATTTATAGACTCCTCTCTGTGCCTTGCTTTTTCATCCTCTGACTGGTCATGAAATCCTTGGGATTCTATCCTGTAGATGTATTACACCTTTATTCCTTTTTCTCTATCTTCATTACAGCAACCTTGTTTTCACCTCACCAACTTCTCTCATTCAGGCCCTCATCACTTCTGTCATGGCCTCATAAATGATCTCAGTACCAGAGATTCTTTGAAAGAAACAAGCTCCCTTACCCTTCCCCTGTCCTGTATACATCATATTTTTCTTAATCCTGGAATGTTCTTACTCATTTGTCTCTCTTGTAAACATACACTCAGCCTTCAGTGGGCAAAGCAGGTTTCTCCAAGGTTTTTCCTGGTCCTTACTCCCCGTACTTCCTATTACCTGGCATAGAGAGTATGTCTTTTTTTTTTTTTTGTCTCAAATATCCTTCTGCCAAAATCATGCATGGGAAATCTGTAAGCTCTTGAAGACCCAGCTTAACTTTGATCTGGTTAGAAGTGTCCCTCATTAGCGCAGGTCAGTGATTCTCACATTGTGATCTCCAGACAAGCAACAAAGGCAGTTGGGAAACTGATAGAAATGCAAATTCTCAAGCCACATGACAAAACTACTGAATCAGAGCTCGAAGTTTGTTTTAACAAGACCCCCAGGTGTTTCGGATGCAGGCTAAGTTTGAGAAACATGCAAAGACAGTATTTTTCTCATTCTTCACACTTTCACAACTTCCACACATCTTCACTTGCAGCACTTATATTATATTATAATTACTTTTCAATTATTAAGTATTTTCCTCTTATGTATTCTTCCATAGCATGTAGCAGTGCTTGAGTGGTAATAGAAGACTTTGCTTTGGATAATAAGTATAGGTTTCTGCCAGACAGTTTTAGCTTGTTTTCACAGCACTCCCAGGCCATTCAAGAATGTCTTCACCTTAACTTCAGTGTGTTAGTTCTTTATTTGTTGTTCACATTACTAAAGGCTAACACATTCATGGAGGTGACTCATGTCCTTTATAATGCTTCGTCTCTACTCATTTAAAATTTCATTGCTTGCCAAGGAGCATGATGGAAAATTAGGGGTTTTGGCCAAAAACCATGTGTGATTCTTATGAGAATTATTCAGCTTCCACTCATGTTGCCATTTTCCAGTGTTACTATTGGATCTGAACATATCCCCAGTGGCTGACACACAACTTGGTAACAATGAGGGTTCCAGGCTTCCCATGTCAGTCATGGGTTTCCAAGATGTATATTTTCCATTCTGACCCTTAAGAAGACCAGTGTAGCAAATTTTGCAAATGTTATAAGCTATGAGCACAAATGCTCTTGAAGACACAGGATTGTTGACAATGTTTGTGGGAGGGTAGGATTGGAAGGTTGTGGATTGTTAATATCCACGATATCTTGCACAGAATTTATTCCACTCAGAGTCCTTTGGAACAATTTTCTAACTTTTGCTATAGGATATGAACAGATGGCAAGGTATATGTCACCTGGGTAAGGATACTATGGAGCAAGTTGCAAAATGCAGTAAATTAATTTGACTCAGACTCACTCCCTGCCTTCATGACCTTCAGTTTCTGAAGGTAATTGCACCACGGAACACTCATTGGGATTCCTTAATGGGTGGAATAATTGGGACTCTATATTCAGTGTTTTCCCGCTTCAAGCTTTTGTCTGGAGTGAGAAAGAATATTATGCACATCAGAATCCTGCTCTTCACCTTTACTTGGTGGCTGACTTGCGCTCTTTTTCCCCACTCTCTGCCCTTTGCTGGATGACCCTTATTTGAAGGCTTTCAATTCAATTGCATTCTTTCCGTTGAAACAACTCATACTGGGTCACCCACTCAGGTCTCCTAACAGTCATTTTTTAAAAATGTGATTCAACAAGTGAACACATACTAGAAAACATACAATGTAAAAGGAATATGAATTTGCTGATATATGAAGGCTGGGCAGTGGATGCCCCAGAACCACTCACCTTGTGTTTACCACCTTCAGTATCTGCTAAACTTACCCATTGTGGGCCCTGATATCATTTTCCTCATCTCATTGGGAGAAAACTTGTTGTAACAAGGCAACTTTCCCCCACAAGAGGAGGATAATTTGGAGCAAGTTGTAGTACCCAGTGGATTGGTTTAACTCAGAGTCACTCCTGCCTTCATGACCTTCAGTCTCTGGTGGCCTTTGCACCACAGGGTGCTTGTTACATTTGCTCTCTAGGTTTGAAAGAATCCGGGGTCTGTGTTCAATGTATTGGTCCTAAAGGGGATTCTCTGGTACAGGAAAGAATATTATGTAAATGAGAGTTCTTCTCTTCTCCTTTGGGTCACTGGGGAACTCTCTTTTATAACCCTATTTACGTCCCTTTGCAGGATGTCACTTAATCTACAGGGTCCAGAACCAGTATTATTGCCGGAATCACTCACCCTGTGTTGACTACCTTCGGTATCTGCTGAGCTTACCCATTGTGGTACTTATTTCATTTTCCTCCTAAGCTTGGGTGAAAATTTGTTGTACCAAGGCAAGTTTACCCCACATAAGGAGGATAATTTGCAGCAAGTTGTACCCAGTGGATTGGTTTAACTCAGAGTTACTCCTTATCTTCATGACCTTCAGTTCCTAGAGGTTTTGCCCCACAGGTTGCTTATTACAATTGCTCTCTAGGTTTGAAAGAATCTGGGTTCTGTGTTCAATGTATTGCACCTAAAGGGGATTATCTGTAAAATAGAGAATACTGTGAAATGAGAGTTCTTCTCTTCTCCTTTGGGTCACTGGTGAACTCTCTTTTATAATCCTAATTACGTCCCTTTGCAGCATGTCACTTATTTTACAGGGTCCATAAGCTATTATTGCCAGAATCACTCACCCTGTGTTTCCTACCTTCGGTATCTGCTGAACTTACTCATGGTGGGTACTGATTTCATTTTCCTCTTCTCCCTGGGAGGAAACTTGTACCAAGGCAAGTTTCCCCCAGATAAGTAGGATAATTTGGAGCAAGTTGTTCCCAGTGAATTGGTTTAACTCAGAGTCACTGCCTGCCTTCATGAACTTTAGTTTCTGGTGGCTTTGCACTGCAGGGTGCTTGTTACATTTGCTGTCTAGGTTTGAAAGTATCTGGTGTCTCTGTTCAATCTAATGCTCATGAATCATTTTCTGGGGGTGCAGGAAAGAATATTATGTAAATGAGACTTCTTCTGTTCTCTTTTGGGTCATTGTTCAACTCTCTTCTATGACCCTATTTACATCCCTTTGCAGGATGTCACTTAATTTACAGGGTACAGAGCCTGTATTATTGCCAGAGTCACTCATCCCCTGTTTACTATCTTCGGTATCTGCTGAACTTACCCATGGTGGGTACTGATTTCCTTTTCCTCATGTACTTGGGAGAAAATGTGTTGTACCAAGGCAGGTTTTCCCCACTTGAGGAGGATAATTTGGAGCAAGTTTTAGCACCCAGTGTACTGGTTTAGCTCAAAGTCACTTCCTGCCTTCATTACCTTCATATTCTGATGGCCATTGCACCACAGGCTGCTTGTTACAATTGCTTTCTAGGTTTGAAAGAATCCAGTGTCTGTGTTCAATGTACTGCTCCTAAATGGGATTCTCTGGTAAAGAATATTGTGTGAATGAGAGTTGTTCTGTTCTAATTTGAGACATTGTTGAACTCTCCTCTATTGCCCCATTTAACGTCCCTTTGAAGGAATACAATTTATAGGATGTGGATTCCTTTGCATTCTTTTCTATTGGAATGACATTTCGTGGGTCACCGCCCTGACGGCCTTAACAGCCATTTAAAAAAAAATGTGATTCTACATATGAACACATACTAGAACCATACAATGTAAAAGGAATGTGAATTCGGTGATATTTGAATGCTGGGCAGTGGTTGCACTGGAACCACTCACCCTGTGGTTGCTACCTTCGGTATCTGCTGGTCTTGCCCATTTTGGGCTCTGATTTCACTTTCCTCATTTTCCTGCGAGAAACGTATTGTACCAAGGCAAGTTTCTCCCAGATGAGGATTATTTGGACCCAGATGTTTTATGCAGTATATTGGTTTCACTTAGAATCACCCAATGCTTTCATGACCTTCAGTTTCCAGTGGCATTTGTACCACAGCATGCTTATTACAGTTACTTTCTAGGTTTGAAAGAATTGGTGGGTGAGGGGTGGTCTGTGTTCAATGGATTGCTCCTGAAGGGTTTTCTTTGGTGCAGGGAAGAATATTATGTAAGTGAGAATTCTTCTCTTCTCCTTTGGGTCATTGGTGATCTCTCATTCAACAATGAGAGTCCAATGACCCCATTTATTGTGCCTTTGCAGGATGACACTTAATTTACAGCATCCAGAACCTGTATTATTTAGTCCAGAACCACTCACCCTGTGCTGACTACCTTCTGTATCTGCTAAACTAGCCCATTATTGGCATTGCTTTTATTTTCCTCATCTCTTTGGGGGAAAACTTGCTGTTCCAAGTTAAGTCTGTCCACCAGATGAGGATAATTTGGAGCAAGTTGTATTACCCAATGGATTGGTTTCACTCAGAATCACTCCTTGCCTTCATGACCTTCAGTTTCTGGTGACCTTTGTACCACAGGGTTCTTGTTACAATTGCTTTCTAGGTTTGAAAAAATTGGGGGTCTGTGTTCAATGTATTGCCCCTAAAAGGGTTTCTGTGGTACCTGAGAGAATATTATGTAAATGTGACAACTTCTGTTCTCCTTTGGGTCATTGGTGAACTCTCCTGTATGACCTCATTTACTGTCCTTTTGTAGGATGACACTTAATTTTCAGCATCCAGAACCTGTATTATTTAGCCTCACCCTGTGTTAGCCGCTTTCAGTATCTGCTGACCTTGCCCATTTGGGGCACTGATTTCATTTTTCTCATCTCCTTAGGAGAAAACTTGTTGTACCAAGGCAATTTATATGTAACTCAGTGACTGATTTCTGATCTGATCCAAGTTATGCCCCTGAGACTGATTGTCTTCCTTTAGTACTGGGCCATGGACTCTCACTTGTGTTTGCATAGTATGATGCCTTCCTCAGGGGTTAATGGCAATGCCTTTCTCAGAATGATATGGGTAGGTTCATGCCAGAGGTGTTCAGCTTGTGTTTGCCGCACTCCCCAGCCTATCAAGATTGTCCTGTCTTTTAGTTCAAATGGTGGTGCTTCATTGGTTCTTTACATTGTGAGTCCTGACACAGTGATGGAGGTGACTCACTTCCTTTAAAGTGCTTCCCCTGTGCTTTTTAAAATTTTCGTTGCTTGCCAACAAGTGGAAGAAAATTTGAGATTCAGGCTCAAAACTACTGAACTACTCCTATGAGAATTATTTAACTTGTATTTGGTCACTCAGAGCCTCCTATTGTCATTGTCCCATATTACTGTGGAATGTGAACACCCATCCTAGAGGTTATTCCTGAGTAAAGAAATTAAGTTACCATCCTCTGAATGCTCAGCAATGGTTTCCCCAGATCCACTTGCTGTTTACCCAAATTCATTTTCTGTTGAACTTGCCAGTAATAGGTATAAAATTCATGTTTTTCACTAGCCAGGCAGGAAAGCTGAGCTAGTCAAGTTATAAATACTTTATAGGTTGGTCTTCAGTCTAAAATGTTTTTATGTTCTTGCGTCTATTTCTGTACTTATAGGGGGAGATGAATTCTTTTGGATATTCCCATAAATATTCCTCCCACAAAGACAATGTAGCTTTCTCATGTAAATAGTAAAGATAGGTTCCTATCAGAAGATTTCACCATGTGTTCATGCAACTCACCATGATAGACAAGATTTTCTTGTCTGTCATTTCATGTATAGATTGTTCAGTGATGCCTAACATTGCTAAAAGTATGTCATGGTCACAGAGTCAATTACCTTCCTCTCAAAGTGATTCATTTGTACTCTTAAATTTTTATAGCTTGTGTACCTGCATTATGGAAATTATGGAGGTGGTGAAATTCATTGGCTGACACTGAGAATTACTCCTCTTTTATTTTACCCACTCAGAAGTGGTTTTTCAGTCATCCAGTTGTGCAATAGGATGAGAACATGAATAAAATTGTTGCCACATGTCTTGGTGATAATAAGTGGCCAGGTTTAGCATGTCAGTCATTGATTTACAAGATGTTTTTTTCTGTGCTTATGCCTATGTAGGCCAATGTAGGAAATTTCTAGCAAATGATATAGTCTGTGAACAAAGCTCTCACTAATGACACAGGCCTGAAGACAGTGATGACTCCAGTATTGCAATGAAGGGTATTGGTTAACTCCATTATAACTTGTCCTGTGTTTACTCCACTAAGGGTGGCTTAGAGTCATTGTCTAGCATGTGCTATAGAATATGAACAGAGAACCAAGTGGATGTTCCTTTAATGAGGATAATGTAAAGCAATTTGTAGAGCACAGTTGATTTGTTTTCTACCAAACCATTTATTTCATTCACCAACTTCAGTGTCTGGGGGACTTTGCACCACATGTGTGGAAATACAGTTGCTTTCCAGGTCGAAATAATTGATGGTCTGTAGTCAATGTACTGCCTTCTCAGAGTTTGTTTTGTTTGTTTGATTTTGGTTTTGGTGCCTGAAAGAATATTATACTTATGAACCTCATAGTTGTCTCCTCAAAGAGCTTGGTGATCTCTCTTCTGTGACCCCGTTGCCTGCTTCTTTGCTAGATGGCACTTATTTTGCCAGGATAGACTAGATTGGATACATTTCCATCTGGATGCCTCCCCCTGTGTTCACTCCACTCAGAGCTGTTTGCAATCATTATGGAATATGTGATGCACAATGTAAGCTTACGCCCAGCGCGATACTCCCTGTGTAAGGAAAATGAAGTTGCTGTTCTTTGTAGGCCTAGTGGTTTGCCCAGAACTGCCCCTCCTGAGTTGACCACCTTCGTTTTCTGCTGACTTTGGCCATAATCGGCATTGAGTTCATGTACTTCACCAGCCCTAGAAAAATTGGTTGGTATATCAGCTATCCGTATATGGCCTTCAGGGCTTTGATGCTGGCCCGAACAATTCATATACCCACGAGGGTGATTCTCTTCTAATACTGTGTAATGATCTCTCACGTATGTTCCCACGTGGTTCCTAACATTACTGAAAGTATCTCAAGGTCATTAAGGTGATTCTCCTCCTCTCAAAGTGTTTCATGTGTGAAATCCCCTTGATGGCAATTAGCTTGTCATTCTTAGAATGTCTGTCATTGGTTTCTCGAGATTCATCTCTTCTGTATTCATTCCTCCCAAGGCCGATTGTGGTGATTGTATGGCAAATGCTGTTGCCTGTGAACACATTTCCCACTGCATGCATTTGATGGCATTAATGTAGCCATTCTTAGATTTCTGAAAATTGCTTTGCCCCAAAACTACTCATGCTGAATTCACCCCATGCATACCTGGTTGTAGCTGTAATCCAGCATGTGATGTTGGCTATCCACACACACTCTTCAGGGAATTCCCTGTGTAATTATAATAAGGGTGCAAATCTGGGAATGCAGTGTACTTGCTTCCCCAGAATCATTCCAGCTGCGTTTATCACATCCTGCTCCTGCTGAAATTGGCCATAATATCCTTTGAGTGATGAACATCACTAGTCCTGGCAAGAATGCATGGTCTATCAGGTATTGCTTATTTGGGCACTGTTGTCATACATAAAAAAGATTATTTCTATGGGGAATTATCTTCTCCTAAAGTGCTTGAATCCTCTTGCAAGCCTCATTGAATGCCTTTTGCCCTCAAGGCAATTACGTTTCCTGGTTTAGAATGCAGCTATTGTGTTAACCCCAGATGTTTGTTTGTTTGTTTCTCACCTTATTCTAGGCTGCCTTTAGTCATTGTCCCATATGTCCTATAGAAAAAGGATAATCAAGAAGTTGGATGTCCTGTAGGTTAGCATTGTAAATATGCCAGCCTTTGAGTGCTGCAGTATAATGGTTTAGCACAGACTCATCCACCTCTACTCAGTACCTGCAGTTTCTGCTGAACTTTGCAATGAAAGTCACTTATTACAACTACTTTTTAGGTCAGGAATAATGGATTGTCTTTGAGTCATGAATTGGTGTCTTGGCGGTTTCTAATGTTCCTGAAAGAATGTTACAGGTTCACAAAATTCTTACTCCTCTCCTCATGGTACTTGACAACCTTTCCTCTAAGTCCCCATTGCATGCCATTTGTGTGTAAACCATCTTCAGCTTCTGGTGAACTTGACCACAGTTGTACCTAAATTCATGTATTTTACCAGGCCTTGATAGAAATGGTGATATACCAGGTCAGTGTATTGTTTTGTGTAGTCTTCAGAAGCTCTAATGAATTTCAGGGTAATGATGCTTGATCCCCTCTGCTAAAACACTTGATGACCACTCCTATGAGGCTTTGCTATATGCCACCCTGCTTGATAGCAATGAAGGTAGGTTGGGTGTTTGCTATGGTTCCTTAAGCTGGTAGAGGGCTGGAGTGGCAGAGATGAGGTTCAGGAACCTGCTTTACCAATTTTAAAGTGCCTTTGAATTTAAAATAATTATTTCTTTCAGTTTTTATAAATTCCCTGGGTGTAAACGAGGCAGTAAGAAAATAAACAGCCACATATTTAATCAGAGTAGACCTAAGATTATTGCTGTGTTCTTTCTGCTGAGTTAATCTTCCTTTTTTAAAAGAAAAATTTTAGTTCATGTCTTCAGTGTTAATCCAGTTACATCATTTTTGGTATATACTTTATTATCATTCATAGAAGTGCATTGCTTCAGAATATGAAATGTTTCACCTCTTGCTTCTTTTTATCATTTTTCCTCTCAGCTTAAGTCGCACCTTCAGAGAGTACATCTCTGACAATAACTCTGGAGTATCACCCCAGGTGATCCCTGTCAGTCATCCATCTTTGAATTATTTATCAGCATCTAATTTTTTAATACATTTGGTCATTTGTTTTATTTTGGCCAACACGCAGATTCCATGAGAGCTAGGAACCTGTTTTTGTGTTCTCTTGTCTTCTTTTATCACGTCATCTGGAAAAGTGCCTTGTATACTTATATTCATATACATATAACTACACATTTCTGCTGAATGAATGCATGTGTAAATTAATTAATTGTCATGTCCAGATGGGTTTCTGAGGAATGTGCAGTTGAACCACAGAAAGTACACAGTAGAGTGTAAAGGAATCGTAAATAAAATAACTATCCACACATCTACTGACTGTAACCTTACAGAGAGAAACTCATATTAGCAGTTATTTAGCAGGTTATATGGATGAGCCAAAGATGACCTCTGTATATTGGCCCTTAGGTTTTTTACTGTTTGACAGTAGGCTGAGACCCATCAGCTCAAAAGCCCACCAGCACTGAAC
This sequence comes from Lipotes vexillifer, assembly GCF_000442215.2. Classification (NCBI taxonomy): domain Eukaryota; kingdom Metazoa; phylum Chordata; class Mammalia; order Artiodactyla; family Lipotidae; genus Lipotes; species Lipotes vexillifer. The sequence continues at coordinate 164,236 of NW_006792503.1, forward strand.
TAAAAATTTTGCACGTTCAGTTGTTTTAAGCATAGCCCAAATAAGCAGATTTTTTTTTTACATCTTTATTGGAGTATAATTGCTTTACAATGGTGTGTTAGTTTCTGCTTTATAACAAAGTGAATCAGTTATACATATACATATGTTCCCATATCTCTTCCCTCTTGCATCTCCCTCCCTCCCACCCTCCCTATCCCACCCCTCTAGGTGGTCACAAAGCACCAGAGCTGATCTCCCTGTGCTATGTGGCTGCTTCCCACTAGCTATCAAATAAGCAGATTTTTAGCCAATTATATCTTGCCTGATTTGCATACCCTCTGAAACTGTGCCCAATATCTGCTGGCCATAGATAAGATAAACCCCAGGATTATAAAGTCTGCGATCTGCCCTTTGAAGATCTGTGACCCAGAGACTCTGCCTTGTGACTGAGTGATACGTAAGACCCCTCTTTGAACCCCTTCTCCCTCAGGAGTTTTCTTGCCCATCTTCCAAAACATGTCCCCTGCCCTGTAGCCTCTGGACAGTCTCATGCTGTGGGGGACTTCCCCCACATACAAACCTGTCAAAGTGTCGTCCAAGTAAAGCTTGTGTGTGCCACCTTATTGTGGTCTTACCTTTTTCCTTGATCAGCCTCAAAATCCCTAGAACCACCTACAGAGAGACAAGAATTAAGGGAGCTATAGCAACCATGGGATCTCTGATTTATGACTCTTTTTAGAACATATTGTCACATTTTGTATATGCCAAGGAGTAATAGGGTTAGGATGAGGATATTTTGGCAAAATACTACTATTCTACGACAGTAACTATTTTGGCAGAAACCATATTGAGACCTGTTAGACTCAGCATATAGACAGGCAACAGAATGTCTTAACTATCAGTGTGTCCCTTGCACCTTGTACTGCTTTTGGCACATAGTAGATACTCAAAACATATTGGTTATTTAGTTGGTTGAATAAATGAATACTTGAAGAATTCAATGAATGTCTAAAGAGTATGATTTTTCATTTAATTAGAATGTATTAAAAATACCCAAATCTGAATCCATATTTACTTGTAATTCTTGTAATGCTCAGGACTCATGATTTTAATTGTGATGTTCAATGGACAGTATGCATATATGTTTATATACACAATAAAGGAGCCTGGGTTGGGGAAACATTTTTTTCCCAATCACATATCCTAGAAAACTTTGGTTTGATTTTGTTAAATCTATTTTATTGCCTTGTTCCTCAATTTGATATATTGGAATGAATAAAAGTTAGCATGCAGAATATGTCAAAAGAAATCAAGTGCTGTTTATTATCTTTTTATCATTATGAGTTCCTTGGTTTCTAAATAGAGGAGTTTATTCGACTAATGAAAAGTGTCAGCAATTTTTCCATCTCAATAATAGTGGCAAAAAATGATCTTCTGGGGCTTCCCTGGTGGCGCAGTGGTTGAGAGTCCGCCTGCTGATGCAGGGGACACGGGTTCGTGCCCCGGTCTGGGAAGATCCCACATGCCGCGGAGCGGCTGGGCCCATGAGCCATGGCCGCTGAGCCTGCGCTCCACAACGGGAGAGGCCACAACAGTGAGAGGCCCGCATACCGCACAAAAAAAAAAAAAAATGATCTTCTGTTTTCCATATGCATGTAAATAAAATAGAAGAGATTTTCAAAGAGGATTTCTTTGTCCAGGAAAGGTTTAAATGAAAAGAATATTTTCTCTCCCTCTCCCTCCCTCCCCCCGCTCTCTCTTTCGTTGTTTTAGTATATGATTTATAAAGCCAGCATTTCTCCTCTGAACTTATATCTCAGCAAACCACACACTATTTTATCTTTTGTCACTAGTCTTATATAACTAAATGGGTTCTTCTCTTCCTTCTTTGAGGAAAAAAATATTGTACATGCTTATCTTTACTCGGGCAATGTACTAAATATTTATTAATTTTCTATTTGGTAATTCGGTAGAATATTGACAAGTAGAATTGTTTAGTACTACATTATAACATTGTATAGAAATTTGCTGAAACTGTCAGTAACAGGTGTAGGATTAAAATATAAAACGTCAATTCTTCTTGAAATTATGTAAGTAATACCTTTCAAAGATTTAGAAATTTAATGTCATTTGAACTTATAAATTAATGTTCAGCAAGAGTTTTAGCATGGGTGACTTTGTTTCAGAGATCTTGTCCTTTACATAAACTGTTTCTTTATCCATTTTGGTAATCGTTTTATTTTATTTTATTTTTTTGGCTGTGTTAGATCTTCGTTACTGTGCACGGGTTTTCTCTAGTTGTGGCAGGTGGGAGCTACTCTTTGTTGTGGTGCATGGGCTTCTCATTGCAGTGCCTTCTCTTGTTGCAGAGCAGGGGCTCTAGGCACGCGGGCTTCAGTACTCGCAGCACACAGGCTCAGTAGTTGCGGCGCACGGACTCTAGGGCACACGGGCTTCAGTAGTTGTGGCACGCGGGCTCAGCAGTTGTGGCTTGCGGACTCTAGAGCGCAGGCTCAGTAGTTGTGGCACACGGGCTTAGTTGCTCCGCGGCATGTGGGAGCTTCCTGGACCAGGGATCGAACCTGTGTCCCCTGCATTGGTAGGCAGATTCTTAACCACTGTGCCACCAGGGAAGTCCCAGTAATCATATTATTTGTAGTAATTTTTTCTTTTTTCTTTTTATAAAACATATTTTTCAAAGCTTTCTGAGAAATGGGATTTGAGTTATCTCCTACACCCAAAGCATGTTAGTTATCATTTATCAATTGTGTGAATTTGCCTTGTTCACGAGTATTCCAAATACACAAAATTCAAGTAGCATGAACTAAAAATGTTATCTCATTATTCCTCACAATTGTTTTTGAAGACAGTTTAATATGTGACAGAATAAAATTTCTATCTAAATCTGAAATCTCTCTGTTCTAAAATACAAAACACCATCACTCTAAACCCTAAATCGAGTAGTATTTAAAATAGTATATATAAATAGAGCAATAAACGGTATGCCCTTGAATAAAAGCCAGTGTAAATAATTATTCTGTCAGGGGAGTGTGGTGGTAGAGGGCTTGTAAAACTGGATTGACTCTTTCAGATGAGTAGAAAAATCAGGTTATTTTAAGGAATGTAAGCTTAATGTGAAATATTTTATAAATTATGTTGAAATTTTTAGCCTCAAAGTTAATCTTGTAAAAACTCTTATCATCACTCAGAAAACTTTGTGAAGATAGAACAGTAACCCTGTTTCCATTTTCTTGTTGTTCCAGTTCAACCAATATAACCCTAACTCCATTATTAATTAAATTTATATATTTCATGGGTTAATAAGCAATATATGATACTGGAAAATATATTTAATTTGCTATTTGTGTCTAATGACAATATAGCCCCTTAAACCAGTTTATCTGCAATGATAATATGTTGTATTTCATGAGGAAAAATTTAAATCATTATATAATATATATGACTGGACGCTTGCATTTGACTGTTACAGTGGGATGAAAATCTAGATTTACATTAGATTCTTTTAAAATTACAAGCAGTCACCTTTTTTCTCACGGTGTCTTTACCTTTGAAGAAGAAATAGTGGAAAGGATTTCAGGGAAAACTATATAAATTGCTGATAATAGATGCTGAAAATTCTATTTTCTTAAAATTGAGGGAGTCACAGAAATAATGGTTATGCCATAGTTTTATAGGTCACCAGTGAGTCCTTCAGCAGAAATTGCGTTTAGCTACCTCACCTTCAGTTAAAGGTTGCAGTAGTTGTGCAATTTTAATTTTCAATCCAATCTGCTTTTCTTTCTGAGAATTCTGTGGATTGTAATGTTAGAGAAACCTAATGTAAAGAAAAAGAAAAGGAAAAGTGTTTATGTTCCTAGGACCATCATAATAGATAATGCAGTAATCAAAAGGAATTTTCTAAGAAGCAGAGTTCATCTGTAATAGAAGTATTTTTAACCATAAAATAAATCCAAACCTACTGATTAATTTAATTTATTTATTGATAAACCTCCATTGGCATTATTCTGTATTTGATGGGCTTCCGAGAGAGACAGTGATTCTTGGAACCAAACCATCCCTTTATTTAAATGTAGAAAAGTTTCAGAAAGGGTTTGTAATGAAGATATATTTTTGTGAGAAATAATATATTTGGACTGAAAGAACTGATACGTTATTAGTTCACTGTTGTCATATCTAAGTAACCTCACTGAAGGATAGAGATTAGTAGGACAAAAACGTTAACTTTTTCATTTTCCCAAATATCAGTACTTCACATTGTTATAAAAGTGAGCATTTTGTAGTCTTCTCATATTTCACTTCATAGTTGAGAGTTTGTAATTAAGTCACAGAGATGTAAAACTGAAAGAAAAATTCCCTTTACTGATTCAGGGGAGTCCTAAGTTTTTTCCCCTGCAGCTTTATTGAGATATAATTGACATATAATCTTGTGCAAATTTAAGGTGTACAGTGTGCCAAGTCTTATTAAAAAGAGGACGAATTTTCATTTCTCAACATCTTGGGACCAGTATCAAGGGGAGACTAACAACGAAGTGTGATGGCAGAGTAGACAAGAGGTTGCTGTAACTATCACTGCTTCCCTTCCTAACAGGACCCTTGGAAAGTGTGGTAAAGAGTGAGAATGGAGGTCCCCACTGCCTTGAGATCAATAAAACTATATAGATTCTAAGCTCCATGAGGTTAGTTAATACATATGTCTTGCTAAATGATATATCTCCATCACTGACCCCATTGCCAGCCACACAGCAGGTTCTATCAATGAGCCAATTGGGTATGTTTATAGCAATTGCTCTAAGACTTGAAATCAACTACATATCAATGATGGGTAATGAATTATTATAAGACCATAACTACAAAGAGCATAGTGCAGTACCGGGTACATTGAATCACTCAACTGAGATAAAAGGAATATAATAATAATTAACTATATTAAAATGCAAATACACAACATATATTTATAATTTCTTAAGATAAATTGTAATTTTAGATTCATACCAGTGACCTGATTACTTTATTAGGCTCATTATCACAAGGATATTTGAAAGCCTTTTACCATATGATTTAATTTGCTGTCAATCAGATATGTTTTCATTTTAATATTACCAAAGATAGAAATTTGAATTTCTAAAATGCCAGCAGGAGGAAGAGAAATAAAACAACATTTGTTGAAAGCTTTTCAATGCTCTACAGAATTTGGGTTTATTTTAAACTCATTTTAATTAAAATATATTTTGTTCATTTTAATTTTTTCCATAGTTCAGTATTTCTTGCAGAGAAACATAGGTAAAAAAGAAAAAAAAACATTGTGGTAATACAGTACACATGTTGTAGGCAGTTATGCTTTTGATATTTCTGACATTGCTTTAGAGTAGTCCTTAAATCTGGTTTCTGTTCAGCATATTGTGGTTTTAACACATTCTACAAGCTCTTTTACCTCTAAGTCAAATCCTACTTGCAGCGCATCATTTAGCTTTGATGATTGCCTTTTTTTATTAGTATGTTTCATCTTTGTATTTAATTTTGAGGTATTTTACAAGCACCATTTATAAATATAATACAGTATGATGTTTATGTATGTATTCTCTTAAACGTGTACGAATAAACCTTGTTAACTTGATAAGTACTAGCTGTGCCCACAGTGAAGAAATAGTTTACAGGAAGAATACTGGAAGAAGTTGAATGTCTGCTCCAAACACCCAGTGAGTGATTTCATTGTTACTTTCGATCTTCTTTCACACTTGTATCCCCCTCCCAGAGTGCTTCCCTGAAGCTAAGGGAGTTAAGGGAAACTGGACCGAGACTATCCCTCCCATGCTCACTGTGCATGTGTTCTAAATAATAAGTGAAAGTATGATATTTGTAGAATCAGTAGTTTACAATCTATTGAATAGGACCAGTACTCAAATATATGAGTTTAGAGCAAAGGTTGGCAAATTTTTTCTGTAAAGGGCTCCGTAATAAGTATTTTACACTTTGAGGACCATCTAGTCTCTGTCTCAGCTACTCTGCTGTGGTAGAATGAAAGCAGCCATAGATCATACATAAATGGATGAGTGTGGCTCTATTCCAAAAAACAAACAAACAAATCCAAAAAGAGTCTTTTATTTATAAAATCAGACAATGGGCCATATTTGGTTTTAGGTCTTGTCAACCTGCTGGTTTAGAGGGTAGATTCTCATGCCCATATTTCCCAAGGCAAAATTCCACTGGCATAAAATCAGAACAAAATTTTATATAATAATTATTTTCAAGCTATTCAGTGATACATGAAAAGTATATGTTTATAACTAAAAATTGATTCTCAGATAGAAACTAGATTACCAGTGTAATATATAATAAATTAATTGAACAGAGGACATAATGAACTAAGGAGTAGTGGAATTTCAAGTGGAAAAAGCCTATATAATTTTTTATGAAAATATAGGTAATTTGTTATAGATACATTTTTTAATGATTGTATATTCTGTTATGCTGAATTCATTCATATGTATCCTGTTAAGTTGATAAATGTCAACTAGAACATAGGACTCAATTTTGAATGCACATCTGAATCTCTCGGGAGTTTTAAGAATCACAGATGAAGCATTTCCATTTATGATCATGGCAGAATAACTGATAATAAAATTGCACCCCTACCGTCCCACCATGAATAACTAGAAAAATGCACAAAATATGTGGAACAACCCTTTTCAGACTTAAACAACTGCTAGTGCAGGATCCCGGAGGGAAGGAAAAGAATAAGGTGAGCCCTCCAATAGCCCCCAATTTCAGTCCCAGGCATTTACTAGACTTCACTGAGCATAGCGGACTTCTCAGGCATAAGAGACAGAGACAAAAGTTTGGAGAGCTGAGGTGGCTGCAGAGTACCAGAGCAGAGAGAATTCTGCACTGAATGAGTCCTGTATATCTGAATTGGGGTCGTATGGAACATTTGGCTGAATAAGTGTCGCATGCATAAGGGGAGACTTGACAAGGTTGGGCAAAACACAGCTCTCAGAGATCTGTAAACTAAACAGTCCTCACAGTTCACATGGGGCTGGAATATAACCAAAGTAGAGTAGCCTTATTGATTACCCTGAGAATTCAGTAGACACCCTAGAAAGGCCACATTATAGGAGGAAGGTTGTACTACCCCTAGAATAAAAGGTAACCTAGCTTAGCTATCTTTAAGAAGTCCTAACAAAGCTTGGAAAAAACTCTCAACAAGAAAATGCTGATATGCAAGTACATAATTGTCCAAAATGAAACTCAATATTTTTTTCAAGGAAAACAACAAAATCTAGACAACATCAACATTTATAATGTCCGCTGTCCAATCAATAATTACTAAACATGTAGTTGGAAAATATGACTTATAACCAGGAAAAAAAATCAGTTAAAATGGGGTTTCCCTGGTGGCACAGTGGTTGAGAGTCCGCCTGCCAATGCAGGGGACACGGGTTCGTGCCCCGGTCCGGGAAGATCTCACATGCCGCGGAGCAGCTGGGCCCGTGAGCCATGGCCGCTGAGCCTGTGCGTCCGGAAGCCTGTGCTCTGAAATGTGAAAGGCCACAACAGTGAGATGCCCACGTACCGCAAAAAAAAAAAAAAAAAAAAAAAAAAAATCAGTTAAAATGACCCAGAATTGACAGATACAATAATGTTAACAAAGAATTTTAAAAGTTATTAGAAACATGACAGAAAATAAAGGAATCAATATAATGAAGAGAGAAATAGGACCTGTTAACAAAAAAAACCAAATAGGAAAAGAAAAGGAACTTGTAGATATGGAAATTATGCTGTGGCTGCATTTCTTCTCTCTCCTTAGCCCACTTGTCCTTGACCTGTCAGTAATAAGGAAATAGTTATAGCTAATGCTCTGCTGCTAATTTTGCTTCGCTTGGCATTTTAAATGAAATGTTCTTTATAGTGTATATTTATATTCACTTTTACTGGAGATTATTCCACCCTATAAAACTCATATCTAATATACTTAACAGCTGAGATTATTTGAAAGAAGTGAACTAACTTCGACTGTTAAACATATTTCTTAAACCAAAAGTGATATGTATGTTAAAGTTCCAATGAAACAAAATTATCAAATATTCAAAGTTAATTTTTTACAGTATATAGCTGTACTACATACTTGAAAGTTAAATCTGAGTCTGATTAGAGGATGTTTCTCCTTAATTCACTTTCATTTTCCCTTTCAGAAAGATTTGAGTACCTGTTCTATATTTGACAAGGATAATTTACTATATTTTCTCAAGCCATTTCTGGATGTTCCAAAGATATATCAGTAACCATCATATGCACCCATAATTAATGCCGGAGTTGAGTCAGCATACAGAAAGTATGGCCTTTGGATGGCAACTCTTGGCTGAACTCCTAATGTTCTGTTTCAGTTTCTGATGAGGTGGTGAAGTGGAAAGCTAGTACAATGTAATTTTGCCATGTTTCTTTTGGGATTTTTGAAAGAGGATCAGCGGCTTAAAATCACCAGATGAAACATGTCAGCTTTTCAGAGACTAGAATGAGGAAGGTCAAAGCTAATTTTTTTTAATTCTACCTGAAATATCTGAATCCATTCCAGATAAACCCAAGTAGAGTGGTAGTAATACTTATTAGGACTACAACAATATGATACAATATATGTGAACTATGGTATAATTCATACACATTCTACATTTTCAATATTAAGAACAGTTACAATCAATTTGTTTTCCAAAGATCAGCATAATGCCAAAACTTTAAAATGTAAATATTTCAGTCTAAATAAACCAAAAATATGATGAGAATCAATTTATAAATGTAACATTTTTCAATAATTTTTAATAATCCCTGCAGTAATGCTAATACTTAATAAATTCATTTTGAATGATAGTCAATGGTTCAGATTTGCTTAGTATTTAATATTTATAATGTTTGCAGAAAATGAGCATTAACTCTAAAGAACACCAGTTTCTAAATGTTTTAAATTGGTTTGGTTTCAAACAGCATTCTTTTAGTAAATGCAATAACATATACACACATTTTTTAGAAAAAAAGATTGTAAGAATGTTCTGATAAACCAACGAAGTGAACAGACATTATATTTTCTAAGGCATGAGGACAGTTTTAAAGGCCTTCTACTTACCCAGCCAGGATAAAGAAACTGATAGAATATTCCAAAGGAATTACTTAAAACAAAGAAATTAGGACCACATTGAAACCCCCTGAATCTTTCTTTTCCTTTTGTATTTCTGACAGGAGTGATCTTATTTCACCTATACGTTACCTTTCTGTACGTTTTGATTTTTCCATTGAGATCACTTTGTTCTTCTAGAATAATCAGAAGCTACTATGTTCTATCCCCCACCCCCACTCTATGAAGAATGTGAACAATTAATATTTAGTTCAGCTCAACTAGGAAATTGTTCTACTTTTTGTATGAAATGTATATCTCATACAGAAAATGTATATATTATTCATTGTGTTATGTTAGCTATGTCTTTTTCAGAAAATATATATTTATCATCACAGAAATTTCCGAGATTGTAATGGAGCCTGATTATTATTACAATAGTATGACCTTTTTCAGACTTGCGTTTCCATTAACTATTTTTTTAAATGAATTTCTGGGAAGAATGTGGTTCTTGTTACCACTTGCAAAGTATTTTGCACAATTTGATCTGGTTTATTTTTTCTCAATGTTTGAGTATGAAAATTGCCAAACAGAAAATTTGAAATACTTGCATAGTGAATATCCAGATAACTACCACTTGAATTCTGCAATTGCTAACATCTTGCTATATTTGCTTTACCTCATATCATATATCTGTCCATCCCTGTATCCATCCATCTATCAATCCATCTTACTCTTTGATGCATTTTACCCCTACACACATCAGAATGCATATCTTTTTCTAGAGTTCATTGTTTGTTTTCAGACATTTTATTCTTAGAGGCATACTTCACACACAGTGATGAACCAATCTTGAGTGTACTGTGCCATGAGTTTTGACAAAAGCATACACTGTGTAACCAACTGCTCAAGATATTAAACAGATGCAAATCCCTATCAAGATATGAAACATTTCCATCACCCGCAGACAATTTCTGCATGTCCCTCCCAAGTCAATTCCTTAGAAGTAACCCTTTTCACATTTTCTCCATAGTTTAGTTTTGAGCTTAGCCTAGTATCTCTGCCTCCAGTTTCTCCACACTCAAGTAGTCCATTTCTCACACTGTGCTAGAACATTATACCACTTCTATAGTGAAAATCAAACAGACACAAAATAATATAAACTAAAAAGAATTGACCCCATCTATTAAATAATGGGACCATCATAACATTCCACATCCATTACAATTTGGTCCCAAACTTCCTATCATTATTTATGATATTCCCCATAATTTCCATCAATTCTATAATCACACCAAACTATCTCTTATTCTCTGAATAAACCATAAGTATTATACTGTTGTCTTGAGTCATACATAAGCATTTAATATATTTAATAGTCATGGTTTGGCTATCTGAGGATCCATGACATGTAGTAAATTTAAATACAGCTGAATGACAGATTTGAATTACAAGCTTCACAAAACTGACATGTGGAAGCAAGACCTACAGTAAGTGAATGAGCACAGCCAGCTCCATACATCTGCCTCTCAGTATAATGACATTTGTTATACATCAAGTATACATTCACTCTCACCCAGATTTTGAAGGGATCACTTAATTTGTTTCACAGTTTTAAGGAGGAAATCATAAGCTATAAGGAAACAGAGCTTACAGGATTCACAGCCTTAGGGCTTATTCCTCAGATATATAAATGTTCTGTCCTAGTTACTTCTCAGTGCTACAAGAAATAGGAAAATAAACTTTTATTCTTATTCTAAATATATTAGTTTCTATCATAGCCTTTTATGCCTTTTCTTAATTACCTATTTACATGTTAATTCTTCCTTACAAATTAAAGAAAATTAGGAAGCATCCCACATACTTGAAATACTCTAGATTGCCTTTTAGAAAATATAATTGAGCTATTTCTTTCTTAGCAAGATAAAAAAAGGATTTTTTAGAGACCATGATGGATTGATTATATATAGAAACTCATATCAATCTAATATCTTAAAAATATATCTTATATACATAATTATTCATTTTTCTTTCATCTATTTTGAATATTTTTCTCCCTTATACTACCCCACGTGCTACATTCACATAAATTCGAGAACAAAATGTGGATGGATAAGTTGGGTTTTTTGCTTAATACTAACAATTTCAGTTGATTGTATTTTAGGAATCAAGAAAAGATTGGAAACTGGTCTTCAAATATTTTTATCTCACAGGAAATTTCTTCTATTCAACTGACAATAAAACTGTCCAGCTTTGAGAGATTCATGTAGGAATTGATAAATGTATAACACATAAGTGAGACATAACAAAATATGATTTTAAAAATCATGTCAATACTATTATAGATAACTCCCTCAAAGCAAGCTAAACTGATGTAGAAACAATTTTTAAAAAAACTATCAAAAGAGTTCATGAGATGTATAATACATGATGTCATATTATCCACAGACAGTATTTGCATTAAATTAGGAAGGAGAAGTTGGAACCTCAGAGGCTCAACACAAGAGTTTATATGTCTTATGCCTGATTCAAATGTTGTTTAGCAGAGAATCTGCATATCATAGTCATTCAGGGACATAGGCTGATGGAAGCTCCGAAGTGAAATGTTTCCATCATCTCTCAGAATGAGGGATTGTGGGAACTCATGTAATGGCTTGTAAAGATCCCACTTAAAGAGACATCTCTTCCCCTGATTTTTAATTGGCTAAAGCAAGTCGCATGGTCACACTCAACTTTAAAGTGTATATGGAAGTGCCAACCTAAAACATGTTCCTGAAAGGAGAAGAGGAGCAGAATGTAAACAGCTTCAGTGATCACTTCAGTATTTTTGGCAGTTGATGATCAACTGGTTTTTGTGAAAGCCTGAGATTTTTTTCTTTTCGCATTTGTAGTTGGGACTGTCCATCACCCCTGAAAGCAACAGTTTACTTGGGTATGTTGGGTAAGTGGGTGGGGTTTCTTTAACTCTTTTATCAAGTAACTTTCATCATTCACAATTTCTTAGCTTTTCATATATTTACTAACTGAGTAGGGATTGCTAATCTAATGGCCCATCCCCTTAACTGAGCAATAATAATAAATTAGTGATGTAATTGTGCTTTGAAAGAAATGGGCTCTTCTTTCTTTTTTGTGCCTTCTCCCATTACCATAAGGTGCAAGATGGGTCCATCAGGTACACCTTGGTGCCTTGTTGTGTTTAACTCACATATGTGTATATGTGTGTGTGTGTATGTGTGTGTGAGAGAGAGCTCTGGGAAAATGGAAATGCATACTAATAAGGTCCAATGGAGTTTTGAAGGTTTCAGGAAAATAAAATAGCCCAACTGCTTCTGAAATTAAAAGCTAGAGAGGTCAGATGATGTTAGGCTTGAAGGGCATTCTAGGATCATAGGAGCAGGAACGAGAACTAGTGTGTCTTATGCCAAAGCACCACAAGCAACTCAGTATGAGGAAGGGAGGGCTGGCAGAGACAAGAACTAGATCATGACATGTCATATATTATGTTAAGAACTTTGGATATTATCCCATAAAATGAGATTACAATAGGAACATGTTTTAAAAATTGTGAATCAGTATGTTGTACACTTGAAACTTATATAATATTGTATATCAACTATACCTCAACAGAAAGAAAAGAACATGTTTTGGATGTATTTGGTGTATCTGGTTGTATATGGCCATTAGACAGTTGGATATTTCAGGTGAAATTATGAAGACAGCTTGTTGCTGGAGAAAGAGGTTTGAATGTGATCAGAATACAGATGGTGGTGATAGATGTATACTCTTTCTATCTCTACTATAGATCAGTGTATAGTAGAGACTGGAAAATTTACCCATGGGAAAATTGTGTAGAGGGAAAAAAGCAGTGGTCAAATGATGAAACCAAAGACTCTTGAATATGTTATTATTTTCTATTTATACCAGTTGTAGGGA
>NW_006792503.1:177320-219676 GCF_000442215.2 Lipotes vexillifer
CTTTCCATGGCAGAATCTACTGACTACAATTCTGAAAATTACTGGCAAGGAGAAGTACAGTGTTCTCTAAAAGCCATAATGATGGGAATAGGGAGAACAGAGCGTGAGCTACTCAAGCTTGTCAAATAAAAAGGAAATGACAGACAGCAGTTTGTTTATAGTGCTCACTATGTGTCACATAACATTCTAAATTATATATATATGTCCTCACTTAATCCTCACAACAGATTGGAACAGAGAAAGGTCAAGTAACTTGACAAGCTAGTAAGAGATAAAACAGAGATTTTTTTTTTTTTTTTAAGAGCAGAATTTTTACCCAGGACTTTTGGCTGCAGCATCTCTGCTCTCAACCATCACTGCCTCTCTCTGCTTAAACTAGTTCCATAGTTTTCAGAATTCAGCTAGTGATATCACGGTGATATTTTAAAATCTTATAACTTCAGCTATAGTCTTCCTGGCCTTGTATTAGAAGCAGCTAATATACTACATTTCCTTGCTTCGGTTTGTACTCTAGTAGGTTCTGACTTTTTGATAATCGCTATAGTGATATTAACAATAACAAATGGAACGTTAAGTATGCCTATTTATTAAGTTAACTATTATTTATTGGGAAATCAGAAGCTATTTAAACTCTTAAAAAATTTCACAAAGGAAGTAGAAATATTAAGAAAATTTAGAATAAAGATGTCCTATGATAAAGATATCCAGCTGTTTAATCTTTGTGACATCAGTTTCCTCATCTGTGAAATGGTATCTACATTACAGAATAGTTGTGGGAGTCAAAGTTTGTGTTCATAGAACGTCCCATATAATATTTGCAAACTAATTTTTCAATATTTTGTATACTTCATTTAAAAATATATATGAAATTACAGCTCGAAGTTATATTCCAAACATAATGACTGCTATAAGGAAGAGAAACATTATTGTCTAGCTATTAGTAGAACATTAAATTGTCTTACCTTCATTCACTTCACAAAAATCTAATTTCATGTAAAATTTAAATCTTAGAATAATGATATCTTAATGTCAGGTTAGGAGTACTTTGAAACTTTTAGTTTCAGTATTCTAAAGTTATACATCTAACTTGCACAACCTCAAAGGATGCTCATAAATGTCTTTCATACATCCAAGTTTGTGAGGTAGAGCTAATATGAATTTAAAATAACATTTTAGTCATAGGTAAAGGGAAAATAAATTTCTCAAAAATATCCCATTAAGATAAGGAAAGAATAAAGTCAGTGAAATGAAAATCCCTTCACATAATAGTCTGCTGTGATGTATAATTAAAATCTCATTTGTGGACTTCCCTGGTTGCACAGTGGTTAAGAATCCGCCTGCCAATGCAGGGGACACGGATTCGATCCCTGGTCCGGGAAGATCCCACATGACACTGAGCAGCTGAGCCTGCGTGCCACAACTACTGAGCTTGCATGCCACAACTCTGAAGCCTGCACACCCTAGAACCCGTGCTCCTCAACAAGAGAAGCCACTGCAATGAGAAGCCCGCGCACCATAACGAAGAGTAGCCCCTGCTTGCCGCAACTAGAAAAAGCCTGCGCATAGCAACGAAGACCCAATGCAGCCAAAAATAAATAAATAAATTTTAAAAATAAAATAAAATAAAATCTCATTTGTTTTAGAAGTCTAGGAAAATATTCCCATTCAAACATAAGCTGCTTATAAAGAACTGGGGAAGATGAAATAGAGGGCTTTATTTTTCCTAATCATATATAATGCCTGTATATGTGTGTTAGCATTTTTGAATTTGCATTAATATTGAAATATTAATTTGAGTCTGTTGAGAAAACATTTACTGAACACCTACTCTGTGTGGCACTGTGTAAGGTTTTGAAGATACAAAGGAGAAAAGGTACTTACCAGCAGGCAGATTACAACGTAGTGGGGGATAGCCAATCAGAAAATCAATAACTTCAAGAGCAACAAGAAGAAATTACTATGGAAACAGAGAGATGGGTACTATATTCTTAGGGAAGTGATTAGGAAAAGCTTAATAAATGAAATGATGTTTTGCATGGACTTTTATGTTTTCAATAGGAGGGGATAATGTGCATAGCAGCGTGAGCATAAGTAATAGGGGGGAAGAAAAAAGATCAGAGAATCTAGTAAATTATATTTTAGGCAATTAAAATGTTCATAATGTCTATTCATATTATATACTTATAATAGCTATTTTATAAGAATTTGCAAAAATATTCCACTTACTAAAACCTTTTAAAGTTTCACAAAATGTTGATTTTGATTTAGCAAAATTAATTTAATGGGGTTACAAAGTGCTGATTTGGTAATATGTAGAAAACGATTGGAGCAAACCTGAGGAAAACGAATACCTTCTAATAGAATACTTTTAAAATAGAATTTTGTCATTTCTTCATACTCTGGTTATGTGTGTGTGTGGTGAGGAGGGGTGATTTAACATGTGTGCAGATATTTGATGAAAAAATTTAAAACTTGTGTGACCATATAGGGCTTTTGTAAATAATACTCCCTATCTATCTAACTATCATCTATCTATCTACATCTATCTATCTATCTATCTATCTATGTATCTATCTAGTTTTTCTCACCAAGAAAAAGAAAAAGAATAAATATAGACTGTATGTGAGTGCCAATGGGAAACTATTTTAACAAAACTACCTGTTCTCGGCCTTGATATAAAATTTAGAATTTGCTCACCTAACTTGTTAGAATTAAGTCATGACATGCAATAGCTGCTGGTGGCAAAGAAGATGGTAGGAAAGTAAAACTTTCTAAAATATAAAATTTTTGGAATATGTGTCTTAGGGCTTAGGCATTGTAGCTGTATAGAGACAACCGTTGTAAGAAACGTGATTGTAGGCTATGTCTTAACACTTCATTTTCTTCTTCCTCCCTCTTCTTTTTTCCTTGGGAGTTAGTTATATATCAGACAGTTACCTAGAACTCTAACACATGTGCTTTTCCCATACCCCAAACCCACTCCTTGGAGATGGTTTGTATGGAGAGGCATTTTAGTGATCAGTGATTATAGAATCACAGGATATCATTCTGGAAACATAGTTACTTGATAATTTCTCATTCAAAATCTAAACTCGCTCTTAGGAAGAGCTGTTGTAGTAAATAGATCAATTGCTATTTTTATACTATCATCATAATAATCTAGAAGAAAAACTGCTGTACTAAGCACTTTAAATACATTATATAATATGCAAAAAATATAGGCATGTAAAAACACGTGCACACACACTTTTCCAACCCCCCCCCAAAGATGTTGCTTTTGAAATATGCTCACTTATTATATCATCTTCCTGAATAAATAACTGGGAAATAGCTATTTGGCTTGAGAAACTGAATTCTTCCAAATGTGGATATTGAGTATAAGCCAACACTGTTAATTTTACTGGAATATCCAAATGCAAGTATCTGGATGTGAGTATATTAACAAGAATCATATTTCTATTTCAAATGGCTTAAATATTAGTTTGCAATATTATACATGTTTTAATACAAAACTATTATTACCAAAGCCACTGAACAAACCTTAGTATTCACAAATTGTCTTCATCTTCAGACTTCAAACAGTGACAGATAATGTCTATCGTCTTTTAGTTGTCTCATGCTACAGACATGCTACAGTGTGTACTGCAGGGGTTGTGTACCTCAAACTACATATTTTAAATTGCTTATTTATGTATATTTTGCTTTATTACAAAGAGGATTGGATGCAGCTTACAATCTTAGCAGATTGAACTGATGCAAATCTGCTTTGACCCCCATCTACCCCCACCACTAGCAATTACAAGCACATAGAAGTGTCGGATGAAATATATTCAAAAAAATTCAAATATTTTTGCAATTTAAAGCCAATCTCAAAAAAAAAAAATGTCTACTCCCAAAGTATCAGCAAAGAGTAAAGAACAAAAATACAACAATAAGAGAGTGGTCTTACGCCACAGAGGTTTAAATTATTAATTTTTGAACCTGAAGCTAGGATTACTACAACATGAATGAAACTCAGAAGCCTTATGCTAAGTGAAAAAACACGACTCAAAATGTTATGTACTGGGCTGCTGGTTACAGATAGAATGGAATAGACTCATGTCTCTCTGCTCCTCCCTGATAAATACAGCTGAAGACCCTGGACTAATTATAACAGACAATCATAAGAGGACTCTAAAAGGTGGAAAGAAGAGAGCATACTGGGTGGGGAATCTCTGGTCTTGAGGAATGACATGTTGGCAAGTTCTCTGTTTTTTTCTTTTCTTACTTTTTCTTATCTTTTTTTAAATAAATATTTTATATATCCTGACTGGGCATTGGATTAATGTGTAATATGGAACACCAAACAGACACATACCCAAAAAAGCCCAGAGAAAAACCTGATTTCTCAGCCAAAAGGTGAGGAAAGGGGCAGCCTAGGATGATAGAAATTTTTTGACAAATAATTGGCCAACCCCAAGCAAACATCATGAGTGCCCCTCCCGACTCCCTTCCCCTGTGGGGTCATGGAGACTGAGTGAGGAGTCTGGACTTCACACTGTTCTCCTGGTGGTGGCAGGGGGAGCCCTTCACCTTCTTAACTAGAGAGTTGGAGAATCTCGAAGAGAGGAAGAAGCAGGAGAAAGAGATTCTTTAAACTTACAGAGGAAGCCCTGGGCAGATCCTTGAGCAACCCACATGTGAAAATGACCCAAATTATCACACCTAAGGGATCAAGAACTGAACTGTAATGTGGAATAACACCCAGGTTTTCAGAGTGATATCTTAGTGGTATACTTCATAAAAGGAGTCGATTAGAATAGCACTGCAAAGGTGCACTGCAAAGGTTCTGAAAATTAAGTTGTCATTGGATCCACAACCCTCAAAAGTAGGTCAAGACCTACAGGCTAAACCTACACAGGGTGACTACCTGCTAAAATCGAAGATTTAAATAGGACCCAGAATCTCCTAACATAATAGTCAGAATATCCAGGATACAATTGCTAATCACTAGTCACCCCAAGAACCAGTAAAATTACCACCTGAATGATGAAAGGTAGATGCTGGTGCCAAGATGACTCAGATGTAGGCAGTATCTCACAAGGATTTTAAAACCGTTATCATAAAAATGCTTCAGTGAGCAATGCTTAAAACAAATGAAACAAAGAAATTATCAGCAAAGAAATAGAAGCTATATAAAAGAGCCAGACGAATGGCTCAATCCACGGAAGAGTTAGTAACCTGAGATATAATGGACTTTTAAAATATTAAGAATACCATAAAAAACTATGCCCATACATTTGACAAAAAGGTTAAAAATGAAAAACTGTGTATAAAAGTATAGCTTAGAAGTTTAACTTAAAGAGAAATTCAGAATAAAAACAAAAAAAACTTAAAAGTGAATCAATCAAAATGAACCATTCAAATAAAGCACTGGGATTATATAATTTTATATTAGTTGTTATTCAAGGAAATATAACCTCTGTTATACAGAGTGATTCAGAAAATGGAAAAAGAGGAGAAAAGCATCATTACTGTTTGGTTAAATTTTTATCTTAAGTTGATAGGTTAAATTTTAACTTAGGTTTTTAACCGAAATTTCTTTTATAGCAGGAGTACAAATGATTTATTTCCAAATAACAAAACGCCAAACTCTACCATTCAGAAAACATCAAACACCCAAGGATATTTTAACCATGGGCAATATATATTACTAGGTAACTAAGTTGGTCCTTTTTAAAAAAAATTTTTTTTTAATAGACTTTTTCTATGAGCTAGTGAAATAATGGAGGGCATCTAACCAGAATGGCGGTTTTGATTTAGGGATAGTTAATCAGGAACCATTATTTCTGACAGTAATTAGGAAGTGGATCCAGTTTTCTGTTACAGTCACTCACATATATATTACAACAAAATATATACATCTATGACAACAGAATTATCTTTTCAGTCTGTGAGAGACTGCTCATCCTTCTATTTTCTGTACCAGAAGCAGGACAAATGAGAATACAGAAGTACCCGGATAGGTTATTCAAACTGTTATAAAGTCATAACAGCATAGTTAAAGAGATGTGTGGTGGGTGAGAATGAACGCATTCCTGTTTGCTTTATAGGACACTACAATCTGTTCCTCCAGAGGCAATACCTACTCAGCCTTCTCTCACGATAGCGTTAAGGCACAGGTTCTAATCATCATCAGTAACTGAAGATCTATATTGAGTTCTCCATTACTGTTTTACTTAAAACCAATTTCCAGGGTGTGCAGGATAGTGAGGTCTTTGTGAGCTTCCACCATGGCGTACCAGGGCCAGGGCCAGAAGGTGCAGAAGGTGCAGAAGGTGATGGTGCAGCCCATCAATCTCATCTTCAGATACTTGCAAAATAGATCTCGGATTCAGGTGTGGCTTTATAAGCAAGTTAATATGAGGATAGAGGGCTGTATCATTGGTTTTGATGGGTATGTGAACCTCGTATTAGATGACGCAGAAGAGATTCATTCTAAAACAAAGTCAAGAAAACAACTGAGTCGGATCATGCTAAAAGGAGATAACATTACTCTGCTCCAAAGTGTCTTCAACTAGAAATGATCAATGAAGTGAGAAATTGTTGAGAAGGCAATACAGTTTTTTTAGGTGCCCTTTGTTAGAAGTGTAGTTCTAAAGCATTTATTCATATTGTTTTGCTCACCTTTATGTTATTACCAGATGACAGTAAATGCTGTGGGATTGTTTTTATTAAAATATTCACATTGTTTCCTTCTAAGAACAAACAAACAATTTCCACCTTTGGAAGGATATGCCAGGGAAATATCAATATAAATGTCCCTCTTAGTGTAGATGTAAATGGCTGTTGCCTATCTGGAGGCAAATGGACAGCATATATTAAAATTTAAATGTGAATACAGTTTGATCCAGTAGTTATTTTGTTTAAAAGCAAGGAATAGAGAGTAGTTATTAAGAACACTGATCCTGATGCTAGATAGGATGTGTGAAACTCCCAGATCTAGCACTTACTAGCTGTGTGAACTTAGACAAGTCACTTTTTGCCTTCAGTGCAATGAAAAGATAATAATAACACCTTTCTCACATAACACAGTGCTTGGCACATAATATTATCTTAAAGAAATCATTGTACAAGTGCACCAAGAGGCATATACAAGAATCTTCCTAACAATATTTTTCTAAAAGCTTAAAGCAATAAGCTACTTAAATGACAACTAGCATAGAAGTTGCTAAAGACTTGCATTTAGATATCTTGGATCACTGTACCCCTGTACATAAATGAGATATATTTCATACTACAGAATGACAATAGCTTCAATACAAATTGAATGGGAAAAATTGCAGATTGACATAAACCATATTATTTAATTTTCCTGTAAAATATAAAACACCTATTTGTCTTATAGCTATTTTAATAAATGTATTTAAGTCTCTAGAAAGAGATCTAAAAGTATAAATACCAAATTGATAACAGTAGATACTTTGGGGAGAGGACTGGAATTTTGATGAGATCGAGGCAATTTTTGTTATATATAAAGTTTTCATTTTTACAAGATATATGTGTGTGTCACTTAATTTAAACAAATTTAAAATTAAATAAAAACAGCACAAATTTTATATGTTGTTTTCACAGTGTGGTCACATAAAGAAATGTTGACCAGAGACCGTCAATGTTGCATTTCGAGAATAAATTTTGAATATGTATTTAAATGGTATGCTTGTCTGTGAAGCCAATGGACCTTTGCTTTGTGATAATAAACGAGCAGATTTTTTAGAAATAAGACAAATTTATCTTTTGGTCCAAGCAACCTGGACCTTATCCATAGAGTTAATAAGCACCCTCAAAATTTGAGGAATGAAAAATCCTGCCTGGATGCTTTATATATTTAAGTTTTTTAATCAAGTATGGTACATGAAGGAACATTTCATAGCCCAGGCAGGAGAAGTCTTTGGTATATAAAGTTCAGAGTATTGGTTTTCATTTACAAAACTTATTTTGCCAATATATGAGAAGTTGACAATTTATATCTGGGCTCCTAAGCCCTCATTCATCAAAGTCACATGACCCATCACTAGTTCCCTAGTTTCTCATTCCTGGACTTACTCGTCAATATTTAGGTGCTGAAGAACAATTAAATGGGACACAAAAAATAAAGCTTAAAGGGCTATTTTAAAAGATTATATATCTTAGAATGCATCAATTGCCACAAACAGGATAATGGAAAGATTGAAATAAATCTTTTCCAATTTGCCATCTATTCAACTCAAAGTAAAACCTGAAGGATTCAGAAGAGAAACCATGTATGTGATTGAGAACAAACATAGTGCTAAGAATTTTATTTTTATCTTCAGAATTAGATTATAAAATATTACCATTTTTCATCACATTTCTTTTTCTAATAGATCTAAAAACAAATCCAAAAACATCACAATGTCATGAAATTGTGATATTTGTAAAGCTCCGTCTTGATCAGATTAAAGTAATGAGAAGGCCCACATGCTAAAAAGTTAGTGGTACACCCTTAATTTGTAATAATATATTAAAAAATGCATTAAACCATAAAACAAGTGTAAGCAAGTATAACAGAGTTCTGCGTTTTCCTTTGATTACAAAGTTGGTGTTTTATTGAAAATTCTTAATAGAACACTAACTAAAATCACTGTATATATTTTTCTGCTGCTCTAAACATTTAGTTTGCCTTTTGGGTAAGCTGGGATTAAGTTCTCCAAAAAAATAGAGGAACTCTACAAGCAAGTCCACTTCCATTAATAAAGGAATGAAATGGACACATAGTAGTCTCATTAGAAACTATTGTAATATTCCTAATTATACATATATTCTGATACATAATGAGATATTCTCTGTTTTTTAACTCTGAGCTAAAACTATTTTCATATTTCAAATATTTCATATTAACTCAAATGTCAGCTTTACTTTGTACATGTTATGTATCTTTTTAATATATTATCAGTGTTTTTTTTGACCAGTGTCATTTGAGAAAAAGTTGTATCATCTCATTAAAGATAATTGTAGTTGATGAATTCATGATAAAGAGGAAGGATGTGTAAATGCATAAGTAGACTGTCTTACTACATAATAATTTATATATAAAGTTCTAAAATGGACAGTGCATTCTATTTAAGCAAGTAACTGCAAATACATTAGTTTATAAATTTGTAACATTATAATTTTAATGTGGATCACATACATTGACTTTTCAAAAAAAAGTTGTATTCTGAAAAGTATGCTAAACCTCTTAGTGATTGCAAATAAAATTTAGGCAAAAGAGAAATGTATCACTTCACTATTTTGAGATTTTTGATGGATGAAAGTTTGTCTTAACTCGTTATCTCCAGCACTTTATCCTATGCAAATACTCAGAAGGTATCTACTTCTAACTAAAGTTCATAAAACTTTAGTGTAAAAATACAAGACTATTCAGATATGTGATAAGTTTAGAGATGCTGATTAGCTGAACTCATATCCATTAATCCATGGTTATCAAGATATTTTAAGCCAACCTAAATATATCCAAATATACGTCTTCTTAATCTTACTGTCCTGGATTTTGAATACAAGCACATGTGTAACCCTGAATTACTGAGGTAATTATGGTTGTGTGCTGACCTGGCTAGATGAGTAGTGATTTGGGGCTCCCATTACCTTGGCATCTGTTCTGAGATAATAAAAATAAAATTCAGCATGTTTCTTGTTTGTTTGATTTGGTTTTCTTGTTTTGTTCTTCCACACCTACAAATGTGACTATAGGAAAATCAGAGCTGTGAAAAAGTTTGTGAGAAATCAATAAATACTAGTGACATTTACATTTAATCACCTCATAATAGGCATCTACTTGAACTTTATCAGCCTTCTGAAAGTCAGTGAAACAAATGATAATGACAGAATAATGGCCAAGTAACACTTGAAGTGAGAGTTCTATATAAAAATTATGTATATGTATATATATTAACATGGTCAGACTTTAGGGAAAATTTCAGATTCTCAAAGATTTAATTGTACCTATATACTAAGAAACAAAAAATGCCTTTTAGAAAAAGAAAAAAATCAATCTAAACTGTGTTTCTCTTCACGGACTCTTTAAATACTTGGTGACATCTCAAAGCCTGTGTTTTACTTATGTATTGAATATTACTGCATAGAAAACCATCCTAAAGTTCATGGTGCAAAGTGACAACTATTTTATTATGGTCATGGATTCTGAGGTGCAGGGATTTGGAAAGGGATCCTTAGGGTCAGCATGTCTCTCTTCTATAATGTCAGAGACCTTACTTGCAAGATAAATCCACAGCTGGAGGCTGGAATCATCTAAAGTTTATTCATTCACTAGTCTGGTGTTTAATGGTGGCTTTTGCCTGGGACCTCAGAAGGGGCTCTTCGCCAGAACTCCTACACGGGGCTTCTTCATGTGATTCTTTGTTTCCTCACTGCATGGTGACTGAATTCCAAGAGCAAGCATCCTGAGAGAACTAGGTGGAAATGGTATCATCTTCTGTGAACTTTAATGACATATCCCGAGAAGTTACAAGATTGCCCAAATTCAAAGAAGAGGGGCATATAGACCTTATCGCTTGCTGGCCCGTGTGTTACAATCACAATGTAAGAAAATTATGTGGGATAGAAGATACTGTTGTGGCTGTTTACGGAAAATGCAATCTGGTCCAGGCAGATTGAAGGGACACTACATGAGAGAAAATATACAAATGGACCAATAAACAGAAGAGAAGACCACCAGGGTCATTAGTCATCAGAGAAATGCAAATGAAAAGCACAACAAATTATTACTACACACCCACTGGAGTGGCTAATTAAAGAGATAGAATAGACCTAGTGTTAGTATGTGGAGCAATTGCAACCCTCATACATTGCCAGTGGGAATGCAAAGAGCATAACCACTTTGGAAAATAGCTTGGCAGTTTCTCTCAAAGTCAAAAATACCCTTACCATATAATCCAGCCGTTGCACTCCAAGTTTTTGACCCAAGAGAAATTAAGACATATGTCCACACAAATATTTCTGTATGAATGTTTATAGCAGCTTTTTTTCATATTAGCAAAAATCTGGAAACAACTCAAAGCCCATCAGTCGGTGAGTAAATAATCAAATTTTTGTGTTTATGGAATTCTACTCATCAGTAAAAGGGAAGAAATTACCAGTACATGCAACAACATGGAAAGTTTTAAAAGACATTATGCTGTGCAAAAGGAGCCATGGAAAAGAGTGCATATGATTTCATTTATATGAAATTCCAGAAAACATCAAAGTAATCTATAATGACCAAGAACAGACCAGTGGTTGTCTGAGACTGAGAGTGGGTAAGAGGAAAACCACCTTCTGGAAGCTGGAGTGTAAGCCTGCTTTACTTTTAGCCAATTATGTACTCCCCTTCAGGAATTTGAATCTAAGGAGATGGTGTGGTGATGGAAGGGTGGTTGAGAATTTAGTCACGCCTTTGATGACATGCTGACAACATCTAAGTCCGGGAAAATGATGCCAAGTTAGTATCATATCCTGGCAGTTTCTGTAGCATGGCGTTGATTGTGTCTCCATTACTCAGATCCCTTTGTTTTCTACTCATCTTCTGAGCTTGGTTCTTAAGCTTTCCTATTGATTCTGTAAGCTGCAGCTATTCTTCCAATAAATTTACATTTGGCTGAAGTTACTTTGAGTAAGCTTCTGTCGCCTTAAAAAAAGAACCCTGACTGGAACAGACTCCTAGGTGCTGAATAATGGAAATTTTTCTTATTATGCAGCAGGAAAACTTTTCAGTAGGGAATTAAATAGGAAAGTACTATTGTGTGCAATATACCTAATGATACCATTGTTTTCAGTGCACCCTGGCTTACATTACAATCGTATTCTAAGAATCATCATACTTCATCTTAATTTTGCAGAAGGTAGTAATAAATGACCTGGTTTCTTGATCTTTCATCTGTCAAGGTCCCTCATTTGGGGATGCTTAATTTTAAAACTCAGGCTCAAATCAATATCCCCCTCTGGAGTAATCTCTTTTCTATTGGAGGGTTTCTTACTGTCTCAGTTAATGATTCTATTGATCAGCTTCAAGTTCACCTTTGATGCTGATTCTGCTCTTATTTCTAATAGCTGGCTCTTGGCTATATACTTGGCAAAGGCTTTTTCTTCTTACTCTAGTTAATTCACTAGATCTTTGTCATTTCCCCATCTCTGAGCAGACATTTTAGTACTGAGTCCCTTTAATTGCTTTGGTACTAAAGCCAAGCCTCCATCATGTTGAGCATTGCCTTTTAGTACTTCTATTGATTACCAGTCAACAGATTTCACTAACACCGTTTTCCTTCCAGAACATCCACTGGCTGCCCTCCAGTGGACATTGCTGATTACGTGGGCAGGCTGCCTGCTTGCTTATCTTTCTGCCTACCGCCTACTGGCAAATCCCCTAACACTCAAGTAGCCAGTCCAGATTCTCACTATTAATTGCCAGAAACTTCTCAGATGGTGTTTCCTGTAGCTTGATGAAGTCTCTGGTTCCTAGGTCTCTTGGTGTGTCTACTCAGTTTTGATGGATGATTTGGTAAAATCAGTAACTTTTGTTTTCATTTTTAGTGTGGTTAAAATCCATTTTTATTCTTATACTTGGCCTGGTTAGATTAGATTAGGTTTCTTATATTATGTATTCTCTTTTTTTCTCTCTCTCTCAATATAGTTAGAGAAACTTTCATCATGATTGAAGCCACCTGGGAAATTTCTGGAAACATTCTCCAAATTTTAAATTTATACAAGAAGATAGTAGAGTCTTTGTAATACTGTGAATTTACTTCCTCTGTCTGAAAACGGGTACATAACAGAGGCTGAATTTCAACAGGAGAGATTAGATTTTCTCAGTGTCCTACTTATTTTCATTTCATTTCATTTTCATTATGTTTTAGATTAGAGTTATTTTTTGATAAGATCAATATAATAATAGAGCATTGTTGGTCAAAACATGTAACATCAATATTTGGAGATAAATATTTTTTCTCCTATTGCCTCACAAAATAAACATTTTTAAAGACCATCTTTTTAATGTATGTAAGTGTAGAAGCAAAATCTGCCTAAACATTTTATACTTTTCATAATATAAAACCACTTGGAACTGGGACTCGGCCAGGTTTATGAATGCATCCATGCTGTTTATCTGGATCGGCACTTTGTAATGTTTATCAGGACAGATGTACACTCTGTACTTCCTAATGAAAGATAGGCAGATGTGGGAATATATTTTGTATTGGGATTAATATAATTTTTAATATTGGATTAATATAAATGCCTGTTTAAAGTTACCAGAGGCATTTAATTATATTCCATTTCAAAGGACATTTCATTCTGTTTATTTGGAATTTTATTCATAAGAACAATATCAAATTAATGTCATGTATACAGTTATGATTAGCCTTTCTTTACATAAATAATTTATTATTTATCATTCATGGACAAAAGTGTAAAAACAAACTATCTATTACTACATGTATCAAGATCAGACTTTAGGACTGTTGATATGATAGTTAATGGTTCTCATCATCCCATTGATTTGGGTTGGCTCTTGATATCCCAGAATGGTAGTGACCTAAGGAGCAGATTTCAGTTTACTCTTACCAAAGTTTGTTACAGAAGAATAGCTTGACAATAGCTATGCCTATATTGAAACCACTGGGCCAGCATTCTTAAGCATTGAAATAAAGATTGCAAGCAGTTCCATCACTAAGAGGTTTAAGGGTGTAGTTTGTGCCCAATTCATTCAGATAGACCCACATTAGGGCAATATTCTTTCCTTTTCTACCCTCCAACACTAAATCAGATGGTTTTGATACTTTATGATTTTATTCTCAATTAAGCGAATTTCTTCACTTGCTTTTTGAACTTACTCAGGCTAAATTGACTTTTTTTTATCTTTTCCTTCTGTCTTGTGCTGTGGTGTTGTGGTTGATTACACCTACGTGGCTGAAAATCTAAATTTATTTTAAGAATATTGTTGATTTTGCCTATATTCATATTTGTGACATTTTTCTGTGTTAGGATATGGTAAATTTTGGAATAAGAAATGTGTTAAGTGCCTCAATTTTCACAAGAGGAAGTTATATTTATTACCTACTTATCTGGAGCACTGAAGTATTTGCAGTAAGTAATTGTTTATTTGCATTTTAGGTACATGTATAACTTTCCCTTAATGTCACTAAGGACTTGAGAAAAGTACTGTTCACAAAATCCATGCTGTAGTGACAGTTTAAGAGATAATTGGTTATTCTGGGTGTTCCAAATTAGATCCCCAAAGAGCAATGCACTTGGACTACATTAACTCAGGCTCCTTGAAGAAATGCTTTCGTTTTCATGGAGAACTAGGTAAACATACTCATCTGATAATATTTCTGCAATCCCTTGTACCTTCATCTCTCTTTATTCTAAACAGCTTCTGATCTTTATTTTCATCTTTATTTTACTTGATTAGTTCTATCAGCCTAACATTTTTCAAACAGTTCTAGATACAAATATAAAATATCTGAACAATACTCTCTTCTCCCTGGTTGGAGGATTATCTTTTGCTATCTTATCCTAAGCCCTCCAGTATGTTAACTGATTCAGAGCAGTATAAGCTTAGTTGTTTTTGCATTTTCTCATTCGCTTCGTTATTTTGCCTGTTCTTTATTGAATACCTACTTACTCTGTGCAAGGTAGAGTAGAAAGTATGATATATCTTTTTTCTCATTAAATCCTTACAACTGCATATTTGGAGGCAAAATACAGATTTAGAAGTTAATCAACTGGTATTAAATAGATAATTAAAAACAAGTGCCTGATTGTTTTTAAACAATTGGTATGATTTTTAAAAAAAATAACAAATTAGCTCTCTAACATTGTCTCTACACACGACTTCCATTTTTCTGCACTATTATAGTTAACAAAATCAAAGGCCTGGGACTTCCCAGGTGGCGTGGTGGTTAAGAATCTGCCTGCCAATGCAGAGAACACGGGTTTGAGTCCTGGTCTGGGAAGATCCCACATGCCGCGGAGCTACTAAGCCCATGCACCACAACTACTGAGCCCGTGTGCCACAACTACTGAAGCCCACGCGCCTAGAGCCCACGCTCCGCAACAAGATAAGCCACTGCAATGAGAAGCCTGTGCACCACAATGAAAACCCAATGCAGCCAGTAACTAACTAACTAAATAAATAAATACATAAATAAATTTATATGAAAAAAATCAAAGGCCTGAATTTACAGTAAAAGGGATTAAAAATAAAATAAGATGTATGGATGGACTGATGGCTGGGTAAAAATATGATAATGCAAATACAGCAAAATGTTATTTGTAGGATCTAGGTGGTACACATTTGAGAGTTCATTGTATAATTCTTTCAAATCTTTTCATAACAAAATGCTGGGAAAAATAAATACTTGATTTTCTCATAGTATGTTGGTCCTTGCCTACTCAGGCAGTGTGTTTGTTGCCGTATGATTTGAAGGTACCACTTTGCTGATATGTAAGGAAATAGAGCATAGTGACCAAAAACACAGTGTCTGGAGTTGCATGTTTTTACTTACTTTCTGGCTCCTCCACTTACTAGCCCTTGAACTTCAGGATTCCTCATCTGTGTACCAGGAAAAAAATAGTACCTACCCCATATGATTATAGGTTAGATGAGAAGATGAATGGAAGGCACTTAGAAAAATACCTGGTACATGTTAAGAGCTCAATAAATATTAGCTATTATTATTGCTTATCTTATGGTGTAAGTGTAGATATTGCTGATTTTTCTCTGCTGTACTCTTCTTAGCCAGAAGTAGGTTTCAAAAGCCAACAGCCTATGGATATTTTTCTTCTAATCCCTGACCTTACCCAAAAGAAGAAATGTTGGTAGGATCCCCATATGTCATATTTTTGTATATTTTAGCTTTTCTATTTTAGAAACAGTATTATAATCAACATGAATCTTTAATTTGGTGGTGTTTATACTGCATCTCTTCTACTAAGGCATGGAAAACTATTATTAAGTTGCAGTCAACAGTGTCTTGAAATAAATAACGTTAAAACTTGTGATCCACTCTCTCTAGTTTCAAGTGTTAGGTATGAGTTGACAGTCATTAAGTTAAACTACAGTGAGGGAAGTGAATTGCTAATGACTTTTTGAAAACTAAAGCTATTAGTTAGCATATATTGCCTAGTAACCCAATTATATATCTTTTTTTGTCCAACACCAATTCTGCTCAAAGGTAGATGAATTACAACATATTTTATACAAATACTATTACAGTTTTCTCCTTTGCACAATAAAATTAAAACACCTTTGTCATTTGTTTGTATAGGGATTACATCAGGTAAAAATAATATTTGCTTGGGCTTCCCTGGTGGCGCAGTGGTTGAGAGTCTGCCTGCCGATGCAGGGGACACGGATTCGTGCCCCGGTCCGGGAAGATTCCACGTGCCACAGAGCGGCTAGGCCCGTGAGCCATGGCCACTGAGCCTCCGCGTCTGGAGCCTGTGCTCTGCAACGGGAGAGGTCACAACAGTGAGAGGCCCGTGTACCGCAAAAAATATAATAATAATAATAAATATTTGCTTAATTAATAGGGTTGTGATATCTAAACCATAGCAGAACTAACTAAATATTGATTCAGGAAATATTTACAAATTAAGTACCATATGAAAACAAACAAGCGTCTTCCTTTGCATGTCTACTCAAAACAGTATGCTATAGCTGTCAATATCTTCAAATGAAAACATCTCTTGTATTTCTTTTTTTTTTAATTGAAGTATAGTTGATTTACTTGTGTTAGTTTCTGGTGTACAGCAAAGTGATTCAGTCATACATGTATATTCTTTTTCATATTCTTTTCCATATGGTTTATTACAGGATATTGAATATAGTTCCCTGTGCTATACAGTAGGATCTTGTTGTTTAGTCATTCTATATGTAATAATTTGCATCTGCTAGTCCCAAACTCCCAGTCCAACCCCCCCCACCCCTTCCCTCTTGGCAACCACAAGTCTGTTCTCTATGTCTGTGAGTTCTGTTTCTGTTTCATAGAGTTCATTTGTGTCATGTTTTAGATTCCACGTGTAAGTGATATCATATGGTGTTTGTCTTTCTCTTTCTGACTTACTTCGCTTAGTATGATAATCTCTAGGTCCATCCATGTAGCTGCAAATGTCATTATTTCATTCCTTTTTATGGCTTCATCTTTTATATTTCCATTTTTCCCAAAGGCAAAACAGAGTTTGATGATCTCCAATCTAATGCCTGATTGATCACCCATTTAGTTCATATTTTAAGACCCCACCTTGTTTGCAAAAGAATCATGACCATGGAATACCTTGAACTCAATATAAATTATAACAGGGAACAAAAAGGCATTTTCAGTTTTGTAAAATTATCAGTTTTCTGATGGGTAAGTATATTTTTTTAACATTCATGGTTCTTATAGAAACATTACATATGGCTGAAAGAGAAAGGAAGGAAAACACAGTAGGATGGTTTCTCTATGCCATATAAATCCCCATTGCAACTTCTGAAATCAGCACACATACAGTGAGAACTCCGTAAATATTTGTTGATGATAATGATAGATTGCACATTTTGTATGCAGTACCGTCAGCACATGAGCACATTGCTTGTGTTTCTAAAACCAAAGCAAGCAGTAATGTTGACAAATGACCACATTCTCAGGTGCTCTAAGTACTGGTGGTTCAAAGTCAGGGGCCCTTATCCATTTATCAAGACTGTAACTGAAATTCACCTGCAATGTGTTTGTCCAACTTGAGCACTTAAGCATAAACACTATTTATGGGGAGTTACTTCTTTTCTCTTTAGATAGGTCTTGAGCTCAGACTTTCTTTTCATGTATGCTGGACACATACAGAAACCCTGGCTTCCGTATGAAGTATGAGGTTTCTATACCCTAAAAAGTGAAAATAATAATTTAGGAAAAAACCCTCCGTTCCATCTTGTTAAGTTAAACTAGGTTATTGCAGCACTTTAGCTTTCAGTTTTTGAAACCAGAAGAGACGGTCTTTGAATCTTATGCCACCTGTTTCTAGCTTTCTGTCCTCAGACACATTAACTGGACCTTGTCAAGTCTTAATAAAAGTCAACTGTAAAATGCTGCTACTAAGAATTCCTATCTCACAAAGTTTGTGTGAGGATCAGATGACGTAATGTATATTATGCATTTAAAAGAATAGCTGGTATATATTAAGTATTAGCTAAAATACCAATGTGCAGGTATTTTAATACAAAAACATCCAGGTTAGATAACTATTTTCTAACCACCACATTAGTACATTTCCTATTATTCCTGTTGTTTATCCAGTCTCTTTTTTGCCTGATCCTTTGTAACCAGTTCTTAGTTTTCCAAATGCTCCTCCTTATCCAAGTGGCTTCCTTAGATTTTATGAAAGAAGAGGATCTCAACATTACCACTCTTAAAAGCTTTCTAATATGGGAAGTTTCAGATGAATACAGAACTATAGAGAAAAGTAAAATTAACTGACTCTTTATACCATATGTAGCCTCAACAGTTATCAACATTTTGCAAATCTTGTTCCTCTACTTATTGAGAACTAAGACCATCTATATCAACATGACTTAGTTGTTTTATTTTCTTTCCAGGAAAACTTTGCTTTGGAAAGATAAGACTGTAAATTTATTAAAATAACTGTACTATTTGCCTCAGGAAATCCCTACAAATCAGTTTATCAAAGATAATAATCTGTTCATCTGGGCAAACATCTCACTTATTAAATAACAATTTCCTTATGAATACTTGCTTTAAGACCCTTGCTACCTTACTGTGTCCACTAGTCCTAAATTATTATATTATGATCTTTGTTCAATTTCATTCAGTTCCCTGCTTTAAACCACTTGAGCCTGAGACACTGGTAAGAGTTTTTCAACATGGCGTTCTCCCTTACCAAAATGATTTTGGACAAACTTAGTGTTGCTCTATTAACAGGTTGTCAGGTGATACTTTGTGGAAATCAGTGCCCACATGTATGATGTGTGTGTGTGTGTGTGTGTGTAAGAAAACAGTTTTTGGAGAAGCTAAAAGTAAAACAAAGATGTCATGTCATTTCGACTACAGCATTTTCAGTTGGCATCTCTAACTGATCAGGGCATTTACAATAATACATTCACCATCCCATTATCATACTTAAACATAATTAACGATTATTTCTTAAATCAACTACAACTCAATCTGTATTTATTTCCCTGATTATCTCAAAGACAATTTAAATTTTTTTTCTTTTAAATTAGGATTCAAATAAATTTCATACATTTGGTTACTAGGTCTCTAAAGTCTTATTCCATAACACTGTCCTCACTTTTTAAAAAAAAATGCCATTGATTTATTGGCTAAACCAGGTCATTTGTTCTATAAAAAGACCTATATTCTAAGTTTTACTTTTCTTTTCTCATGGTATGCTTTTTCTTTCTATTCTACATATTACCCCCCATATTTCCTTCAGATAGATCTATGGGCTTTCTTATATTCGGGAACAATATTTTAACAACATATCTTTTGGAGGTACTGTGTATTTCCTACTATATCTTATCAGTAGACATATAATGTAGGGTTGTTAGTTCTAGTAAGACTAATCACTGGGTTCATGTGGTATCAGTGTTATCCCTCAGTTATAAATTTCTCCATAAGAACCTTACCTAAAGGATTGAGCATCCATTGAAGTTTACTGACTACTTCCATTATTTCATTGGATTTTAAAATTGTAATTTTATAATACTCTCCTTTCTGTATTTATTAGCTAAAATTCTCTTACAAAGAACTTCCCTCATCAAGTATTTGATTACTCTGACATAGAGTTTGTATGGGAAATGGAGGATAAATTTGGATAATTTCCTTCTACTTATGAATTTTCAGAGCAATGAAATTGTGCCCTAGCAGCATCCAGTGATGACCAATAAGGATTTTTTGAGCAACATTATGAACTGCTTTTTTTTTTTTTTTTAATGTTTGATGCATTTGCAACTAAAACAAATTGTTCCTTAAAGGCCATCAGAGGCCCTTTATTTTATTTTTTTTAATTTAAATGTAAACAGCATATATATGGGTCTTGTTTTTGTATCCCTTCAGCCAATTTGTGTCTTTTGGTGGGAGCATTTAGACCATTTACATTTAAGGTAATTATCGATATGTATGTTCCTATTCCCATTTTCTAAATTGTTTTGGGTTCGTTATTATAGGACTTTTCCTTCTCTTGTGTTTTTGTCTAGAGAAGTTCCTTTAGCATTTGTTGTAAAGCTGGTTTGGTGGTGCTGAACTCTCTCAGCTTTTGCTTGTCTGTAAAGGTTTTAATTTCTCCATCAAATCTGAATGAGATCCTTGCTGGGTAGAGTAATCTTGGTTGCAGGTTTTTCTCCTTCATCACTTTCAGTATGTCCTGCCACTCCCTTCTGGCTTGTAGAGTTTCTGCTGAGAGATCAGCTGTTAACCTTATGGGGATTCCCTTGTGTGTTATTTGTTGTTTTTCCCTTGCTGCTTTTAATATGCTTTCTTTGTATTTAGTTTTTGACAGTTTGATTAATATGTGTCTTGGCGTATTTCTCCTTGAATTTATCCTGTATGGGACTCTCTGTGCTTCCTGGACTTGATTAACGATTTCCTTTCCCATATTAGGGAAGTTTTCAACTATAATCTCTTCAAATATTTTCTCAGTCCCTTTCTTTTTCTCTTCTTCTTCTGGAACCCCTATAATTCGAATGTTGGTGCGTTTAATGTTGTCCCAGAGGTCTCTGAGACTGTCCTCAGTTCTTTTCATTCTTTTTTCTTTATTCTGCTCTGCAGTAGTTATTTCCACTATTTTATCTTCCAGGTCACTTATCCGTTCTTCTGCCTCATTTATTCTGCTATTGATCCCATCTAGAGTATTTTTCATTTCATTTATTGTGTTGTTCATCATTGTCTGTTTCATCTTTATTTCTTCTAGGTCCTTGTTAACTGCTTCTTGCATTTTGTCCATTCTATTTCCAAGATTTTGGATCATCTTTACTATCATTATTCTGAACTCTTTTTCAGGTAGACTGCCTATTTCCTCTTCATTTGTTAGGTCTGGTGGGTTTTTATCCTGCTCCTTCATCTGCTGTGTGTTTTTCTGTCTTCTCATTTTGCTTATCTTACTGTGATTGGGTTCACCTTTTTGCAGGCTGCAAGTTCGTAGCTCCCGTTGTTTTTGATGTCTGTCTCCAGTGGCTAAGGTTGGTTCAGTGGGTTGTGTAGGCTTCCTGGTGGAGGGGACTAGTGGCTGTGTTGTGGTGTATGAGGCTAGATCTTGTCTCTCTAGTGGGCAGGTCCACGTCTGGTGGTGTGTTTTGGGGTGTCTGTGGACTTATTATGATTTTAGGCAGCCTCTCTGCTAGTGGGTGGGGTTGTGTTCCTGTTTTGCTATATGGTTGGCATAGGTTGTCCAGCACTGTAGCTTGCTGGTCGTTGAGTGAAGCTGGGTGCTGGTGTTGAGATGGAGATCTCTGGGAGATTTTCGCCGTTTGATATTATGTGGGGCTGGGAGGTCTCTTCTTGGCGAGTGTTCTGAAGTTGGCTCTCCCCCCTCAGATGCAGAGTCCTGACTCCTGGTTGGAGCAGCAAGAGCCTTTCATCCACTCAGCTTGATTGAACTCTGATTCTGCTCACTGGAAGGAACCTGTTGTCCACGTTCCTTGTGAACTCTTGTTCTGACCTCTGAGAACTCCTTGTTCATTACTCTCCTTGGCCATATCTGAACTGCGGAATGGAGACCACCATGGAGACCACCTCCTGGTCTTGGTCCGCTAGGAGGGAAACCAGGTCGTTCTCTAGGTCGCTGTTCATGCACACGAGGTGGCTGAGACTGAACTTCTGGTTTAGCTTCCACTCTCGGGTAGACCGGAAGCGGCCACGGGGAGATGGCGGGCTCGGTCCCCAAGAGCGACTCCAGCCTCAGCTCCAGCTTCTCCCGCACGTCTGAAAGTGAATAAATTTTAGTAGTGGGTTTTTTCAAAAAGAAATCCAGATCCACAATGCACTTTTGAGGGAAAGTCACCAGGCAGAACCAATGGATCTGAATTGGACTATGACATGAGCAAGAAGTAGACTTTGGTCTATTTGTGTATTGTGGCCACTAACATTAATTATCCTAAATAATACAAGGTTACATTCTCAAAATCCTTTAACTACTATGCAGGTGAATGTTCTAGGTGTAAAATTGTACTCATTATCTACTGCTGCATAATATATTTACCCCCAAACTTAGTAACTTGAAACAACAGTATGGATTATTTCATAGTTTCTGTGGGTCAGAAATTCAGGAGTGGCCTCAGTAGGTGGTTTTGTCTAAAGATCTCTCATGAGGTTGCATTCATCAGGTTGGTTGGGGCTGCAGTCATTCGAAGCTGGAAGATATGCTTCCAAGCTCACTCATGTGGTTGTCGGCCAACTCCACTTCCTTGCCGTGTGTGTGTCACTCCATGAGCTTCTATGAGAGTCTTCACGACAAGGCAGCTAGCTACTCCCATAGCAAATGATTCAAGAGAGAAAATGCCACAGTATTTTATAATTGAATCTCAGAAGTGCTGTACCATTACTTCTTCTGTATTCTACTGGTCACACAAGGCAACTCTGATACAGTGTGGGCATGAATACTGGGAGAAGGGGATCCCTGGAGAATATCTGATCATCCCTGTAGCTACCACAAACACAATAGAGAATGGGGAAGCTTGAGATGAACTGGTGAGTGAATGCCCTACTCAAGTAATTCTTTTTAAACTTTTTAGAACACTGTATGGGTCAAGAAAGCAAATCTGTGGGTCTCATTACAACTGGAAGGAAATACTATTTTAAAAACACTGTATGTATCAAGGGAAAAGGTGGGTAACAGGATGTTTCAGTGAAAGAGAAAATGATATACTATTGGAATATGTGTTATTTTCAAGTTGTATCAAGAGAGAAAGGAGAAAATGTCCTTTATGTGTATCTTTGACTTGAAATGGTAAGATCTTCTTTTATTTCAGTTAGTGTTGAGGGGCAGGTGGTATAATTGTTTCAAGCTGAGTACTTAGTAGCTATCATTATAGGCACATTAAGGTAACGTAAAAATGTAATTTGCATAAAATGTCATCATAATAATCTTTAAGTCATTTTGCCCACTGTAAAGAGGACCCAAAAGAAAGCCATATGGGTAAAATTTTAATTTTTGCTGCTTGTTTAAAAAAAAAACATAAAAATTGTGGTCATACCTTGATTCTTATGAATGTACACTAGGTCTCCCATTTTTAGCCATATATTCAATATTTGCCAAAAAAAAAAGTAGGAGTTGGAAGAACATAACTATAAAAATAATTCCCATGTACATGGCTCACCAATTGAGAAAAAAAGAGGTGGGTTGAATATTAAGGAATATAAAAGGAAAACAGTATGTATTATAATTTCTGGAACTTGGAGAAAATAGAGGTGCATTTCTAACAGATTAAGTTAATGGCATCTGTAATTGATAGAGACAGAAGGAAGAATTCAGAATCTGAGGAGAGAAAGGCAAGAAAATGGGAAAATAGATTTTGTTCTATTTAAATGTCACAATTTTTTTTCAGCTTACATATAGATCCCACATCCTTATTATTATGGATGTGTGGTGTGTTTGTGTGTATGATCTTTAATCACACAGTTAACAGTAGAACATGTATATGCTTATCTTTCTATTGTGACAGACTTCATTTTCATGTTTTCTAGAGCAATTACCAAAACTCTGTATTAGAAAAACTTTCATGGCACATGAAGAAAATGAATTATAGCTCATATTGATATTCCCCAAAGGGAGTTCTATTAAAATGGAA
Source organism: Lipotes vexillifer (assembly GCF_000442215.2). Classification (NCBI taxonomy): domain Eukaryota; kingdom Metazoa; phylum Chordata; class Mammalia; order Artiodactyla; family Lipotidae; genus Lipotes; species Lipotes vexillifer. The sequence continues at coordinate 201,154 of NW_006792503.1, forward strand.
ATGACCATTGAAGATGTCCAGATTAGGTAAAAATACTGGATAATAAAAAAGGCAGCATCATGGTTTTTATTTGCTATAATGAATAACTACTTCAAATTTCTGTAATGGTATCTTGGCTGTCAATAATGGCAGAAGAGCTATTCAATAAAACAGAAATTTTAAGATATCTAACATATACCTGTTTAGGTGGAAATCAGAACAGATTGTTTTAGAAATCAGTATATAGTGTTGATTTTATGCTCTATAAGCATATAATATTGACTCCTCTTTCAACTTTTCATAACAGTTTGTGGGTCATTGTTAGGGTATGGGGGCAGAATACTGATCTCGGACTTGACCTAGACCTGGAGCTCCTATTTTTGGCTGTGCAGTGTCTGGTGATCTGAAGCTCAAATCAACAATTGTGGAATGAAGTTAATGACGCTTGCCTCAAAGGACAGTTGTGAGGGTTAAATGAGCAACACATTTGCAAATAATTTGGAACTTGAAAAGTACTATGCAAATGTTGGTTATTAACACATATCTCCAACCTATACTGGAAAACAGTTTTTTTTCCTTTTCTGCTTTATTTTCCTTCCTTTCTACCATTTTGTGCCTCTGTCAGTGCTGCTGTCATAGGACTGGTATCTAAACAGTTCCTGCACTTATAGCCTACTTATAGTCTGCTGTTTCTGATATGCTGGGCACTAAGAATCAAAATTAAACAAAAAGCAAACTATCTGAGTTGCTTGTTGGAATTTTTGCATTAAATAAATAAGACTGTAATTTAAAGACTCTGGTGGAAAACAGGAGGCAATAATTGTGCAGTAAATTGGTAGCCTTGTTTGGAATGATCTGGATCATCTACTATTTATTTATCTCCTGGTTCCTGTTGAGTTCCAGAAAGAAGAAATCTAAGAAGTGTGAAACAAGAATAAATGAAATGTTATAGTATTGTGGATATGTGGATATTATATATGAATATATAAATATATTTTGGGATATATAAAATGACACAGCTTTTCCCTAGGTAACAATTTGTCCATGTGGAGTTTGCTTACTATTTCTCAAATCTAATGCCTTATCTCATGTCATTCTCACATCTGAATGGTCTCAAGAAAAATAAAGCAAATTTTACTTCCAAAATAATTCCCAGATACTGCCACACTAAAGTTCCAGTATAATATTTGTGTCATCAATAATAGACTGAAATGTACAAGATGTTTAATAAATATTCAGTGAGGTAAATAGTGTAATATGTGTATTTCTGAAAACCCCTTCCATTGTCTCCTTTAGCTCCTGTGGATAGCAGTGTCAGAGAATGTAATACAGTGCCCCATACAGGATGATTTTCTTGAATGTCTCCCACACTAGTCTGTAAATGCCTTTAGAGTGCAAATCACATCCTGTTCTCCTTGCATTCCAGATACTAGCATAAGACTGATATTTAGTAGTTCTCAATAAATGTTTTTGAATGGATGAATCAAAGATGAGAGCAAAGAGGAGGGATGACTAAATACAGCCAAAAGTAGTCAGAGAAAAATTCACGTATAGTATTAACATTTAATCTCTCTCTCTCATTTTGATTTTTTGTTATTTGGATTTTACTTTCTATTGTTTACAGATTCATTTAGGAATAATTAACATATCATTGATGCCACCTATTGTAAGTGTTCAATTCAGTCATTTTTGGTAAATCTGTGCAGTTGTGAATCTATCACTACAATCTACTTTTAGAACATTTCCATCACATCAAAAAGTTTCCATTTTCCCTTTTGCAGCCAATCCTCACTCCCACTCCCAGCCTCATGCAACTAACTACTCATCTACTTTCTGTATCTATAGTGTCTTTCTTTTTTTCCTAAAAATCTCATATAAATTGAAAAAACAAGCTATGGTCCTTAGTGACTGTCTTCTATCACTTAGCATAATGTTTTCAAGATTCATCCATGTTGTAACATGTATCAGGATTTCATTCTTCTTTTGCTCAAATGTATTCCATTGTATGTATATATCACCTTTTGTTCGTCCATTCATCTTGGTTTTGCAGACCTATCCTTTTTTTGGTTTAATCTTTCTTTGAGCTCTGATAGTTTTAGGAGTAGTTCCTGAGTCTGGCTGCCCCCAGCTCCTGGAAGGAGCCTTTTTATAAGCTTCCCAAGAGGCTTTCTGGTTTTCACACTTAGCTTTTAATTGTCAATTAATCACTCTACGCCTCTTTTAAAAACTTTTCTCCAAGTGTCAATTATATTTAACATTATTTATTTCCACTGTCTTTTTAAAAATTTATTATTATTATTATTATTTATTATTTTATAGCAGCATTGGGTCTTCATTGCTGCGCGTGGGCTTTCTCTAGTTGTGGTGAGTGGGGGCTACTCTTCACTGCGGTGCATGAGCTTCTCATTGCAGTGGCTTCTTTTGTTGCAGAGCACGGGCTCTAGGCGTGTAGGCTTCAGTAGTTGCAGCATATGGGCTCAGTAGTTGTAGTGCACAGGCTCTAGGGTGCGCGGGCTTCACTAGTTGTGGTGCAAGGGCTTAGTTGCTCTGCGGCATGTGGGATCTTCCTGGACCAGGGCTTGAACCCTTGTTCCCTGCATTGGCAGGTGGATTCTTAACCACTCCGCCATCAGGGAAGTCCCTCCACTGTCTTTATAGAAACTACTCCCTTCATTTTTCTCAAATGCCCGATACACAATCACACCTACCATTTCATTTCCTTTCACTAGAATACCACCCCAGTTAACCATAGTTAAAGTTTTTTTAATTTCACTGTTACCTGTTCCAGGGAATATGTGTGCTCTACATACCAATAGTGATGGAGTCGTCACTGCCAGCTTAACAGTTGAAGATCCTATCTTAGTATTTGGTCTCTCGGACCACTCCTGACCCAACTTTCAATGGTGGAGTTCTCCAAGAACCAGACTCTAAGATGAAGATTAGTGTGCAAAAATTTTATTAGGGAGTGCTCTTGGCATCAACATCTGTCAGAAGGAAGTGGAGGAAGCAGGATTTGTCAGAAGGGGAGGTTGGGCTGTGATGCAGTGTCAATGAAAGCTTCATACAACTGAATGGAGCTCTGAAGCTGAGAGGGATGGCCCTGTAAAGTTGTCCAGAGTTGAAGCAAGGGAAGCATACCTTTGTATTGATCAGTGAGAATGACTTTGAGCAAGATAACTCCATCAGTGGAGACAATTCTTAAGGAGGGCTCCTCTTTTAAGAGTAAGAGATTAGGGTTGTCTGTTAACACTGCTCATTGCAGCTGGGGGAATAAATGCTTCTGTCCTGAAGGGGAATCCAGATGGTATGTCACAGCATCATAGAATCAAAAGGATTTTCTCACTGATGACATGAAGGGCATAAGGTAAATTGAGGCCTGAATCCAAGGTTTTTGGCCTGAGCAACTAGAAGGATGGAGTTGTTGTTAACTGAGACGGCAAAGGCAATAAGTGAAGTTTTCTGAGGGGGATTTCAGGAATTTAGTTTAGGCCATGTTGTGTGTGAGACGTCAATTAAACATCCAAGTAGATATGTCAAGTTGACAGTTGAATATATAAGACTGTCAAAGACTCAGGATGATTTTATTAATAACTGCCAGTATTTTTCAACTGCACTTTCCCATTCTTGTGTTGTTATTTTGTTTTCTGGTGACCTTTGAAAATATTTTCAATCAACTTCCTTAGTACAAGTACCTGGTTGTTCCATTTACAACCTTGGACATCTAAGCATAACTTTTTTTACATTTTCACACTTGAATGGCAACTTGAGTACATATTAATTCCTGTGGAATGCAAAAATGCCCTTATTACTTTTTTCATGCATAGGTATTTATGACTATTTCTAGACTATTTCTCCTCGCTCCAGCTGTAGTGTATTGTCATAGAACCCATACTTTAGTTATTGTTTGTAGATTCATGCTCGAACATAATCAACAGCAAAAATCTACCTACACCCTGTGTTTTAAGACGCTCAGAATGTGTTGATTGATTTTGGCTTTTTCTCAATCACTGAGGCCAATAAGAACTTACTTATTAAGATGGGGCATCTGCTGATATTAAAAAGCTCAATAGTATTCTTGGTTAATATTTTGTCCCAATTATACAGATTTATTTAGGATGGTTAATATCAAATCAGCTGTTAACATTTTTGTCTTATCTCTGTTGTTATAAGAAGTCATATAAAATACTTCTGGCCTTAGAATATGTTCTTTTCTTATTTTTTTGGTTTCAAACACTACTCTTGTTGGGCAGTTAGGAATAAGACTAGTAAATCTTTCAGTCACTCAAATATCTTAATATCAACCTAGAATTTTTAATTTGTGTATTAAAGATGAATAGAGGTTTATCACATAGATAGTGGTAAGGAATACAAGTAGCAAAGAATAGTAAGTCCTAAATAATAATATCACAGGTTATGTACAAGGAACTGTGAAGTCAGAGTGAGGATATGGGCAGAAACAGACCTATTTTTATACTTAATTCCAGATATATATAATACATTTCATATATATATTATATAAATATATATCTGGCTTTAGGTTCACAGAAATTCTTTACTCTTACACTAGCCAGGTAATAAGGAATTTTATATGCTGACTACGCTTTCATTCATATTTCTACTGTTGAGCTTAGCATCAATAACAAAATTCCACAGCTTGGTAGACAGATCTAGGACTTTGAAAAATTACAGGCAATAATTATGGTGAATAAGTTCCTACAGGTTAAATCCTATGGTCCTCTCTTAGAAATACTCAATTCAATGACACTTCAATAACAAGACCATGAATTAAATTAGGAAGAGAAACTAAGTCTTTAAAAAGGTGTTACTTTTTCAAAGTCAATGATAGTGACTATTTGGAATAGAACCCTGGTGCCTTGTGTACCAGTGCAGAGCTATTTCCAATATTCCTCATGACCACAAAATCCAAGGCTTCAATTTGACATTTATTTTCTATTGTGGATATTGATTTCCTAGGGAAAAAATGAAATGTGCTGTTGTGGTCCTGTGTGCTTTATTGACCAAATAAACTCTAATTGATTAAGAAGGCTTATGTACTATCCTTTAGTTTGTATATTACTGCAAATTTATTTCAATAAGCTTCTTCAGTGATGGTTGATTGCAACTACATATATTAATAAACAGTACTACTAATGTACAAACAGTCATTACAGATTTATATGTTTTATAGGCCTGCCTTAGCCCAAATAAAACCTTCAGTGTATTTTATAGTATTTCGTGAGGAGCTTTATAATTAAGCTTATGTTTAATTGGGAAGAGGCATGACAATACAATGCAGTTCCTCGAATCCTTCGATTTTTGCTGACTGCATTGAAAACTACAGAAGCCAAAGAACGCTACCAGATATATTTATGACTAAGTTATAAATGATGCCTTTCGTTAAATATTTTTCTAAAAATGTAATATCTTGGTTAAGTTAAATTTTTTTTATCCCACCCAAGATATTGAAGACTCAAAAACTATTATATTTCTCTTCAATATTTCTTATCCCCACATTTCATTTAATATTAGCTTAGTTAATTTTTCCTGTGTATTGATTATTATGAGCAAACTGGGTATAATTCAGTTTACTTAGGTATGCTAAATTAACCATTCTTGCCTACAAACAAAATTAATTTAGTGTAAACACGTTTTGGGGGGGGAGATATAATACTAGCCACTAGATGGAGATAAAGATGAACTCCTTTATGATTTTCCTAGTCTCCACTGACAGTATCCACTGCAATAGTAGAAAAACTTAACGGAAAAATGATTTTGTTACCCTGTGCAACCTTGACTGTGGCTTCTTATTTTATCTCCCCTAAACTGTGTTAAATACAAAAGTAGGGATAGGATATGGAAAATATCCAGCAGCAAATAAAGTGTATATTGGTTTTAAATATTTTAAACTACAGCCTTATTTTGACAATCATGGTAAATTGCCTTGCTGTTGTAAACTATATATCCAACTTCGAATTGTAAAACACTACAGGGCACACAACATAAACCTTCTTAACTCAATCATTCTGCATTGCTAGGACTCCTACTGAACGGCATGATTCAGGTCTGTCTACTTCATTGAGCAATACCATTAAACAAGAGAATATAATCAATATTTTTAGAATACTTCAGCCCACAGCAGAATACACCTTTTTTCCAAGTCCACAGGAACATATTTCCAGACAGGCCATATCCTAAGCCACAAAACTAACCTCAAAAAATGTAAAGGAATTAAAATATAACGTATGCTCTTTGACCATCAGGGAATCAAACTAGAAATCAATAACAGAAACAGGAAAATCTTCAAACACTTAAAATTAAATAGCACACTTCTAAGTATTTTATAGGTCAAAGAAGAAAGCTCAAGGGAAGTAAAAAATACATCAGAGTAGGGCTTCCCTGGTGGTGCAGTGGTTGAGAGTCTGCCTGCCGATGCAGGGGACACAGGTTCGTGCCCCGGTCCAGGAGGATCCCACATGCCGCGGAGCAGCTGTGCCCGTGAGCCATGGCCGCTGAGCCTGCACGTCCAGAGCCTGTGCTCCGCAACGGGAGAGACCACAACAGTGAGAGGCCCGCATACAGAAAAAAAAAAAAAAAAAAAAATCAAACTGAATGAAAATGAAAATGCAAGATATCAAAATTTGTGGGACACAGATAAAGCAGTACTGAGAGTGAAGTTTATAGCCCTAAATGTTTGCATTACAAAAGAGGAAAAGTCTTATCAATAATCTATGCACCCATTTCAAGCAACTAGAAAATAACAAAATATATCCAAAACAAGCAGAAAGTGATAATAAAGATAAGACAAGAAATCAATTAAATTGGAAACACAAAACAATAGAGGAAAACAACAAAAGCAATTGCTGGTTCATTGGAAAAGATAATAAAATTTATAACAACCCTAAAATGGAGAGGAAAATATTTTACTAGTATCAGGAATGAAACAGTAGATATCATTACAGATGAATAAGGGGATACTATGTACAACTAACAAAATCTGTGCAGGGTCTGTATGCAGGAAACTACAAAATCCTAATGAAATAAAGAGAATCTGAGTAAATGGACAAACATGCCATGTTCTTGGAAGACTGACAGACCATAGTAAAGATGTCAGTTCTCCCCAGATTGGTCTATAGGCTAAACACAATTGAATCTATCGTTATTTAAAAAACCAAACAGGATGAGAGCTTCAAGATGGCAGAGGAGAAAGACGTGGAGATAACCTTCCTCCCCATAAATACATCAAAAATGCATTTACTGGGCTTCCCTGGTGGCACAGTGGTTGAGAGTCCGCCTGCCGATGCAGGGGACGCGGGTTCGCGCCCCGGTCTGGGAGGATCCCACATGCCACAGAGCGGCTGGGCCTGTGAGCCATGGCCGCTGAGCCTGCGCGTCCGGAGCCTGTGCTCCGCAACGGGAGAGGCCGCAACAGTGAGAGGTCCACGTACCGCAAAAAAAAAAAAAAAATGCATTTACTTGTGGAACAACTCCTACAGAGCACCTACTGAATGCTGGCAGAAGACCTCAGACCTCACAAAATGCAAGAAAATCCCCACGTACCTGGGTAGGGCCAAAGAAAAAAGAATAAACAGAGACCAAAGAATAGGGATGGGACCTGCACCAGTGGGAGGGAGCTGTGAAGGAGGAAAGGTTTCCATATACTAGGAAGCCCCTTCGCGGGCGGAGACTGCGGATGGCGGAGGGGGGAAGCTTCGGAGCCACAGAGGACAGCACAGCCACAGGGGTGCGGAGGGCAAAGCGGAGAGATTCCCGCACGGAGGACCGGTGCCGACCAGCACTCACCAGCCCGAGAGGCTCATCTGCTCACCCGCTGGGGCGGGCGGGGGCTGGGAGCTGAGGCTCGGGTTTTGGTCGGATTGCAGGGAGAGGACTGGGGCTGGCTGCGTGAACACAGCTTGAAGGGAGCTAGTGCGCCACAGCTAGCTGGGACAGGGTCAGGGAAAAGTCTGGACCTGCTTGAGAGGTGAGAGACCTTTGTTTCATGGTGCGCAAGGAGAGGGGATTCCTTCCCCATGTGCCCACAGAAGGCAGAGCACCACCTAAATGAGCTCCAGAGATGGGCGCAAGCCATGGCTATCAGCTCGGACCCCAGAGATGGGCATAAAGTGCTAAGGCTGCTACTGCTGACACCAAGAATCCTGTGTGCAAGCACAGACCACTATCCACACCCCTCTGGGAGCCTGTGCAGCATGCCACTGCCAGGGTCCCATGATCCAGGGACAACTTCCCTGGGAGAACGCATGACCCACCTCAGGCTGTTGCAACATCACGCCAGCCTCTGCCACCTCAGCCTTGCCCCACATTCCAATTATGACTACCGTACCCATCTCTCCCCCCGGCCTGAGTGAGCAAGGAAGCCCTAATCAGCTGTTGCTTTAACCCTCTCCTGTCTGGGTGGAAACAGACTCCGGAGGGCAGCCTACACTCAGAGGTGGTGCCAAAACCAAAGCAGAACCCCAGGAGCTTTGCGAACAAAGAAGAGAAACATAAATTTCTCTGTGAAGCCTCAGGAGCAGCACATTAAATCCCCTCTGTCAACTTGGTAAACCCTTCATCTGAAGAATACCTGAAAAGACAACGAATGTTCCCAAAACTGAGGCGGTGGACTTTGGGAGCAACTGTAGACTTACAGTTTGCGTTTTGAGTCTAATTTGTTTCTGGTTTTATGTTTATCTTAGTTTAGTATTTAGAGCTTATTATCATTGGTGGATTTGTTTATTGGTTTGGTTGCTCTCTTCCTTTTTTTTCTCTTTTATATATATTTTTTTTCCTTTTTCTCTTTTCATGAGTGTGTATTTGTATGCTTCTTTGTGTGATTTTGTCTGTGTAGCGTTTGTTTATGCCATTTGTCCTAGGGTTCTGACTATCCGTTTTTGGGGTTTTTTTTTTGTTTGTTTTGTTTTCTTTACTTTCTGTTGTTGTTTTTTGATGGTTGTTTTGTTTTTCTTTCTTCCTTTTCTTCTGAGCCGTGTGGCTGGCAGGGTCTTGGTGCTCCAGCCAGGTGTTGGGCTGAGCCTACAAGGTGGGAGGGATGAGTCCAGGACATTGGACCACCAGGAACCTCACGGCCTCACGTAATATCAATCGGCGAGAGCTCTCCCAGAGATCTTAGTCTCAACACAAAGACGCAGCTCCACCCAATGGCCAGCAAGCTCCAGTATGAAGCCCCATGCCAAACAACTAGCAAGACAGGAACACAATCCCACCCAGTAGCAGAGAAGCTGCCTAAAATCATAATAAGTTCACAGACATTCCAAAACACACCACTGGATGCAGCCCTGCCCACCAGAAGGACAAGATACAGACCCACCCACCAGAACACAGGCACAGTCCCCTCCACCAGGAAGCCTACACAAGCAACTGACCCAACATCACCCACTGGGGGCAGACACCAAAAACAATGGGAACTATGAACCAGCAGCCTGTGAAAAGGAGACCCCACACATAGTAAGTAAAACAAAATGAGAAAAGACAGAAATGCAGCAGGTAAAGGAGCAAGGTAAAAACGAACCACACCAAACAAATGAAGGGCAAATAGGCAGTCTACCTGAAAAAGAATTCAGAGTAATGATAGTAAAGATGATCCAAAATCTTGGAAATAGAATGGAGAAAATACAAGAAACGTTTAACAAGGACTTAGAAGAACTAAAGAGCAAACAATGATGAACAGCACAATAAATGAAATTAAAAATTCTCTAGGAGGAATCAATAGCAGAATAACTGAGGCAGAGGAATGGATAAGTGACTTGTAAGATAAAATAGTGGAAATAACTGCCACAGAGCAGAATAAAGAAAAAAGAATGAAAAGATTTGATGACAGTCTCAGAGACCTCTGGGAAAACATTAAACGCACCAACATTCGAATTATAGGGGTCGCAGAAGAAGAAGAGCAAAAGAAAGGGTCTGAGAAAATTTTGAAGAGATTATAGTTGAAAACTTCCCTAACATGGGAAAGGAAATAGTCAAGTCTGGGAAGTTCAGAGAGTCTCATACAGGATAAATACAAGGAGAAACATTCCAAGACACATATTTATCAAACTATCAAAAATTAAATTCAAAGAAAAAATATTAAAAGCAGCAAGGGAAAAGCAACAAATAACATACAAGGGAAGCCCCATAAGGTTAACAACTGATATTTCAGCAGAAACTCTGCAAGCCAGAAGGGAGTGGCAGGACATATTTAAAGTGATGAAAGGGAAAAGCCTACAACCAAGATTACTGTACGCAGTAAGGATCACATTCAGATTCGACAGAGAAATTAAAACCTTTATAGACAAGCAAAAGTTAAGAGACTTCAGCACCACCAAACCAGCTTTACAACAAATGCTAAAGGAACTTCTCTAGGCAGGAAACACAAGAGAAGGGAAAGACCTACAATAATAAACCCAAAACAATTAAGAAAATGGTAATAGGAACATACATATCGATAATTGCCTTAAATGTAAATGGATTAAATGCTCCAACCTAAAGACACAGACTGGCTGAATGGATAAAAAAACAAGACCCATATATATGCTGTCTACAAGAGACCCACTTCAGACCTAGGGACACATACAGACAGAAAGTGATGGGATGGAAAAACATATCCCATGCGAATGGCAATGAAAAGAAAGCTGGAGTAGCAATACTCATGTCAGACAAAATAGACTTTAAAATAAAGACTATAACAAGAGACAAAGAAGAACACTACATAATGACCAAGGGATCAGTCCAAGAAGAAGATACAACAACTGTAAATATTTATGCACCCAACATAGGAGCACTTCAATACATAAGGCAAATGCTAAGAGCCATAAAAGGGGAAATCGACAGTAACACAATCATAGTAGGGGACTTTAACCCCCCACTTTCACCAATGGACAGATCATCCAAAATGAAAATAAATAAGGAAACACAAGCTTTTAATTACACATTGAACAAGATGGACTTAATTGATATTTATAGGACATTCCATCCAAAAACAACAGAATACACTTTCTTCTCAAGTGCTCATGGAACATTCTCCAGGATAGATCATAACTTGGGTCACAAATCAAGCCTTGGTAAATTTAAGAAAATTGAAATCATATCAAGTATCTTTTCTGACCACAACACTATGAGACTAGATATCAATTACAGGAAAAAAACTGTAAAAAATACAAACACACGGAGGCTAAACAATATGCTACTCAGTAACCAAGAGATCACTGAAGAAATCAAGAGGAAATCAAAAAATACCTAGAAACAAAGGACAATGGAAACATGATGATCCAAAACCCATGGGATGCAGCAAAAGCAGTTCTAAGAAGGAAGTTTATAACAATACAGTCCTACCTCAAGAAACAAGAAAAATCTCAAATAAACAACCTAACCTTACACCTAAAGCAGTTAGAGAAAGAAGAACAAAAAAACCCCTCAAAGTTAGCAGTAGGAAAGAAATCATAAAGATCTGAAGAGAAATAAATGAAAAAGAAAGGAAGGAAGCAATAGCACAGACCAATACAACTAAAAGCTGGTTCTTTGAGAAGATAAACAAAATTGATAAACCATTAGCCAGACACATCAGGAAAAAAAGGAAGACTCAGATCAACAGAATTAGAAATGAAAAAGGAGAAGTGAGAACTGACCCTGGAGAAATACCAAGGATCATGAGAGATTGCTACAAGCAACTCTATGCCAATAAAATGAACAAGCACAAAGAAATAGGCAAATTCTTGGAAAGGTACAATTTTCCAAGACTGAACCAGGAAGAAATAGAAAACATGAACAGAACAATCACAAGCACTGAAATTGAAACTGTGATTAAAAATCTTCCAACAAACAAAAGCCCAGGACCAGATGGCTTCACAGGTGAATTCTATCAAACTTTTAGAGAAGAGCTAATACCTATGCTTCTCAAACTCTTCCAAAATACAGAAGAGGGAGGAACACTCCCAAATTCATTCTACAAGGCCACCATCACCCTGATACCAAAACCAGACTAAGACGTCAAAAAAAAAAGACAACTACAGGCCAATATCATTGATGAACATAGATGCAAAAATCCTCAACAAAATACCAGCAAAAAAAATCCAACAGCACATTAAAAGGATCATACACCATGATCAAGTGTGGTTTATCCCAGGAATTCAAGGATTCTTCAATATATGCAAATCAATCAATGTGATACACCATATTAACAAATGGAAGGATAAAAACCATATGATCTCAATAGATGCAGAAAAATTTTTTGATAAAATTCCACACCTATTTATGATAAAAACTCTCCAGAAAGTAGGCATAGAGTGAACTTACCTGAACATAATAAAGGCCATATATGACAAATCCACAGCCAACATCATTCTCATTGGTGAAAAACTGAAAGCATTTCCTCTAAGATCAGGAACAAGACAAGGTTGCCCACTCTCACCACTATTATTAAACATAGTTTTCGAAGTTTTAACCACAGCAATCAGAGAAGAAAAGGAATCCAATAAAGGATTCCAATAAAAGGAATCCAAATCAGAAAAGAAGAAGTAAAACTGTCACTGTTTGCAGATGACATGATACTACACATAGAGATTCCTAAAGATGCTACCAGAAAACTACTAGAGCTGATCAATGAATTTGGTAAAGTAACAGCATACAAAATTAATGCACAGAAATCTCTGGCATTCCTATACACTAATGATGAAAAATCTGAAAGAGAAATTAAGGAAACACTTCCAATTACGATTGCAACAAAAAGAATAAAATACCTAGGAATAAACTTACCTAAGGAGACAAAAGACCTGTATGCAGAAAACTATAAGACACTGATGAAAGTAATTAAAGATGATACCAACAGGCAGAGAGATATACCATGTTCTTGGATTGGAAGAATCAATATTGTGAAATTGACTCTACTACCCAAAGCAATCTACAGATTCAATGCAATCCCTATCAAATTACCAATGGCATTTTTCCAGAAGTAGAACAAAAAATCTTAAAATTTGTATGGAGACACAAAAGACCCTGAATAGCCAAAGCAATCTTGAGGGATAAAAACGGAGCTGGAGGAGTCAGACTCCCTGACTTCAGACTATACTACAAAGCTACAGTAATCAAGACAATATGGTACTGGCACAAATCAAATATAGATAAATGGAAAAAGATAGAAAGCCCATAGATAAGCCCACACACATATGATCACCTTATCTTTGACAAAGGAGGCAAGAATATACAATGGAGAAAAGACAGCCTCTTCAATAAGTGGTGCTGGGAAAACTGGACAGCTACATGTAAAAGAATGAAATTAGAACACTTCCTAACACCATACACAAAAATAAACTCAAAATGGATTAAAGACTTAAATGTAAGGCCAGACACGATAAAACTCTTAGAGGAAAACATAGGCAGAACACTCTATGACTTAAATCACAGCAAGATCCTTTTTGACATGCATCCTAGGGAAATGGAAATGAAAACAAAAATAAACAAACGGAACCTAATGAAACGTAAAGCTTTTCCACAACAAAGGAAACCTTAAACAAGATGATAAGACAACCCTCAGAATGGGAGAAAATGTTTGCAAATGAAGCAACTAACGAAGGATTAACCTCCAAAATATACAAGCAGGTCATGCAGCTCAATATCAGAAAAACAAAGGACCCAATCCAAAAGTGGGCAGAAGACCTAAATAGACATTTCTCCAAAGAAGATATAGAGATGGCCAACAAACACCTGAAAGGATGTTCAATATCACTAATCATTAGAGAAATGCAAATCAGGACCACAATGAGCTATCACCTCTCACAGGTCAGAATGGCCATCATCAAAAAATCTACAAACAATAAATGCTGGAGAGGGTGTGGAGAAAAGGGAACCCTCTTGCACTCTTGGTGGGAATGTAAATTGATACAGCCGCTATGGAGGGTCCTTAAAAAACTAAAAATAGAACTACCATACGACCCAGCAATCCCACTACTGGGCATATACCCAGAGAAAGCCATAATTCAAAAAGACACATGCACCCCAGTGTTCATTGCAGCACTATTTACAATAGCCAGGTCATGGAAGCAACCTAAGTGCCCATCGACAGATGAATGGATAAAGAAGATGTGGTACGCATATACAGTGGAATATTACTCAACCATAAAAAGGAACGAAATTGGGTCATTTGTAGAGACGTGGATGGATCTAGAGGGTGTCGTACAGAGTGAAGTAAGTCAGAAAGAGAAAAACAAATATTGTACATTAACGCATATATGTGGAACCTAGAAAAATTGTGCAGATGAACCAGTTTCCAGGGCAGAAATAGAGACACAGATGTAGAGAACAAACATATGGACACCAAGGGGGGAAAGTGGCCGGGGGAGGGGGGCATGGCAGTGGTTGTGTGATGAATTGGGAGATTGGGATTGACATATATACACTAATATGTATAAAATGGATAACTAATAAGAACCTGCTGTATAAAAAAATAAATAAAATTTTAAAAAAAAAGTCATATACCCCAGTGTTCATTGCAGCGCTATTTACAATAGCCAGGACATGGAAGCAACCTGAGGATTCATTGGCAGATGAATGGATAAAGAAGATGTGGCACATATATACAACGGAATATTGCTTGACCATAAAAAGAAATAAAATTGAGTTATTTGTAGTGAGGTGGATGGACCTAGAGTCTGTCATACAGAGTGAAGTAAGTCAGAAAGAGAAAAACAAATACTGTATGCTAACACATATATATGGAATCTGAAAAAAATGAATGGTTCTGATGAACCTAGGGGAAGGACAGGAATAAAGATGCTGACGTACAGAATGGACTTGAGGACATGGGGATTGGGAAGGGTAAGCTGGGACAAAGTGAGAGAGTGGCATGGACATATATACACTACCAAATGTAAAATAGATCGCTAGTGGGAAGCAGCTGCATAGTACAGGGAGATCAGCTCGGTGCTTTGTGTGGGATAGGGAGGGTGGGAGGGAGGCACAAGAGGGAAGAGATATAGGGATATATGTATACATATAACTGATTCACTTTGTTATACAGCAGAAACTAACACAAACTTGTAAAGCAATTATACTCCAATAAAGATGTTAAAAGAATAATAATAATAAAAGCAACAAAACAAAACACCCAGAGACATTGTTTATCCAGTGCTCTCTATGTTGCCATATCTAATGGATCTTTTTCAGTTTTTTAAAAAAATTAACTTCTGTGTGATGATTATTAAATTATCTGCTTCAGCCATGGTGAACAATTGTAGTTTCTCAAATGCACTGTTCTGTTTTCTCCATATATCTTCTTTAATTTCATCCACCAAAATTTAGCTCATGCTAATATCCCTCTGGTAGGGTTTCCTGAACCTCATTCTCATTTAAACATGTCTCATAGGTGTTCCCATAGCACGTTTGACTTACCTACTATTAAATTTAACTCATTGTGTTGACTTCTTGGACTCTTTTGGTAAAACAGTCCTTGGCTATTTTTTTCTGATTCCTGATTCAGGTTTCATTCATCCATTCATTCAATAAATGTCTTCTCTTTGCAGGCTTTGTGCTACGCAATGTGTGTACAATCATTTGTAACACACTTCTTAAATTCCTCACTCTTCTCTAATCCACATATTGGTTTGAGGGTAATAAGAAATTTATTTTCATTTTTGGTCTTATTTCCTTAAAAATATAGCAAATTCTTAATTTTTTTTGTTTCACATAATTAAGGCCAATGCAATGTGAAAGTAATTGACAAATATAAGCTACTATGTACCATGCTTTTTGAAATACATTGAAAAAACATTTATCTGGTTTGTGTTCTCACGGAGGTTAATATATGATACCGACTAGATTTTCAGGATTTTCTTTTTGTCTTTGACAGACACAAACAATGAATGTTACATGAAGAATGCTTTAAACATATTTTCATATCTGGACAAACATAGTTTTAATAGTACAGCTGCCCCCCAAACCCATGTTGTGCCTCAAATGACTTCATTTGTGTGAGAAATTTGAGTGAAAAATATGCTTACCTTATTTTATATTATTTGGGATAGGGAGGGTGGGAGGGAGGCACAAGAGGGAAGAGATATAGGGATATATGTATACATATAACTGATTCACTTTGTTATACAGCAGAAACTAACACAAACTTGTAAAGCAATTATACTCCAATAAAGATGTTAAAAGAATAATAATAATAAAAGCAACAAAACAAAACACCCAGAGACATTGTTTATCCAGTGCTCTCTATGTTGCCATATCTAATGGATCTTTTTCAGTTTTTTAAAAAAATTAACTTCTGTGTGATGATTATTAAATTATCTGCTTCAGCCATGGTGAACAATTGTAGTTTCTCAAATGCACTGTTCTGTTTTCTCCATATATCTTCTTTAATTTCATCCACCAAAATTTAGCTCATGCTAATATCCCTCTGGTAGGGTTTCCTGAACCTCATTCTCATTTAAACATGTCTCATAGGTGTTCCCATAGCACGTTTGACTTACCTACTATTAAATTTAACTCATTGTGTTGACTTCTTGGACTCTTTTGGTAAAACAGTCCTTGGCTATTTTTTTCTGATTCCTGATTCAGGTTTCATTCATCCATTCATTCAATAAATGTCTTCTCTTTGCAGGCTTTGTGCTACGCAATGTGTGTACAATCATTTGTAACACACTTCTTAAATTCCTCACTCTTCTCTAATCCACATATTGGTTTGAGGGTAATAAGAAATTTATTTTCATTTTTGGTCTTATTTCCTTAAAAATATAGCAAATTCTTAATTTTTTTTGTTTCACATAATTAAGGCCAATGCAATGTGAAAGTAATTGACAAATATAAGCTACTATGTACCATGCTTTTTGAAATACATTGAAAAAACATTTATCTGGTTTGTGTTCTCACGGAGGTTAATATATGATACCGACTAGATTTTCAGGATTTTCTTTTTGTCTTTGACAGACACAAACAATGAATGTTACATGAAGAATGCTTTAAACATATTTTCATATCTGGACAAACATAGTTTTAATAGTACAGCTGCCCCCCAAACCCATGTTGTGCCTCAAATGACTTCATTTGTGTGAGAAATTTGAGTGAAAAATATGCTTACCTTATTTTATATTATTTTTCATCATAGTGAATATTAAAAAATGTGGACTTACATTTATCATAGAAAATAATTTTGAGCCTCATATATTTTGCAGTTCTAGAATGTAATTTCTAAACTTTTGATATTTTAAGATTCATTCTTGAGAGTATTTTAATCAAGTGATAGCAGAAAAGATCGATAACACCATAAAATGGTTTTAACTATAGCTAAAATTATTCTCTAATTGGAAGACTAATCAAAATATGCTGATGTCTTAGTATTACTTATCATTTCAACTACACAAGGCTATTTGTATTGAACGTGGGAGAGCAGAATCATCTTCAAATCAACCTCTTAAATTTACTGCATGGAAATACTTATAGGAGACAAAATACCATAGTACTGTCCAACTAGTATTTTATATTATAGGATATTAGAAATGCATTCCTTTTTTTCTCCTGGCCTATTAGTAGTATACATGTTTTGCTGTAATTATATTGGTTTTGTTTTACATTTTATCCATCTGTTGTTTACTTAGAACTGTATGTTCTAGGGTATAGTCAGAGCCACCTTTCATATTTCATACCTTCTGGGATGTATCATTTAATTCTTCTTTAAGGTATCACTCAGTTCTACATCTTGCTATAGCTATATTCATAAGTGGCAAATACCTATTTTGAACATTTTGTCTGAGGACAGATTTTCCAGTTATTGTTTTTAGCTATAGTTAGATGAAACTATGTAGCAACATTTTAAGGGCAGATAATGACTATAATATTGATGATATTAATGGAAATTAAATACGTTTTTGTAAAATAAATGATATTGTAATTTGTTCATTATATTCTTGTTTCTTCCTAATACTTGGATTTCTGATGCAATAATAAGAATAGAGAATGGAATAATAAGTCAGAAACATCACTGAAGTCCAGAGCTTCCCTACTCTAAGTTACCTCTGCAAATGCACAATCAAATCCCTAAATCTTTTGTGCTAACTTTAGGGCCTCATTTATATCTATCACTGAGGAATTTTACTTCTGAATTGAATCTAGATAATCTTCCCCCAAAAGCGATGACATTTCCATGGCTTTACTAAAAACTGCTAAGTGCATTTTTGTGTACTTTTCCAAAATATCTGAAAAAGCCATTGGCATATATTCATTTAGAAGACCTTACCGCACATTTAACAACCTCTGAAACTTCAGATTGTGAAGTTTAAGAGTAAGTGGCTCTTGTTAGATAATTAATTTCCCATCAACATCACAACACATAGTTTCCATCCCCTAGAAGAGTTACCAAGGAATTTAATTGCGATTTTCTAGACTTGAATAATTTGAGATTGCTTGTGTTGTGGCAATACGATTACATATATAGAGTAGATCCTGAGGATGGTGTGTCATATTTATTTTATTCTCAGTACCAAGTAATGTAAATATTTTAACTAGAATGCTCAGTTAATCTTTTTCTACTAATCTGTCATAGTAAACTCTTTCC
>NW_006792503.1:219686-261841 GCF_000442215.2 Lipotes vexillifer
AAAAACATTACATACATATGTAGGTGGATATGTACACACACATATGAGTATAAGCATATATGATATATGTTAAGGATAAAAAGTTTATGAAATTATAAATTAAAAACTTTAAGCTTTTCTATCATACCTCACTACAAGGATCCTTAGCTCCCTTTCTAAAAGATATTATTAATATTTTTATTAAAATTAGCTTTTTATCATTCCCAAGTTATTGAACATATGGGTTAGGTTTTGCTTTTAAAATCAATACAAAATTAAATAACATTATAATTTGTTCTTCTCATAGTTTTTGAAGAGGGATTTGGGGTAGTTTCCCAGCACCCCCCCCCAAAAAAAAAAATAATTGGTAAGTCAGCCAGTTTCTGGAGTTTCAATTTTCTTATACATGGAAAAATTGGCCTCCAAAATTGTTGAACTTATTTAGATGCTCACGAGTAGTTTTGTTTGTTTGTTTGTTTGTTTTTATTGGAGTATAGCTGCTTTACAATGTTGTGTTAGTTTCTGCTGTACAGCAAAGTGAATCAGCTATACGTATACGTATATGCCCTCCTTTTCGGATTTCCTTCCCATTTAGGTCACCATAGAGCACTGAGTAGAGTTCCTTGTGCTATACAGTAGGTTCTCATTAGTTATCTATTTTATACATAGTAGTGTATATATGTCAATCCCAATCTCCCAATTCATCCCCCCCCCGTTCCCCCCTTGGTGTCCATATGTTTGTTCTCTACATCTGTGTCTCTATTGCTGCTTTGCAAATAGGTTCATCTGTACCATTTTTCTAGATTCCACATATATACATTAATATATGGTATTTGTTTTTCTCTTTCTGACTTACTTCAGTTTGTATGACAGTCTCTAGGTCCATCCATCTCTCTGCAAATGGCACAATTTTGTTCCTTCTTATGGCTGAGTAATATTCCATTGTATATATGTACCACATCTTCTTTATCCATTCCTCTGTTGATGGACATTTAGGTTTCTTCCATGTCCTGGCTATTGTAACTAGTGCTGTAATGAACTTTGGGATGCATGTATCTTTTCGAATTATGGTTTTCTCCAGGTATGTGCCCAGGAGTGGGATTGCTGGGTCATATGGTAGTTCTATTTTTAGTTTTTTAAGGAACCTCTATACTGTTCTCCATAGTGGCTGTATCAATTTACATTCCCACCAACAGTGTAAGAGGATGCCCTTTTCTGCACACCCTCTCCAGCATTTATTGCTTGTCAGTTTTTCGATGATGGCCATTCTGACTGGTGTGAGGTGATACCTCATTGTAGTTTTTATTTGCATTTCTCTAGTAATTAATGATATTCAGCATCTTCTCATGTGGTTTTAACTGTTTCCATATCTGTGCCAAATTGTAATTTTACTTAATTTTATAAATTTTACCTATCTTACAGTTAAAAAATGTTTTTTACATTTCACTATTAAACATCCTTTTATATTTTTAGCCATTTGTATTTCTTTTAACTGCCTGATCATAAACATTTCACATTTTTTTCTATTTTATATCTTGTCTTACACACACACACACACACACACACACCACACACACACACTGCTTACATTTGATATTACTTGGAATTTTAGAACAAATCTAAATAATAGTGTTGTTATTCAGGGCTCTTTAGTTTTTCTAAATTTTCATGGAATTTTTCTAGTGTCTTTTCATTAAGCATGATACTTTCCTTGATTTTATAGATATAGATAAATAAAGACAATTATTTTTAAAAACTAGGACTACAGGACTTATTTTTCTACTAGCTACAAGTTTGTACCCTTAAACAACATAAATAAGTCCTGGGATCTAATGCAGAGCATAGTGGTTATAGTCAATGATATTGTATTACAAACTTCAAAGTTGCTAAGAGACTAGCTTTTAATTGTCCCCACCAGAAAAAAGAAATGGTAATTATGTGACATAGTAGAGGTGTGAGCTAACGCCATGGTGGCGATAATGTTGCAGTACATAAATGTGTCAAGTCAACACGTTGTATACCTTGAATTTATACAATGTTTTGTGTCAATTATATCTCAGTTAAAAAAATCAAGACTGAATATTATTTCTTTTGTTTTTAATGCCACATGGTAATCATAAACATAAATTTTTACTCTGATATACTTAAAATATAAATGTATATATATACACATACATACATATATAATTGGCAATTTTGAACCACCCTTGTATTCTTGTCCTGCCATTATTCATTCATACTACGTGTACTTAGTGTGTGCCTAAAACGTGGCAGGCATTTTCTCAGAAGCTGGAGATTCAGAACTAAACAAAACATGTAAAATCCTTGCCCTAAAAGTGTATAGTTACTTTAATGTATTAGTATTTCCTCTTTTCTAACACTTGATTTCTTCCCTGGGTATTGATATTAATAAATTATACTGATTTGAATTTTGTTGTCAATATTATTCTGACATCAAAACAATATTTTAAGCATTACCTTAATTACTGCTCTGGAAAATTTTAAATTACATTGGAATTAGCTTCTTGGTTTGAAATTATTATGAAATCATCTTGACCTTTTAATTTTTAGTGAGGTATTTTATCAATATTTTAAAATTAATTTTCATGCAGTGATTGGCTTGTATAGATTTTCTGTCTCTTCTGGGGTTAATTTTGGTAATCAATGTTATTTACTTAATCCTGATTTTCAAAGAATTTTGTGCAAATTATTCTAAAGAATTTTGATATATATCTTTTAATTTCCTATCTTTTTTCCTTTCCTCATTTCTAATTTTGCTATCGTAGCATTTTATCCTTTTTCATATATTAATCTAGTAGCATTATAATATCATTAAAATATATATAAACTAACTAGTTTAGGATTTTGAATATTATTGATTTAATCCTTAAAAAATTTTTTTTTCCATGGATATATTTTTTTAATTTAACATGGAAAATGTAACAATTTTAAAATATTATTTCTTATTTAGGGATATATGAGTCAAAGGGCATGAATTGTTTTTCACTGAAAATAGCTTTAGTGTTATCTGTTTTTAAAACGTGTATCCTTAATCATGATTGTGTCTATACTATGCAGTGTTGATTTGGGTTTCATCTTTAAGAATTGTATGACAGTGTTTCTTTGTAATTTAAAAATATTTTGAGATAATTTCAGGGTTTTTTCCCCCCTTAATTTTAAATATTACACCACTGTGGTCAGAAAATATGGCTTTTTCTTTTTTACTTTCTTAAATGAATTGTGATTTTCCTTGTGGTCTAACATATGCTCACTTTTAGTACTTGCCTTATCATCACATAAAGTTTTGTGTTACCAGGTTATAGAGAATAATATATGGCTATAGCAGATACTAGTAGTCCCCTGTCCATATCTCTCAGACCCTACAGTTTTCAGTGTGTGCCTTTGAACTTTCAGCTGCCAGTATCTGTATCTCTCTGCCACAAAGCTTTTACTGAACTCTTAAAAGGCTGTTTTGGGGCTTCCCTGGTGGCGCAGTGGTTGAGAGTCCGCCTGCCGATGCAGGGGACACGGGTTCGTGCCCCGGTCCGGGAAGGTGCCACATGCCGCGGAGCGGCTGGGCCCTTGAGCCATGGCTGCTGAGCCTGCGCGTCCGGAGCCTGTGCCCCACAACGGGAGAGGGCACAACAGCGAGAGGCCCGCGTACCGCAAAAAAAAAAAAAAAAAAGACTGTTCTGTTCCCATGCAGCAGGCCAGAAGTTCTGGTGAGTTAATACATGCCCTGCAACCCCCAACCCATGTCTGCTGTGATATGGTATATAAATACCCTAGTTGCCTCCCCACTTGTGTACAAAAATGTGGTCATATTTTATACTATTTCTTAGAGTTTTTCCATGTGATTAATATGTGGCAGGTAGTTTAATTATGCACGTTCTATTGGATGCTTTCCCTTAACTAGATAGCTTCTCTGTTCCCTACTTGTGTCCCTAGTCTTCCCTAATGAACACATTTCAGTGGGATTCTTATCTTAAGACCTGCTTCTGGGAGAATTCAAAATAAGACAATACCAATCTTATTAATACATTTTTCCTGATAGGTTACATGGTTAACTGCTCAAAAAGATTATGTGACTTCTTCATTAGGTATTCATGGTGGTTTAAAGTCGGTTTCTCATTCATTGTTTCCCTTAATTTTGTTCTTGCAGTCCGTGTTTCATATTTTGGACATTTGGTTTTTCACTATATAAATATTAATCACAAAGTTTTATTATCACTGTGGACAGTGCTCTTTATCATTATCACATGCCCTTCTTTTTCTTCTTTAAGAAGTCTCCATTGTCTAGGATTAATATCATGGCACAACTCAGTTCATACTTTCACTTTTAAGTCATTTTAGTTACACCTATTAGTTGCAGTATATATTTGCTACTGTTATTTTATCTGCTTAGCCTTTTACTTCTAATTTGTACCGTATCCTGTTTCTACTTATTGAAATACAGATATTTGGTCTTAATTCTTTCATTTTACTTTGTTATTTTATGTTCAATGCTTCCTTTGTTTTCTCTTGTCTGCTGTGGGAATTGTGTGAGTGTGGGCTTCTTTGTTCTAGTGTTTAGCTTTATAACCTTAGATCACATATAATGAACTCTGAATGGAAAGAACCTCTCTTCTTCAGGTTGCCAAAGGGTGAAAGACCTTCCTTAAAGAGAGATTAATATGTGCCCTTGCTCAGGAGGCGAATATTGTTCTAGAGAGAATGAGAGTAGGTATAGCCTTAATGAAACACTAGCCCTTTCTCTGTTATTGTCCCCGAGTGGGGAAAAGAATTACTTAAAAGAAAAACACTGTAGTGTGGTCCTTGTAGTTCAGGCATTTAAATTCTTCATGATTTGAAGCACCTTAAGATATCAAATATCCTAGTTTTCCAACCCTTTAAAACAGTGCATTAAATTAGTTCAAATTCAAGTGAATCTCTTCCAGTTTTTAAAAATCTGCCAAAGCTTTCCTTTTTGATGATTCTTGCTTTCACTTTGGGATGGGGGTGTGGAGCATTAATAATCATTGGCATGATGTTTGTAAAGTCACTTAGTACTTTTCCAGATAATTATTTTTTTAATTAAAAAAAATCTTTATTGGAGTATAATTGCTTTACAATGTTGTGTTAGTTTCTGCTGTACAACAAAGTCAATCAGCTATATGTATACATATATCTCCATAGCCCCTCCCTCTTGAGCCTCCCTCCCACCCTCCCTATCCCACCCCTCTAGGTCCAGATAATTATAATAAAAATAATATAATGATATCTAATACATAGAATTTACTATGTAACTCTGGTCCATATTTTTTATGTGTAGTAATTCATTTAATCCTCATGAGTTAAATTTGGATTATATTGCATACAACTATGAGTTGTATATTAATACCACTGCAAATTTACATCTGAAAAAATTGGTTAGCAGGAAGCTATGTATCCTGTCCAGGGGTTCACATGCCTTGAATAGTATAGCCATGAGTTGAATTCATAATTCATGATACTTGGTTTCTGAACTCTTAACCACTCTTAACCGTGACAATACACATCCTCAGACAGGAGTCATCTTTTAAGAATATATACCTGGAAGGATAAGAAATTTCACTCTAGTCTTCCTACTTGTTACACCTAAAACCTGGATAAGACAAATGAAAGCAAACAGCAGAAGACTATGAAAGGGAGAGAAAAGATGTCAGACCCAGCTAGGGACACTGGAATTCCAGGAAAGACTCAGAGTTGAGTCTTTTAGGGTTCTTTTTTTCATCTCCTATATATCCCCAACCTGAGTGCCAGAGAAATTCTCAACCCAGAAATGCCAACAGGTGTTGAAAAAGACCCAAAGAACAATGGAAAAAATCAGGTTAAGTCTACTCTCTTTGGCCAGGAGACTGTGAGGGCAGTGTTTCTCAGTCAGGGATGATTTTGTTCCCCAGGGTATGTTTGGCAATGTCTGGAGACATTTGTGGTGGTCACTTCCAGGGTGGGAGAGTTCTACTGGGTTGATGGAAAGAATCAATAAGCAGTCTATAATAGGAATAGAAAAGGGTTTTATTCAAGCCAAACTGAAGACTGTAGCCCCGATAGAGCCTCTGAGATAGATAGCTCTGAGTAACTGTTCTAGAGAAGCATGATTTTCATCACAGTTTTATATCTTGTCAGAACAAAGAACATCAAATATGAAAATTATCTGGCCCCAAATATGAATAGTGCCGAGGTTGAGAAATCCTGCTCTAAGTGGTCCAATCAAGGATCAGTGAACTATGGCTCTGCTCGCCAAATCCAGCCTACTCTGTTTTTGTTAATAACATTTCATTGGAACTTTGCTTGTGTATAATACATAATGATGTGTGTGTGAGTGTGTGGGGGGGAGGTGGGGTGGGAGAGGCACTTGTTATGGACACTGTTAATAGGGATTGTTTTTGTTTAAAGTTACAAAGAAAAGGATTAGCTTTTAAGCAGAATCTTCCTGAAATATACAGGGGTGAAAAGAAGGCCAAGCCTATACTCTATTTTTTGCTTCACAGTTTCCCTGAGATCTGGTGGTGTTGTTTCCCTGATCAGCATACTCTGGGGGAAAGATATTCTGCTATAGGCCTTGCATATTTTGTTACACTTCTCTACTCAGCTGTTTCTCTTTGCATTTGCAGATGTACTAATAAAGTAGGCAAGAAATAGCAACAGACTATCTCTATAAGTGAATATTACCAAGGAAAATATTCTGTTGGCAGGAAAATGAAATTATATTTAAAAGTTATTATTTTCAGTGGAATTTATTACTTCCTCATCATGCCTTCACTGTAATTTCTACATAAAATAATATTTTAATAATATTTAACATAAGTATGAACTAGGTAACACATTGCAAATTCCTCAATAAAGGATATTTGCACAGTTTTATAGTTATTCTTCTTCAAGATACATATTGATTACAAAGGAGAAAATAGGAAATTTACAGTGGAGAAACCTGACAGACACCACCTTAACCAAGTGATGATAAAGGTCAATATCATCAGTAATAAGACATATTGATATTATGAATCCCTTGATATGATGCACTGAGAAGAACTCACCGTCACTTCTGTGGTATTCTTGGCAAAAATGTATAACTGAAATTCATTATGAGGAAACATCACACAAGCCCAAATTGAGGAACATTCAGCAAAATAACTGGTCAAAACTCTTTAAACCTGTCAAGGTCATGACACTTCCCCAGGTTGGAAGGCATGACAACTAAATGCAGTGTGCCCTTCTGGATTGAATCCTGGAACAGTAAAAGGACATTATTGTGATAATTGGTAATATTAGATTAAGTTTTGTAGATTAGCTAGTAGTGTTCTATCAGCGATAATTTCCTGGTTCTGATGTACTACGATTATATAATATGATAATTTGGGGGGGAGCTGTATAAAGTTAAAGGAACTGTGTACTATTTTTGTAATATCTTTTGGTTATATATATTGCTTTTTGCTCCACCAAGCCTAACACAAATTAGCAGCTCTAGGAAAGCTTGAATTAATAAACATACATGCATTGGTTTAATGTTAAATTTTATTTGTCTATACTTTCTTTTAACTGTTTATTTCCTGATACTAGATCTTACTTTAATCTCCAAAGAAGCCAATTATTTTCTCTTTTTATGTAGAAACCTGAAAAATTCCAGTACTTAACTGTGTCCACATTTATCTTCAAAGATTAATGAAACCCCAAGTCTTCTACTACAAGACATTGTGCTAAGAGCCTCTCTAGGACAATAAGGAAATCACTGATGGTACATATAACACCAGCAGAATTTTAAGGGCCTGATTTGAAGTGTTAGCATATAATTCATCTTTAGCATTGGATTCGTGAACCTATGTTAATAACTGAAATATACATGTATATATTTTTTTAATCTTTTAATTTTTAAAAAATTTTTGTTGTTTTCTTTCATTTGTATTGAACCTTTTGACTTATAACACTCAGACCAGCCATTATGAACACTTCTTTAAAGCTGTCATAGTGTTTGATATTCACACATCTCCTCTCACTTAAAAGGTACTTATAGTAGATGTATAAGATAGAAGTAATTCCACAAGCCTCACATGGAAACCTCTGCTTGTATGCATTCCATATGTTTAACAGTTAAAAAGAATAAAATTTATTTTGTTTTTATAATCTTGATAAATATCATGACTATTGTAAAAATATTTGGTGGCGCCATTGTTTCAAGGCTCTAGGTTGAAACAAATTAATTGTAACTTGGTCATCCTTGGGATTAAAACAAAAAATAAATCTAAATATCTTGTTATTTGGGAGCAGCTAAGTCTATTGATATATGAGCATTGATATCTGTTATTCCATATTTAAATAGAAATTAAGTTAAAGTTGAAATGTAGTATTTTATTGTCAAGATAAGAACAAAACTCAGCATCACCTCCCTGGAATCAATAACTCTTACATAGCTAGATTTATTATACTAAAAAAGATGTTAATAAGGCTAAAATATTATAAGTGAATGGGCTCCCACTCCAGAATTGCTTTAAAATGAAAGGAAGCTTAGGAAAGTTAATTATATTAGAGTCGTAGTGAAGAGTGAGCTTGAACATCTCATTGTAGTTAAAATAATGGATTTGGTCTGCTGACATATAAAAATTCTTAAGTGAAATAAGCTAACCTGCGTCAGAAAAAAATCGTCTTATAGTCCAGTATAACTATCTGCAATAAGGTACACATAGAGCACTAGGCAACCCACTTTAAAGATTGTCATCCTGCAGGTGATCGACCTCTGTAGTGGAAATTGATTTCAATATTATGCTCTTGAGTTATCCATTTGTAATCTGCAATGAGAATTTTAAATATTGATTTCACTCTAATTAAAATAACTTCTAACATAAAATTGAAAATTATTTTCTTAAATTTAAGTATAGTTGATTTACAATATTATATTAGTTTCAGGGGTGCAACATAATGATTTGATATTTTTATAGATTACACACCATACAGTTATTGTAAAATATTGATTATATTCCATGGGTACCTTACACTCTGTACATTCCACCCTGTGACTTATTTATTTTATAACTGGTAAATTGCACCTCTTATTCCCCTTCAACTATTTTGCCCCTCTCTGCCCCCTCCCTTCTGGCAACCACTAGTTTGTTCTCTGTATCTGTGAGTCTGTTTCCCTTTTGTTATATTTATTTGTTTGTTTTGTTTTTTACATTCCATATATAAGTGAAAACATACAGTATTTGTCTTTACCTGTCAGGCTTATTTCACTAAGCATAATGCCCTCCAGGCCCATCCATGTTGTTGCAAATGGCAAGGTTTCATTCTTTTTTCTGGCTGAGTAATGTTCCATTGTGTATGTATGCACACACACAGATACACACTGTATCTTCTTCATCCATTCATCTGTTGATGGACACTTAGATTGCTGCCATATTTTTGCTGTTGTAGATAATGCTGCTACGAACATTGGGGTGCATATATCTTTTCAAATTAGTGGTGTTGTTTTCTCCAGGTAAATACCCAGTAATGGAATTGCTGGATCATATGGTAGTTCTGTTTTTAAATTTTTTGTAGAATCTCCATACTGTTCTCCATAGTGGCTGTACCAATTTGCATTCCCACCAACAGTGTGTTAGGGTTCCCTTTTTTTCACATTCTTGCTAACACTTGTTATTTTTTGTCTTTTTGACGGTAACCATTCTGACAGGTGTGAGGTGATATCTTACTGTGATTTTGATTTGTGTTTCCCTGATGAGTAGTGATGTTGAGCATCTTTTCATATGCTGTTAGCCATCTATCTGTATGTCTTCTTTGGAAAAATGCCTATTCAGGTCCTCTAGCCATTTTTTAATTGGATTATTTGGGTTTTTTTGGTATTGAGTTGCCTGAGATTTTTTTTTAATGTATTTTGGAAATTAACCCCTTATCTGACATATCATTTACATATATCTTCTCTCATTCCGTAGGTTGCTTTTCATTTTGTTGATGATTTCTATCACTGGGCAAAAACTTTTTAGTTTGATTTGATCCCATTTGTTTATCTTTGCTTTTTTTCCCTTGCTTGAGGAGACATATCAAAAAAAAAAATCTCTCAGACCCATGTCAAAGAGTACTGCTTATGTTTTCTTCTAGAAGTTTTATGATTTCAGGTCTTAATTTAAGTCTTGAATCCTTGTTTTTTTAAATTATTTTATTTTTGGCTGCGTTGGGTCTTCGTTGCTGTGTGCATGCTTTCTCTAGTTGCGGTGAGTGGGGGCTACTCTTTGTTGTGGTGCGCGGGCTTAGTTGCTCTGAGGCATGTGGGATCTTCCAGGACTAGGGCTTGAACCCGTGTCCCCTGCATTGAAAGGCGGATTCTTAACCACTGCGCCACCAGGGAAGTCCCTTTTTGAGTTTATTTTTTTATATGGTGTGAGGGAATGTTCTAATCTCATTGTTTTATATGTAGCTGTCCAGTTTTCCCAACAGCACTTATTGAAGAGACTGTCTTTTCTCTATTGTATATTCTTGCCTCCCTTGTCGTAGATTAATTGACCACATGTATGGGTTTATTTCTGGGCTCTCTATTCTATTTCTTTGATCTTTGTGTTTGTTTTTGTGCCAGTACCATGCTATTTTGATTACTATAGCTCTGAAGTATAGTTTGAAGTCACGGGACATGATACCTACAGCTTTTTCAAAATCACTTTGGCTATTCAGAGTCAAAAATAAACCTATTTAAATCAAGCAAACTTGTAAATGATTAGATTGATTTATATGAAATCCCGGTTGCTATTAAAATGTGACATACATAGTCTTTGAGTAAGACATTTGTCTAGTGGTTCTTCAAATGATTTCTCAGATTCAAGGCTTTTTTCTTACATTTTATGATAGTATGTCAAACTTTTCAAGTTTAATATTGTAATTCTATAAATTCCCCCCTACAATAATGTAGTACACAAGTTTGTTGTTATTGTTCTTGTTGTTTCTGTTGTTTTCTACTCAACATATCCTATGTTATTCTAAAGAACAAACAGAAGAAATGATAATATGGAACATTCACATCCACACACATCAGGTATTAAGTTACATATAAGCAGACAAAGTACTCCATTTTTTTTTTTTTTTTTTTGCGGTATGTGGGCCTCTCACTGCCGTGGCCTCCCCCATTGCGGAGCACAGGCTCCGGACGAGCAGGCTCAGCGGCCATGGCTCACGGGCCCAGCCGCTCCACGGCACGTGGGATCCTCCCAGACCGGGGCACGAACCCGTATCCCCTGCATCGGCAGGCGGACTCCCAACCACTGCGCCACCAGGGAAGCCCCAAAGTACTCCATTTTAAAAGTTAAGAAATATTAGAAAACATATATATAATCTTAAAAATAAATTCTGTGTCCTGTAAGAAAGAATGAGAAAAATGTACAATGTGGCAGTTAACCAAAGAAAGTTGGTGTTGTTACTCTTATATCAGACAAAATAGATTTAAGGAAGGAAATTATTATTAGGGGAAAAAAAGACTTATTTAAATATAATAAGAGGCTGAATCCAAGAGGAAGATAGAAACATCCTAACCTTCTATTTAGATAATAATATAGCCTCAATTTACAAGACAAGTGATAGAACTAAAAGGAGATAGGAATAGCCACAGTGTGAGAGTTTAACTCATCTATCTCTGAAAAAAAAAGAAAAACAAGGGGAGGGACTTCCTTGATGGTACAGTGGTTAAGAATCCGCCTGCCAACGCAGGAGACACGGGTTCGATCGCTGGTCCAGGAAGATCCCACATGCCGCAGAGCAGCTAAGCCCATGTGCCACAAGTGCTGAGCCTGTGTGCCATAACTACTGAAGCCCACACACTTAGAGCCCATGCCCCACAACAAGAGAAGCCACCACAATGAGAAGCTTGCACATTGCAACAAAGAGTAGCCCTCGCTTGCCACAACTAGAGAAAACCCGCGTGTAGCAATAAGGACCCAACGCAGCCAAAAATAAATAAATAAATATTTTTTTAAAAAGGAAAGAAAAACAAGGGGGAAAAATCACAAGGAAGAAGAATATTTAAGCAATAGTGTCCTCATTGACATATAGAAGAATAGACTCAACAACTGCAGAATACATACTCTCTTCAAGTACACATGAAAACATCTACACAATTTGATCAGATACTGAGTCATTAGGCAAAATTTGACAAAATTCATGTAACTAATACACAGTATATTCCATATCCAGAGTGGAATTAAGCTACAAATTAGCTACAAATTTGGTTACTCTCAAAATGTTTTCAGATCAATTATTCTTCATATTTTGCATATATGGTGAGTTTTGGTTTAGATTTACTGTAGAAATATATATATATATCTGAATCACTTTGCTGTACACCTGAAACTAACAAAACTGTACATCAACTATACTTCAATTAAAAAAAAAAAAATCCAAACTGACCCAAGGAAGAAAAGATAATTAGAGATTCTGGGTAACTTTGTCTTCTTCCAGGGAATATTTGCTTTTGTTTCTGAGATGTGGGGGCAGGTCATCTATAGCTATCAGATATGCAATTTAAAATGCCTAATATGTAAAAGAAGAAAATACAAAATTAAGAATTTAGTGGAGAACTGGAAGTTTAAACAATTATGTATTTGAAGTTCTGTTATTAGGCATCCAAATATTTAAGTTTGTAGTACGTCTGTTAAATGGATCCTTTAATCGTAATGAAACATCCCTTTTTATCTCTAGTTATACTCCTTTTCTTAAATTTTATTTTGTCTAGCATTAATGTACCTATTCCAGTTTTCTTATGCTTACTTTTGTTTGCTGTATCTTTTTTCACTGTTATTTTACACCTAGCCATTTCTTTATAAGTTGTGTCTCACATAAACAGCATGTAATTGAGATTTAGTTGTTGTTGTTTTTATCTAGTCTGACAGTCTCTACTTTTAACTGGAATGTTTAGGTCTTTTAAAATTTAGTTATTATGAATACAGTTTGTTTAAAAGTTGATCATCTTGCCCTTCATTTTCTGTTTTCCAATCTCTTTGTTTCTCTGTTCCTGCTTTTGTACCTACATTTGTGTTTTTAAAAAATTTATTATTCAAATTAAGTTCTTCTATTGCATTTTTATCTGAGACTTTTAAAAAGCACTTCCACACATTCTTTGATGTGCTTTCCTGTTAATAGATGACATTTATGGCTCTTCCTAGGATTCTGGATCAACCTCATGACTTTTTAATTGACAGATTGCAGCACTTCTGATGCTGCATAAATTCCTAGGCTGAGGTTCCAATCAACTGCCGTTACCAAGTGCCGCCAATGGAGGGCGCCATCTTGGCCCGCCTCCCAGTATTCTTTCCTCGTATTTCATTGGTTCTCAGTTCTCATCACATGTCACTTCCCTTTGGCCAGTAGAACTTCTGGTAACTTGGTGAATCACAGGCCCTTAAGAGACAAATTATCTCAGATTCGTTTATGTGGATGTGTCTTATTTCAGTCTCAGTTTGGAAGGATAATTTTGCTGAGTGTAGAATTCTGCCTTGATGGTTTTATTTGTTCTTTCACCCTGGTTGTAGTTTTCCGTGGATGCTATTGAGAAGGCAGCCATCTTCTCAAAGCCCATGATGACATCTCCCCACTGAATGCCGCTTGGTTTCTAACAAGAGGTTAGTCATCATTTAAATCATTGTTCCCTTCTTGGCAATATGTCCTTATTTCTCTGACAGTATTGGTGGAAATACATTTGATCACTTCATATTTTCATAATATTCTTCATATTTCATGTATATGACTAATATATAGTATGGTAAAATATTTCAACAAATTTATAGCTATTTTTTAATCAAAATTATTTAAGTTCTATAGGTAAACAGATTAATTTATATAAATAAACTGATTTCCCTGACAGGAACAACAAAATAAAGCAAAAAAGAAAAGCTAGCATAAAAATAACAAAAACCAAAAAAATTAAATTTTCTTTTTTTCTTATTAAAATATTTGTTTGAATAATTCATATATAGGTTAAAGTGATTTAGGCATATTTCCAAGCAAAATCTCCAAATATTAAAGCTTTTTTTGTTATAATTGGTGATCTGATGGTAATGTTGACCTGGATGAAAAATTATATAAGAACAGCCAAATCTCTTAATAAAGAAAATGAAGTGACACTTGTATTACCTATGGCAAAAAGTTTTATATTATAATTATATAATATCCAATAACATTCAGTTTTTGCAAAGCATTTTATATACAGTAATTTATATAAAATAGTTCTAATCATAATCAATGCAGTAACACAATTTATAGAACAAAAGTGAAAGTAAAGTGAAAATCTGCAAATGTACGTATGCTTAATATGTAATAATTCTGGTATTTCAAATAATAGTGAAATGATAGCCTTTTTAAACAAGTAGTATTTGTAAAAAACATCAAAGAATAAATATGAAAAAGTATAAAAGACCAATAAGTATATTAAATATGCTTAATATTTAATGTAAACTAAATAAGATAATTTTTATATTTTTACCCTAGTATTAGATTATGAAGGATTTTAAAATGTTGCACCCATCTTGGAAAGAAATTTGACACTGTTCCACAAATTTATTTTGCATTACCTTGCACAGTAATTTTGTTTCTAGAACTGTATTTGACACAGCTACTTAAACGTGTGGGGGAGGGGCGGGTTCTGGGGTTCCTGCTCCCTGCCTGCCCCAGCCGGGGCTGTCCTTGTCAGACTCCCCTCCGGCTTTAGGAATTGACCTCAGGTGGGCAGCTAGAGTGGCGGGAGTGGTGGTGGGGGTCCCAGACCCAGGGAGTGGAGGTGACCTGTCCAAGAGAAGGCCTGCTAAGCTGGGACCTCTGAGTTTCCCCCCAGGTTCAGGATGGGACCAGGAGGGCCTTAATTTACTTCTGGTTGTGCCATGCTCCTCTATTCATTTGCAAAAAGCAAATGTTCCATGTGGGGCCCAGGCTGCCTGTTGTGAGGCCCTCTCTGAGCTGCAGTGTAGCAAACTCCACACCCTCAAATGAACAACAACAGACAAAAAAGTATGGAAACATAACAGAAAAAACAGTTATGAAATAAATTACAGTGTGTCTATACTGTGAATACTATACAACTGTTACAGTCAGTCTGGTAAATCTGTATACACTTACAGAAAACATCTCCAATACACATCGCCAATAAAAAAGTTAAATTGTAGACTTTCAGAGAAGTACACAAATATGTAAATGTATTATTTATATAAATGTGTATATATGTTTTCATTTGCTAATATACATGTTTGATGGATAATCATGGTTTCTTTCTGCAACGGGATATGCATTTGTATTTTTTGGAAGTTTTACATTGAATACATGCCATATTTGTAATTAATAATATAAAAGTGAAAGAAATAGTCACATGATGGCATATTGCTAAAAGTTACTTTGAAATGTCTATGACCCTGCTTTATGTCTCTATACAATTGCCTTTTTGGGTAATTTCATGTTGATGGATTTGTATAATATGTGGTCTGATTTGTCTCACTTCCTTCACTTGGCATAATGTTTTTGAGGTTCATCCATGTGCTAGCATGCATGAGAAAGTAGTTTCTTTTCATTGCTGAGTCAGAATTCCTTTGTATGGTTATATCACCTATTGTTTACCCAGTTATGAGTTGATGGAGATTACAATTTTTTCCATATTTTGGCTATTATGAGTAAAGTGACTATGAACATTTTTGTGGAAGTCTTTGTATGGACATAAGCTTTCAGTTCTCTTGCGTAAATACCTAGAAGTAGTGGGGTTGGATCACATGGTGTGGTATGGTTAATTTTGAAAGAAACTGCCTACATGTTTTTCAAAGTTGCTGTACCATTTTGAGTCCCACCATCAGTGTATGAAGTTCCAGTTTTTCCACATTCTCATCAACTTTTGATTTTGTAACACTTTTAAAATTTAGCCATTATAGAAGGTGGGAATTGGTATCTGATTGTGGATTTTATTTGTATTTCCCTGAGGACCAAGGATGTTGGGAATTTGTTCATGTGCTAATTGGATATTCATTAATGAAGTATTTACTAAAGACAATTGTGCATATATTTAAAGTTGTCATATATTTAAATTTTATATATTTAATGAAATTGTGCATATATTTAAAGTTGTGTATATATTTAAAGTTTATGTATTTGATGAAATACAGTTTATTTTATTTTTGGTATACTGTCTAAGAATCTTTTTCTATGGTAAGGATTGAAAGATTTTTTTTTCTATATGTTTTACAGTTTGTACTTTTATATTAAGTTCCAAGATATATTTCAGGTTTATTTGTGTAGTGTGGAATTCATGTCCAAATACATTTTTCCATATGATTATTCAGTTGCGACAGTATTTATTGAAACGACTCATCTTTATTCCATTAGATTAGCTTGACAACCTTGTCAAAAATTAATTGGCCATATTTCTAGACTTTCTATTTTATTCCATTCTCTCCTTATGCTAATACCATACTCTCTTGAATATTGGACCTTTGTACGAAGTCCTGAAATCAGGTATTAAAGATCCTTCAACTAGTTGTTGTTGTTGTTCTTTAATAGATCCTTTATATTTCCATATTAATCTTAGAATAGTCTTGTAAATTTTTACATGAAAAGCCTGCTGACATTTTTATTGAGGGTGAATCTGTGGATCAATTTGGAAAGGA
This sequence comes from Lipotes vexillifer, assembly GCF_000442215.2. Lineage (NCBI taxonomy): Eukaryota > Metazoa > Chordata > Mammalia > Artiodactyla > Lipotidae > Lipotes > Lipotes vexillifer. Next base: position 236,294 of record NW_006792503.1, read on the forward strand.
ATGATATCTTAACGGTTAAAGTTTTCCAATCCAAGAAAATTAGGGTATCGCAATTCTTTATATCTTCTTTTGTTTTTTTCAGCAACGTATGTAGTTTTCACTCACAGGTTTTGCATATATTTTGCTAATGTTTCACTAGTTATTTCATGTTTCTTGATGCTATTGTACATGATAATATTTTAATTTGGTTTTTGATGGTTATTTGCTGATAGACAGATGTGCAATTGATTTTTTTGTGTACTGATCTTGTGTACCACAAACTTGATAAATTCACTTACTGTTCTGTTTACTTTTTTGTACATTCCTTCAAGTTTTCTATGTATATGGTAATTCCATTTCTTAAAAAAAAAGACAATTTTAAGTAATCTTTTCCCATCTGTGTATATTTTCTTTTCTTTTTTTATCTTATTAAGCTAGCTAGGACCTGCATTTCAAGTTTGACTAGAAATGACAAGAACCAATACCCTTGCCTTGTTTCCTAACCTGTGGAAAATCATTCAGGTTTTACTTTATTTATTTCTGTGTGTATGTGCATAAAGGTTTTTATTTTCTTAGGATACATTGCCAGAATTACTGGGTTAAAGGATATGCCTTTCTTTAAATTGAGATATAGTTGATTTACAATATTATATTAGTTTCAGGTATACAATATAGTGAATCCAAATTTTTATAGATTATACTCCATTTATAGTTGTTATAAAGTACTGGCTACATTCCCTGTGCTGTACAATATATCACTGTAGTGTACTTATTTTACACATAGTAGTTTGTACCTCTTAATCCCTTACTACTATTTTGCCCCTCCCCTGCCACTGGTAACCACTAGTTTGTTTCTATGTCTATGATTCTGTTTCTTTATACTAGTGAATATAAACTAGTTATATTCACTAGTTTGTTTTATTTTTTAAAATTCCACATATAAGTGATAACAAACAGTATTTGTCTTTCTCTGCCTGACTTATTTCACTAAGCATTATACCCTCCAGGTCCATCCATGTTGTTGCAAACAGTAAAATTTTCATTCTTTTTTATGGCTGAGTAGTATTCCATCATATATATATGGATAGATAAATAGATATATGCCACATCTTCTTTATCCATTCTTCTGTTGATGGATGCTTAGGTTGCTTCTATGTTTTGGCTATTGTAAATAATGCTGCTCTGAACATCGGGGTACGTGTATCCTTTCAAATTAGTGTTTTAGTTTTCTTTGGATATATACCCAGGACTGGAATTGATGGATCATACAGTAGCTCTATTTTTAGTTTTCTGAGGAAGCTCCACTGTTTTCCACAATGGCTCCACCAATTTACATTCCACCCAACAGTGTACAGGGGCTTCCTTTTCTCCACATCCTCACCAACATTTGTTATTTGTTGTCTTTTGTAGCCATTCTGAAAGGTGTGAAGCACTATCTCATTGTGGTTTTGATATGCATTTCTATGGTTAGCAGTGTTGAGCATCGTTTCATGTGCATGTTTTGGCCATCTGTATGTCCTCTTTGGAAAAATGTCTATTCAGATCTTCTGCCCATTTTTCAATTGGGATTTTTTTCTTTTCTTTTTTTTCTTTTTTTTTGGTGTTGAGTTGTATGAGCTGTTTATATATGTTGGATATTAGCCCCTTATTGGTCATATCATTTGCAAATGTTTTCTCCCATTCAGTAGGTTGTCTTTTCATTTTGTCAATGGTTTCCTTTACTGTGCAAAAGCTTTTAAGTTTAATTAGGTCCCATTTGTTTATTTTTGATTTTATTTCCTTTACTTTAGGAGATGGTTCCAAAAAAAATATTGCTGTGATTTATTTCAAAGAGTGTTCTGCATATGTTTTCTTCTAGGAGATTTATAATATTTGATCTTATATTTAGGTCTTTAATCCATTTTCAGTTTATTTTTGTATATGGTGTTAGAGCATGTTCTACTTTCTTTCCTTTACATATAGCTGTCCACTTTTCTAAGCACCACTTATTGGAGAGACTGTCATTTTTTCCATTGAATATTCTTGCCTCCTTTGTCATAGATTAATTAACCATAAGTGCATGGTATATTTAAAATCTTTTTTGGTATGGAACAATTTATGAATATTAGCTAGTTAAGAAAACCATGCATGAGTCACTACATGCAAAACATGGGCACAAAGTGAGACACTCATCAATCCAAAAAAGCACCACGAAAATAATATCATACCACCACCACCACCCCCTGCCACTTGCCCCCTTGGTGTTCATACGTTTGTTCTCTACATCTGTGTCTCTATTTCTGCCCTGCAAACTGGTTCATCTGTACCATTTTTCTAGGTTCCACATATATGCATTAGTATACAATATTTGTTATTCTCTTTCTGACTTATTTGACTCTGTATAACAGTCTCTAGATCATCCACGTCTCTACAAATGACCCAATTTCGTTCCTTTTTATGGCCGAGTAATATTGCATTGTAAATATGTACCACATCTTCTTTATCCATTCGTCTCTCGATGGGCATTTAGGTTGCTTCTATGACCTGGCTATTGTAAACAGTGTTGCAATGAACATTGGGATGCATGTGTCTTTTTGAATTATGGTTTTCTCTGGGTATATGCCCAATAGGGGGATTGCTGGGTCACATGGTAATTCTATTTTTCGTCTTTTAAGGAACCACCATACTGTTCTCCATAGTGGCTGTATCAATTTACATTCCCACCAACAGTGCAAGAGGGTTCCCTTTTCTCCACACCCTCTCCAGCATTTGTTGTTTGTAGATTTTCTGATGATGCCCATTCTAACTGTTGTGAGATGACACCTCACTGTAGTTTTGATTTGCATTTCTCTAATAATTAGTGATGTTGAGCAGCTTTTCATGGGCTTTTGACCATCTGTATGTCTTCTTTGGAGAAATGTCTATTTAGGTCTTCTGCCCATTTTTGGATTGGGTTGTTTGTTTTTTTAATATTGAGCTGCATGAGCTGTTTATATATTTTGGAGATTAATCCTTTGTCTATTGATTCATTTGCAAATATTTTCTCCCATTCAGAGGGTTGTCTTTTTGTCTTATTTATGGTTTCCTTTGCTGTGCAAAAGCTTTTAAATTTCACTAGGTCCCAATTTTTTTATTTTTATTTCCATTACTCTAGGAGGTAGATCAAAAAAGATCTTGCTGTGATTTATGTCATAGAGTGTTCTTCCTATGTTTTCCTCTAAGAGTTTTAGAGTGTCCAGTCTTATATTTGGGTCTCTAATCCATTTTGAGTTTAGTTTTGTGTACGGTGCTAGGGAGTGTTCTAGTTTCATTCTTTTACATGTAGCTGTTCAGTTTTCCCAGCACAACTTATTGAAGAGACTGTCTTTTCTCCACTGTATATCCTTGCCTCCTTTGTCATAGATTAGATGACCGTAGGTGCGTGGATGTATCTCTGGGCTTTCTATCCTGGTCCATTGATCTATATTTCTGTTTTTGTGCCAGTACCATATTGTCTTGATTACTGTAGTTTTGTAGTATAGTCTGAAGTGAGAGAGTCTGATACCTCCAGCTCCATTTTTTTCCCTCAAGACTGCTTTGGCTATTCGGGGTCTTTTGTGTCTGCATACAAATTTTAAGATTTTTTTATCTAGTTTTGTAAAAAATGCCATTGGTAATTTCATAGGGATTTCATTGAATCTGTAGATTGCTTTGGTTGGTATAGTCATTTTCACAATATTGAGTCTTCCAATCCAAGAACATGTTATATCTCTCCATCTGTTGGTATCCTCTTTAATTCCTTTCATCAGTGTCTTATAATTTTCTGCATACAGGTCTTTTGTCTCCCTAGGTAGGTTTATTCCTAGGTATTTTATTCTTTTTGTTACAATGGTAAATGGGAGTGTTTCCTTAATTTCTCTTTCAGATTTTTCATCATTAGTGTATAGGAATGCAACATATTTCTGTGCATTAATTTTGTATCCTGCAACTTTACCAAATTCATTGATTAGCTCTAGTAGTTTTCTGGTGGCATCTTTAAGATTCTCTATGTATAGTATCATGTCATCTGCAAACAGTGACAGTTTTACTTCTTCTTTTCCTATTTGGATTCCTTTTATTTCTTTTTCTTCTCTGATTGCCATGACCAGGACTTCCAAAACTATGTTGAATAATAGTGGTGAGAGTGGACATCCTTGTCTTGTTCCTGATCTTAGAGGAAATGCTTTCAGTTTTTCACCATTGAGAATGATGTTTGCTGTGGGTTTGTCATATATGGCCTTTATTATGTTGAGGTAGGTTCCCTCTATACCCACTTTCTGGAGAGTTTGTATCATAAATGGGTGTTGAATTTTGTCAAAAGCTTTTGCTGCATCTATTGAGATGATCATATGGTTTTTATTCTTCAATTTGTTAATATGGTGTATCACATTGATTGATTTGCATATACTGAAGAATCCTTGCATCCTTGGGATGAATCCCACTTGATCATGGTGTATGATCCTTTTAATGTGTTGTTGGAGTCTGTTTGCTAGTATTTTGTTGAGGATTTTTGCATCTATATTCATCAGTGATATTGGTCTGTAATTTTCTTTTTTTGTAGTATCTTTGTCTGGTTTTGGTATCAGGATGATGGTGGCTTCATTTAATGAGTTTGCAAGTGTTCCTTCCTCTGCAATTTTTTGGAAGAGTTTAAGAAGGATGGGTGTTAGCTCTTCTCTAAATGTTTGATAGCATTCACCTGTGAAGCCATCTGGTCCTGGACTTTTGTTTGTTGGAAGATTTTTAATCACAGTTTCAATTTCGTTACTTGTGATTGGTCTGTTCCTATTTTCCATTTCTTCCTGGTTCAGTCTTGGAAGCTTATACCTTTCTAAGAATTTGTCCATTTCTTCCAGGTTGTCCATTTTATTGGCATAGAGTTGCTTGTAGCAGTCTCTTATGATGCTTTGTATTCTGTGGTGTCTGTTGTAACTCCTTTTTAATTTCTAATTTTATTGATTTGAGTCCTCTCCCTCTTTTTCTTGATGAGTTTGGCTAATGGTTTATCAATTTTGTTTGTTGTTCCTATTACCATTTTCTTAATCGTTTTGGGTTTGTTTTTGTAGGTCCTTTTCTTCTCTTGTGTTTCCCACTTAGAGAAGTTCCCTTAGCATTTGTTGTAGAGCTACTTTGGTGCTGGTGAATTCTCTTAGCTTTTGCTTGTCTGTAAAGCTTTTGATTTCTCCATCGAATCTGAATGAGATCCTTGCTGGGTAGAGTAATCTTGGTTGTAGGTTCTCCCTTTCATCACTTTAAGTATATCATGCCACTCCCTTCTGGCTTGTAGAGTTTCTGCTGAGAAATCAGCTGTTAACCTTATGGGGATTCCCTTGTATGTTATTTGTCGTTTTTCCCTTGCTGCTTTCAATAATTTGTCTTTGTCTTTAATTTTTGTCACTTTGATTACTATGTGTCTTGGCGTGTTTCTCCTTGGGTTTATCCTGTATGGGACTCTCTGCGCTTCCTGGACTTGGGTGGCTATTTCCTTTCCCATGTTAGGGAAGTTTTCGACTATAATCTCTTCAAATATTTTCTCGGGTCCTTTCCCTCTCTCTTCTCCTTCTGGGACCCCTATAATGCGAATGTTGTTGTGTTTAATATTGTCCCAGAGGTCTCTTAGGCTGTCTTCATTTCTTTTCATTCTTTTTTCTTTATGCTGTTCCACAGCAGTGAATTCCACCATTCTGTCTTCCATGTCACTTCTCTGTTCTTCTGCCTCAATTGTTCTGCTATTGATTCCTTCTAGTGTAGTTTTCATTTCAGTTATTGTATTGTTCATTTCTGTTTGTTTGTTCTTTAATTCTTCTAGGTCTTTTTTATACATTCTTGCATCTTCTCGATCTTTGCCTCCATTGTTTTTCCGAGGTCCTGGATCATCTTCACTATAATTATTCTGAATTCTTTTTCTGGAAGGTTGCCTATCTCCACTTCATGTAGTTGTTTTTCTGGGGTTTTATCTTGTTCCTTCATCTGGTACATAGCCCTCTGCCTTTTCATCTTGTCTATCTTTCTGTGAATGTGGTTTTTGTTTCACAGGCTGCAGGATTGTAGTTCTTCTTGCTTCTGCTGTTTGCTCCCTGTGGATGAGGCTATCTAAGAGGTTTGTGCAAGCTTCCTGATGGGAGGGACTGGTGGTGGGTATAGCTGGCTATTGCTCTGGTGGGCAGAGCTCAGTAAAACTTTAATCTGCTTCTGTGCTGATGGGTGGGGCTGCATTCCCTCCCTGTTGGTTTTGTGCCCTGAGGTGACCCAACACTGGAGCCTACCTGGGCTCTTTGGTGGGGCTAATGGCAGACTCTGGGAGGGCTCACACCAAGGAATACTTCCCAGAATCTCTGCTGCCAGTGTCCTTGTCCTCACAGTGAGATGCAGCCACCCCCCGCCTCTGCAGGAGACCCTCCAACTCTAACATGTAGGTCTGGTTCAGTCTCTTATGGGGTCGCTGCTCCTTCCCCTGGGTCCTGATGTGCACACTTCATTTTGTGTGCCCTCCAAGTGTGGCGTCTCTGTTTCCCCCAGTCCTGTCGAAGTCCTGTAATCAAATCCTGCTAGCCTTCAAAATCTGATTCTCTAGGAATTCCTCCTCCTATTGCCGGACCCCCAGGTTGAGAAGCCTGACATGGGGCTCAGAACCTTCACTCCAGTGGGTGGACTTCTGTGGTATAAGTGTTCTCCAGGTTGTGAGTCACCCACCCAGCAGTTATGGGATTTGATTTTATTGTGATTGCACCCCTCCTACTGTCTCACTGTGGCTTCTCCTTTGTCTTTGGATGTAGAGTATCTTTTTTGGTGAGTTGTAGTGTCTTCCTCTCAATGATTGTTCAGCAGTTAGTTGTGATTCCGGTGCTCTCCCAAGAGGGAGTGAGAGCACGTGCTTCTACTCTGCCATCTTGAACCAATCTCCCTGCATGGTGTATTTTTAGGCTCTCTATTCTTGTTCCATTGACCTATGTGTCTGTTTTTGTGTCAGTACTATACTGTTTTTATTAGTGTAGATTTGTAGCAGAGTCAAATACCAATGACATTTTTCACAGAACTAGAACAAATAATTTTAAAATTTGAATGGAAACACTCTTTTACTTTATTATGCTAACTGTAGATTTTTTATTGATTCACTTAAGATGAGGAAATTCCTTTCTGTTGCTAGTTTGTCAAATTTTATCAAACTGCCTACTTAATGATTGATGATTTTAGATGAATGTAAATTATCCCTCAACAGCCGATTTAAAACAGGAAGGTCACCTTAAATACTTACTGGGCCTGTTCTTTAGGTAGTTAAAAACCACAGAATATTGACTATTTTATCATATTTATCTAATGTGTCTTCCATCCCTGCCCATTTGTATATGTGCACATACGTAGAATAGGAAAACACACAAGTGTCCACTCTAAGTTATTGTTACAACTAAATGATATGTTGTTTAGAAAAGTATTTTGTAAACTTTGAGAAATCATTAAATTATTCTTTCTATTCAGAAATTTATATATTTATGTATATCTGATATTTCTGAACATAGTTAAGCTTTTGATTTTGTTGTTAGTATTTATGCAAGTTGATAGCAATTTGGGAATAAAAAAACTTTAGTTGTCAAAAAATGATTTGCACAATGTTACTGAAACATTATCAGTAGAAATAAACAGGTCTTGGAATAGGAACAGATCAAGGGGGAGAAAAAATGCCATGATATAGTATCCAACAGTGGTATCTGAGCTCAGAAGCAAAACATTATTTCCTTCAGAGGCTTCAACAATAATACATTTTATCCCCTCTAAATTTTACTTGTCTCTAATAGTTAGCAATATTTCCCGGACACTCATCCTAGATTGTTGCTAAGCAATGACTACAAGCTTGTATCTTCTCAGTTTACCATTTGCTACACAGAATTCCTTGCATAATTTTTTGCCAAAATATTGCTTTTTGGTCTAACAATTAATGAAGTATGCTTATCTCATGTAGAATTTAATATATTTTTTTCTTTAAAATACAGTCTTTAGGGTGACAGAATTAAATTTGTTGGGTCATTGAATCTTATATGATTTGTTCAAATTATAATCACTTTTTCAGTACACATACACTCACACACACACACACACACACACACACAGAGACACACACACAACTGAACAGGATCTATAAAAGAAAAGCAGACGATATCACTACTATAACATATGGTTCACCTGTTTTGATTCAGCTCATTTCCCTGGAAGAGATGCCTACTGGGAACTGTATCTTTTCTACTTGTTTTGAATGCGCTAAAAGACCAATTATGAACACTAGTACAGCATTTTATAATCTTATTTGTAGTTTCATTTTCTGTTTTATAAACTTGTTATAGTTTATTTTTCTGTGAATAAACTAAACCATCCAGACTTGTTGGGGTAGTGGTAATGATACCTGCAGTCACAGTACAAGAGTCCAAACCTTGGATTGAGGCTTAATGAGTCCTTAAGCAAATAATTAAATTTCTGCACACCCCAACTAACTTCATTGGCAAAATGAAGATAATGATTATTTCCTCATCAGCCTGAGAAAATATATAAATATATGCAGTCCTCCAAAACAATTTGTTGTTATATCATCAGCCAAAATAGTATGATCAATTCAAAGTCTCCTTCCTAGAACAAGGAAACATCCTTTCACCTTTCCCCCTTCTTTAAATGTTTCTAACAGTAATTTTTCTGTGCTGCTCTCAAGTCTTATATAGTCATAACTATTTCATGATAAGAAAATATTTCACTTCCCTCTGTGTTTATTTAGGTTTTTTTTACTAAGTAGGACCTGAAGTACATATTTTAAAAAGTTATCCTTCTGTAGATGTTGTTATCATGCTTTCTTTGCATCAGAGATCAGTTCACTCTGTTTCTATCTTTGTTATTTGTCCAATGAAAGTCTTTAAGACCTAAAACGAATTTAGAATTTTAGGGGTAGAAAATTTATTTTGGTATATTCAGATTTTTACCATTTTATCTTCTGTTGCTCAAATATCTAAAATATGATAAACAATCAGTCATATTTATGTTTTTATTATATTTATCTTTTAAGTTACTCAAAATTATATTTTGATATCTTATGTTAAGAGTAGATAGTATTTTTTTCCAGTAGTTAATTATTTGTCCCAGCACTATTTAATAAGCAATATTTTTAACCAACTGACCTGGAAGTTTTACATGTATATCTTAAAATTTTATATATACTAGAGTTTAGTTCTAGGCTAATTCACTTTATTAATTTATTTACCTGCCATTTCCATACTTCTATTTGTATTAGATAATAATTTTAGTATCTGTTAGCCGAGGTTCCTTGCAGCCTCAATTTCCAAAGTTCGGTCACGTTTGCTTTGCCATTTATTCTTTCCCATTCATTTTGGATTCATTTGGGTTAATGACAAAGTAATCTTACTGGGACCAAATTGCACACTTTTCAAAAGAGATATTTGTAGAGCAAATTGGGCAGCAGGAGTAGGAAAGGAAGAGTGAATCACCACTTTTTAGAAAAATTCTGTTCCTCAGTACTTGGCCTTCTTCCACTGGGGAAAAAAATGTACAACTTAAACAATACAGGTTTTTTTCCTCAAAAACATGAGTGACTGAAATATAACAATCTAAGTATAATACTACCTTTACTTAGATCATTATAATTGTATTCCTTTAAGTGTTTTTTTAGGAATAAGGACAAAGAATTAAACTATGGTCTTGTTTCTGGCAGTTAAATTGTAGCTCATAACAGTTTAACCATTCTGAGACTGGTGCATAAAGATTTCTAGTTATGTAAGAGTCATATTTTTATATTCAGCCAAGAAACACTGACACTCATTAAAATGAAAAGAAATCAGTGAGTGATATTTCCCTTCAAGTGTTCACATAAATGTTACCTTTTCTCTCTTTTAGTGAGACAATTATTCACTCAATTAATATTCAGTGAGTAAGGCAGTATTAATGGGGAAGAAAAGAAAAATGATAAATCAAGAGAGGATTCTGCTTAAAGAATACTTACATTGTAAGATATCTGCATAAATACTTTTAATGCATACTAGAATGCGGTGAATGTCACTGGGTATGATGGAACTTTAGAGGAGGGAGAAATTACTGTCATATACAGCAATCTGGTATGACTTCATAGTTGACTTGGTATCACTTCATAGTTGACTTGGTATCTGAGCTACACCTTGACAGCTGGTTTAGATTTGGGGTTGATGAGATTGCATCACTGGAGGAGTTGAGATAAAGCCACTGAGGTGCAGAGACTCAGTATATGTTCAGGGAAAACTAGGTAATTTATTTTGGCTGGAACATAAGTGTGTGAGAAAAAACAGTGAGAGCGAATTTTGGGAAGACAATTGGAAACCAGATGGCAGAATATCTTGAATGCCAGCTATTGCATTGTGAATTTTATTTTGTTGGTAATTTGTGGCTTACAAAGTATTTTTTTTTAAAGGCATTGGTATGAGCAATGCTATACTTTACAAAGGTTACAAAATAGATTATCTAGATAAGCACTTAGGCTGTTTTGTTTTTTTTTTTTTTCCTTAGCTGGGCAGCATGTGTCCGTTCCCCAACCTGGGATCAAACTCATGTCCTCTGCATTGGAAGTGCAGAGTCTTAACCACTGGACCACCAGGGAAATCCCTAGGCTGGGTATTTGTAGTACCAATGAGAGTCGTAAGATTCTAAAATCCTTTATCACCAGGTTCAGAAAGATTTAGATAACGTTATCTTACTTAACCAATGATCAAGAAAGTTCATCCACTAAGGTATTTCTACTTTTGTGCTGTAATGTTTGATGTCAAATTAATTTTTTTTCTTGTCTTACCTTTATTTAAAGTAAGATTTTAATATTTTTTTAAAGTAGTTAACTGAAGTATATAATTCATACCTTCTAAATTTCTAGAATAACAACTGTAATATGAAATATTAAAGATTTTTTAGTGCATTACAATAATTATAAAATACCATTTGAACATAAATTTGTGTTAAATTTGCTTCAAATATAACTTTTTTTCTCAGTATAGTTACAAGTCAGTACACCTTCAAGATACCTCTGCTAATCTCAGATTAAGGAATCGGAAATTCACTGCAGGCTAATTTAGTGTTTCATATGAGATTATTTTATTTAATTTTTAAGTAAATCCATACTCATGAAAAACTTCATTTTATTTATCATATACATTATTTATTGAATTATTGAGTCATGCAATTGATATTAATTTTGATAAATACTAAAAATGTAAGTTAAGTAAACTCAACAATTAACATGAGTGCTCATGCATTAAAAAAATGACTAAAGAAGTAGAAAAATCTAGTTGTAACTGCTGGTGGTCCGTTAGTGGAAACCAAGTGAATTCTTAGTGACACATAGTCCTGTTATATTGCAATAGCTAATGGATAACTTTTATTAAAAGCCAAATGTCTATAACAGCTTAATTATTCATTTTATTTAGGAACTAACATTAATGCTGTATAAAAGCCTGTAGCATAGGAATTTTGGAAACTGACAGCAATCAGGCTTTGTAATTCTTAGGAAGTGACGAGATTTTCAATTTTAATGTTTATCAGTTTTGCATGTGTGAAGTTGCAGTTGCTATGATATACTTGACCTTTGGTATCTTTTCAGTTGAGATGCTAACATATGGGAGCTATACAGGACTTGATAATGGATTGGATACAGTAGGTAAAAGAAAAGTTAAGATTGACCCCTTTGATTTTGGCTAGTATAACAGAATGGCTTATTGGCTGCTGTCTTAAGTCAGTTAGGGCTGCTAATCAAAGTACCATAGACTAGGTGGCTTATAAAAAGCAGAAATTTAGTTCTCACAGTTCTGGAGCCTGAAAGTCTGAGATCAAAGTGCTAGCATGATCAGGTTCTGATGAGGGCCCTCATCCACATTGCAAACTGCTGCTGTCTTCTTATATCCTCATGTGGCAGAAAAAGGGCAAGAGAGCTCTCTGGGGCCCCTATTATAAAGGCACTAATCCCATTCATGAGGACTCCACCCTCATGATCCAGTTATCTGCCAAAGGCCCCACCTCCATTAGGGTAGGATTTCATCATGAGTTTTGGGAGGACACAACATTCAGTCCATAACAGCTACTGTTTACAGAGATAGTGGAGTGTATAAGAAAAAGCAGGGCTGGGAGATAAAAATCTCAGTTTGGCCTTTTATGTACGATTTTGAAATATTGTTTATCCAACTGGGGAGAAATGGCAAGAGTGCCATTGTATGTTGAGATGTGGAATTCAGAGGTCAAACTGAGACAGCACACCTCAGAGCTCCAGGCATACACAAACAGACATTCACCATAAACAGTGTTGTTACCATCAACTATCTGGTGTGGCCCAAAGCATCAGATATACAAAGACACTTATCAGGCAGGATATTTCAAAGGCTCAGAGGTTACATCCCAGGAGCTGGACAAGGGCCAGTCTGGAAGACCTTAGGCAAGTATAGGTTTTGGGCAATCTAGGCCTTGGAGTTAACCTTGACTGCACAGTATATATATATATATATATATATATATATATATATATAATTTTTGTCCTATATATTTTCTTTGTGATTTTTGTTATATATTAAAATGATTTCCAACTATGTATTTATGTTTCTATTTTATAAAATACTTGTTTCAATTCTAATAACTTTTAGTTGTCTAGCTTTGCCTATAAATGTCTGTAATCACAACTATTTACACATCTCCTAAATAGTTATCTTTGAGTACTTCCTGATACTGCTAGGCCTTATTTCTTATTTTTGTCTAGTTAAATTGATTGGAACTTCTGGGAAGACTTTTAGATGACTGGGGAGATAATTTTCTCATTGATTACTTAAAATGAGAAAATAGACTACCCTTCAGCATATGCAACAAATTTAGAGAGAAAACAGAATAAACATTTTTATGAGTTAAATAGTTATTGTGATCAGTTATAAATGAGATTGAAAAATGTGCCAAGTTCTTATGCAGTTCTATTTCAGTAATTCAGAAAACAAAAAAAATAATATATTCTAGGGAAAAATTAGAAGGTGCTTCAGAAATGAGAAGAAAAATTAATGCAACATAATAAGCACTGAAATAATAAAAAACAAACAGTAGACAAACTAGAAAACACTAACAAAGACATGGCAATAAAAATTAAGTGCAAGTAACTGATTAATTACACATCTGTGTTTTGCTTTTCCCACTGTCCAGTCACCAATTTTCTTGTGCCTCTTTAAGAAACAACCTCAAATTTCAGTCCAAGTTGAAGCTGACACTTCCCTACACTCCAGGAGAGAAAATATGACTCCGTCAATCATTACTCCATCCTCCTGGCCAAAGTGCTTGGTCTAGGGGTGAGTCCCTAATCCCCATTAGGTTCATGTGAGGTCTTTTCTTGACATTGATGAAAAGACAGGTTTTTTTTCTTTCTGCGTTTGGTAAGGTTGGACAGGATAAGCCAAGAGCAGTGGCTCACAAACTTACTGCACAGTAAATCCCAAGGGGAAATTTTAAAACACCTGTTACTCAGGTGACAACCTGTATCAAGTAAATCAGAGCTTCTAGTTTACAAAATCTGTCCTTCAGTTGTATTTACAGACGCCCCAGGGAATTCCAGTTGGCAGTCAGTGTTAAAAAACTGTGGTCCAGAGAATAGTGTTTCTCTAACTTTGGTGTGGGTCCGAATCCCTGGTGGCTTTGGTAAAATCCAGATTGTTTGGCCCAACCACACCATCTGAGTTTCCTTTTCATTAGAGGTGGCTGGGTGGGACTGGGAATTTGTCATTCTCTTAACTGCCTAGGTGATACTGACCCTGGAAGCAAACTCTGAGAGTCACGGCTCTGCTCTATGAGGATCTGAGTATGAGAGTGAGAAGGATGCTTTGCTTCTGAAGAGAGAAATTTAAAGTTAAAAAAAGGACAGAAATCTCAGGTAACTGAAATATCACAGGTAGATCTGGGTGGTGGGCCTCATGAGAACTAGAATTTCTTAAAAGATTACAGTTTATGTCACTATTGCTTTTTATTGATCACATTTTGAGACTGACATTTGGTCAGTATGAATAGTCATGTTGTCTACTGTGTTGTGTGCTCATACTAAAGCTGTACTGAAACTTAGTATTTTCATCTCATTTCAGCTTCACTACATGAGGAAGGTATTCAAATATTTCTAGTCTAACAATAAAGAAACTGAGGGTCAGAATTAAATATTTTGCTTGAGGCCCCTGGGCAAATAAGTAGCAGAACTCAGATGGGAAACTAGAAAAACCTGTGCTTTAAACACAATGAGGAGGAGGTTTCACATCACATGGAAGCGCCTACCCCGTGTCCTTCTGAGTGGGCAAACCTCTTCTATAAGGTAAATCTGAGCCACAGAAGTATGTAGCCACTACTGCTTTGTGGTACCTTCAGGCATGTCTCCACACCTCTTGAGAAAGATGGAAAAATGCACCAAGTGTGCCAGTGATTAGAAGTGTTGGGAGTGGATGTAGTCAGACACACCCTGAATACCTGCATGGCTCTGGATGTTGAAAGCAACAGCTCTGCTCATAGGAGAGTCTGACCCCACATTCCAAAGGCCAAAGCCATTCGTGCCAAGTATCCTCCTATTCTAAAGTGGGGTGCTCCTTTATCTTGCCAAGGGCCTGACCAAAAGTGGTCCTGCATTCATTTGCTTATCTCTCAACCCAGAGACATAAAAGAGATGAGGTGGAAAAGTGGAAAGAATATTGCTAGGGGGTTCTTCATGGCAGCAGTGTTCTCCAGCCTCATGTGACGGGGAGAAAGTCTGCTTTCCCCTTGTTTCAAGCCAAGTGCAAGAGGCTTCAGAAAGCTTGCCCCCAGTGAAGCCACCTTGGTAGTAAACTCGTTGCAGATACAGTGAATGACCTTTGAACGTCTACAGAAAAGAGGCTCCAAGAGAAAATCCACTAGTCCAAAGATCCCTGCATGAAATTTAGGATCCTTACTTGAATTTTAGGAGATTTTTATTTGAATTATTAAATTTTTCTCTGAGTACAAGCAGGTTACCACTCAAGAAACAGCTGAAGGCAGTCATACATGTGCTGGTTTCTGCATGTACACTTAAGGCTCATAGAATGATGGGATGAAGTAATATTGGCTGCTCTGGAGTCTCCAAAATGTCAGGAGTCAAGACAGGATGCTCTCGTGTCAAAACAGCACACCAAGTGTTATATGGGATTTTGGGTGGTTCTCAAACATTACCATACATCGTAATCACATAGAAGGCTGTTGAAACTCACATGGCTGGACCCCCCCCTCCCCCAACCCCTTCTACCCTTAGAATTTCTGATTGAATAGATCTGGAGTTGAGGCTGAGGATTTGCACATCTGACGAGTGCATAGATTATGTTGATGCTGTTGGTTTGGAGACCACACTCTGAGAACCACTAGTTGAGCATTAAGGGCTACTATTTGAAGTAAGATCATCTGAGAATAAAAGCAACACAGATAATACAGGAACTTAGAGATTCCTGATGATAGAATCTGAGCAGTTAGGTCAGGAATGCCAGAATAGCAGGAATCTCACCATGTGCTTTCTTTTAATTTAAATTAAATTAAATAATTGAATTTCAAGTGAAAGCATCCAAAGCAAAGCAGAATTCTAAATGAAAGTTAATTAAAATGAACATGGACTTTAAACTAAATGAACATTTTCATTAATAAAATAATAAAATAATTATATAACAAAACACAAAAATTCATAATCAGTGCCAATTATCCTGTCACTGAGGAAAAGCTAAATTTTAATTTTTTTGTATAAAAATGACAGAGATGCATTAATTAGCAGTTTGCAGAAAGTTTCATAAGTTTGTGAAAGAGAAATGAATCTGCCTGGGAAGGATGAGTCTTTCTGAATCATGTGATTAGTTCCTTAAAATCAGTACTATATATTAGTGCTGCATATGAGATTTTGCAAGGTAGATAAAAAGGAAATTGATTAAATTAAAAACTATATTTGAATAATAACAGGTTTTAAAAAAACAAGAAAAGGAAATGAAATTTTAAAAATAAACAGTTAAAATTGAATCATTAATACATAAAAATGCTAAAATTGGTTTCATGGTGGAATATGCTTTCTGATTATATTTAATATTCAGAAAAATATTTCTTGTCTTCAGATATTTTTGATGTGCTCTTATAACCATTTTTGGTGTGTCTTTATATTTGATCATTGGTTAATAGGGAACTTGAATATTTAGCAAAGTGAATTTTGGCAATTTGGGAAATACTCATTTAGAAAATTCAATTTCGGTACATTGAATTTCAGTAAATTGATTTAAAGATGGACTCTTGTGGACATCAGTAGCTTTAACTGCCCAGAATAATTTTCCAGTGCATTGGAAAATTGCATTGTAGGTTTCCTTTTAGCATTTGTCCTTCAGAAATCTCAGTTGATGAAGTTTATGTGAAGATAATCCTATGCCTTGATCCACTGGGACTGTATAAACTAAGCTGACTGAAAGGAGTGCTGTATTCAACTACCTGAAGGATTGATTGATATTGGCTACCATAATGTATAAAATAAATTTTTTAAAAAAATTTTGTATTCCTAATGTTATTAACATACTAGAAATAGCTTTTCTAAATCTGCTCCCTTGATTCTTCCAGGAGGTCAGTTTGTTGCTGCTGTCCTGACCTCTGGAGAATCAAATGCTGCTTGTGTAAAATAAGATGGTATATTGAAGCAGGAGCATGAGGTCATTGCTACCTCAGCATATCTTTGTTCTGTATTTCAGGAGACTGTATGGGGAGTTTAAGTGAGGACTGATACACATTTAGTAATTTCCATGCCTTTTTGAATAGATAAAGCATGTCCACTTCAGACGTCATTTATTCATTGTTATGTTGGGAGTCTGTGACCGCCTTCAGGTTTGACTATTCATTGCCATAACTCACAGACCCAAGACAAGCTGTTATACTCATGGTTACCGTATATTACAGCAAAGGAATACAAATTATAATAAATAAAAAAGGAAAAAGTCATATAGAGAGGAATCCAGGAGAGAGCAGCTGCAAGCTTCCAATTGTCCTATTCAAGTGGAATCACAAGGTGATCAATTCTCCCAGACTGATGTGTGGCCATACATACAAGTTATTGCCAATAAGATGAGCTGACTCAGTCCTTGGTACATAGCATGGATCATCTCCATGAAAGCTCTTACTACTCAGTCTCCAGCCCCATCCAGAGATCAGACTGACACAGCAAGACCCAAAGCCTCAGGGAAACAAAAACAGACATTCATCATAAATCACATTGTTAGCATAAACTATCTGGGGTGGCCCAAAGTCTCAGGTGTACATGAACACTCTTATCAGGAGAGTCCCAGGACTCAGATTTATCTCCAAGGAGCCATAGGAGGGCTAGTCCTAAAGAGCTTCGGTGTGTGGGCGCTTTAGGCAACCCAGGCATGCTGAGTTGGAACCCGTTACAGCACAGTTTGTAAATTATTGTTATTTTATGTATGGTATCTTTTATCATATATAATTTCTTCAACAGTTTTGTTGTGAATGAAAACGTTCTATAAAACTGTATTTTTAACTTTGCCTCCTTATAAAATATTTGTATTAATTATAGTAAAGTTTTCTTGTCTGGTTTTATTTACAAATAATTAAAATCATAATTATTTACATGTATACAAAAGATTTATCCTGATTACCTTCTAATATTGCTAAGCCTTAATTCTTAATTTGTCTACTGAAATCGATTTGAACTTGTGAGAAAGCTTTTAAATATTAGGGGTGATAATATTCACACTGTTAAATGAGCAAATAGGGAAGCCTTCAGCATGTTCAACAAAATTAACATGAGAGAAAGAGAATAAGCATTTATATAAATTTAAAAATTATAGCAACAGTAATATGTAAGAAATTGAAAAATATTATGTTTTTGTAATTCTGTATCATTAACTTAAAAAAGAAAAAAAGGAATTTAGGTTTTGCTTCACAGTTGAGAGCTCAAGATGAATGTAGTCATGATAAGTCAGGTTTATCCACTGAAAGCATAAACAAAATGCAAACAGGTAGGCAAGCTAGAACATACTAACAAAAACATGGCAATAAGCATTCTTATGAAGCAGTTATTTAATTAGACACTTATTGTTGACTCTCCCTCTCTGTTCAGTTTATAAATCCCCTTTAGGGACTATCCACCCTGATTTTCAGGACGAGTTGCTTAAGAGGAGCTGACACTACCCCACGTGCTATAAATGAGAATGCATAGAGTCCATCAAACAATCCTCTGTCCCCCAGGCCAAAGAGCTTGGAGTTGGGCTGAGCACATAACCATGTTAGGGTGATATGAGATCTTTTCCTGAGATTTCTAGGAAGACTAAGTCTTTTCCCACGTTACTTGGTAAAGTTGTACAGGTTAGGCCTAAGGCAGTGGTTCACAAACTAACTGCACATGATAATGTCCAGGTAAAAGGTTAAAACACCTGCCAATGAGGGCACACCACACCTCAAATTAATGAGAATTTCCAACTGTGAAAACCATTGTATCAGTTCTAAAAGAATCCCCAGGGAATTCGTGTTTGTACATAATATTGAAAACAAGTCATCAGTGGAATAGGTTTCTCAAAGTATGGCATTCACTGGAATTAGTGGAGTGCTTGTTATAATCCACATTGGTTCACCATACTACTCCCTTGGACTCACTGACTGTATAGGTCTGGGTCAGTGGGGTTGAGTATTGGAATATTTACCAAGTGCCCAGGTGTTGCTGCTCTGGGGGCCATATTTTGAGAACCACTGCTCCACTCTTACGAGGTAAAATCTGAATATGCCAGTGAAAAAGTTGCACTGCTAATGATGACAGTGTAGCATAAGAGGATTTTTTGTTTTGTTTTTAAAGAATAGAATTTTAGGCTACTGAGGCCTTCCAGGTAGGCCTGCACATAAGGGCCACCTGGGAATTTGATTTCTAAAAAGATTACAGGTTATGCCAGTGCTGATGTTGGGTGGATCACATTTGTAGAACTACTGAGGTAAATTATACACTCTCCTTTGAAAATTTTAGACTGGGTGATATTAACATGACTACTAACAGCTTCTATACTGTGTACCTGGAGATGTACTAAGGCTTTATAGTTCTCATCTCATTTCAGCAGAAGATACTGAAATATTTCCCTTCTGGCAAAAAAGAAACTGAGGGTCAGAAATAAAGTCCCTCAGGCCACAGGAAAAAAGTGGCTGAGCTCCAATTGAAAACTAGAAAAGTAAGTCCCAAAACCTGTGCTCTTGAAGATGATGAGAACGACGTTTCACACCTAATGAAGGTGACTGGCCCCTGCCCTTCTGGGCAGGTCAATGTTTTCTCCATGGAAAAGCTGAGCCACAGCAGTATGCAGCCACTACTGCTTTGTGGTAGCCTCTTGGGGAAGATGTAAAAATGCACCAAGTGTGCCAGTAATTAAAAGTGTTGGAGTGGATGTACTCAGACACCCCTGAATACCTTCATGGCTCTGGATATTGAAAGCAACAGCTCTGTTCATAGGAGAGCTTGGCCCTAAATTCCAAAGGCGAAAACGATCCATGCCAAGCACCCTCCTATTCTAAAGTGAGGTGCTCCTTTATCTTGCCAAGGACCCGACGAAAAGTGGTTCTGCAGGTATTTGCTTATCTCTCAACCTAGAGACATAAAGAGTTGAGGTGGAAAAAGCGGAAAGACTATCGGGAGAGAGTTCATGGCAGGAATGTTCTCCAACCTCATGCAAGGAGGAGAGAGTCTGCTTTCCACTTATTTCAAGCCAAGTGCAAGCGGCTTTCAAAAATTTACCCCAGTGAGGCCAGCTCAGCAGTACACTCATTGCAGACACAGTGAGTGGCCTTAAACTTCTAACAAAAAGAAGCTTTCCCAGAAAGTTCATTAGTCCAAAGATCCCTGTTCAAAGCTGGGATCTACCTTATCATTGGAGATAATCCTTCATTAATGTTTTCTCTGAGAGCAACCAGGAGGTTACCAACTCAGAGACAGCTGAAGGAAGTCCCATCTTTGGCAGTTTCTGCATGCGCACTGGAGCTCCATAGTGTGCTGGGAAGAAGTGGTGCTGGCTGGTCTAGAGTCTAAGAAAATAAAGGATCAAGAAAAGGTCCTCTGGATTCCAAAGAACACAGTAAGTGTTATGTCAAGTGTGGTTGGTTCTCATACATCATTATGCATCACATTTGTGGAAACAGGATTGCTGGACCCTCCTCTACTTCCAGAGTTTATGATTCTACATGTCTGATGTGGGGTTTGGTTATGCATGTTCACAAGTGCAAAGGTGATGTTACAGTTGCTGTTTTGAGTAATCCTCTGGTAACCACAGATGCAGCATGTAAGGCTGCCATTTGTAGGAAAATATCTGAAGGTAATATCAGCACAGACTATATATATAATCATTATTTTGCACACCTAAAGTTATACATTCCTTTAGGCAATTACATCTCAATCAAACTGGAAGAAAAAAAAAAGGCAGATAAATTGGGAACCTAGGGATAAGTGATCTGCTAGCCTGGTGTCAGATTACCACGATAGTACACATCTCAACATTAAAAAGAAAGTCAAATGGAAAAAAATAAATTTAAAGTCAAAGCTTAAAATGGAAAATAGAATTTTAGCACTAATTGATATATGCATGTTAATTAAAACATATATAATATATACAGTAACTAGATTAATTTCATTGATAGCTGACCCTTCCTCAAAGACCATCTGTGAGATGCCAAGTCTCCCCTGGTCAGTCCTCTCTTCCCAAGGCCAAATGCTTGGAGTTAGTGTGAGGACATAACTTAGGTTGTATCAGTGTGAGGCCTTTAATTGAGAATTCTTGGAAGATGAGGTCTTTGCTCGTGCTTTCCATAAAGACGGGCATGATAATTCTTGAGTCGTGATTCCCTAACTTACTGGCCATTAGAATCACCAAAGTTTAAAACACCTGTTGCTCAGGCTGCACAATTAAATTAATCAGGTTCTCCAGGTGTAAAAACCATGCTTCAGTTGCTTTTTTAGACAATGTCTAAGGGATTCCTATTTGCTGATAACATTAAAAACATTTGATCCAGGGAAATAGCTTTCTCAAACTCTGGCATCCTGGGAAACAATGAGGTACTTGTTAAAATCGACCTTGGGTGCTCAGAGTGTCTGACTAGGTAGGTCTGGGAGGGTGGGGTAAGAATCTGCATCTCTAACAGGTGCCCAGATCTTGCTGATCAGGAGACCACCCACTCTGAGAACAACTGCGCTATTCTATGAGTTAAGGTCTGAAAATGCCAGTAAAAAAGTTTCTCTTTTTCTGATCAGAGAATAACATAAAAAGCTTAAAAACAAACACATAGGATTCTTAGCTTACTTAGGTCTTACAGACAAGTATGTGTATGTGGAACTTCTAGCAATTTGCAATGCTCCTGTTCATGTGACTACTGTTTCAGGGAGGATTACATTTTGAGAATATCTACTGTATTTTCTAACTCTCCTTTGAACATTTTAGACTGAGTCTGAAATTTGGGTAAAGAAGTAAACAAAGCTACTGTGTTGTTTAGCAGGAATTGTACTAAGGCTTTCATTTGTGATCTCATTTCAGTTTCACTGCATTAGGAAGATACAGAAATAAAACGCTATTAAGAATATAGAAGCTGAGGATAAGATATAAGTAATTTATTTCAGAAAAAAGGAAAAAACGGGGAGAGCTCCTCTTGGATTCTGGAAAAGCAGGACACAAAACCTGTGCTTTTGGAGGCACAAAAGAGGATGTTTCACAGCAGATGGAAGGGCAAGGCCTGTGCTATTTTGGAAGGTAAGCGTCTTCTCCATGGGAAATCTGAGCCACAGCAGTATGCAGCCACTACTGCTTTGTGGTAGCTACAGGTATGCCTCTATACCTCTTGGGGAAGATGGAAATTTGCACTGAGCGTGCCAACAATTAAAAGCGTCGGGAGCGCAGGTGCCATGGGTCAGACATATGCCAATACCTGCATGGCTTTGGATGTTGAAAGCAACAGCTCCGCTCATAGGAGAGTCTGACCCCGGACTCCAAAGTACCCTCATATTGTAAAGTGAAGTGCTCCTTTAGCTTGCATGGACCTGCCCAAATGCTGTTCTCAGACTTCAGAAGAGGGTTTTTCATGGCAGCAATGTTCTCCAGAGTCGTGCGAGGGGGAGAGAGTCTGCCCTTTCCTTGTTTCAAGCCAAGTGCAAGAGGCGTCGGAAAGTTTGCCCCAGTGAGGCCAGCTCAGCGGAACACCCATTGCAGACACAGTGAGTGGCCTCTAAAGTGCTAAGAAAAAGCGGCTCCCCCACAGAGTTCACAAGTTCAAAGTTGCCTGTTTAAAGTTGGGCTCCAACTTAGCCTTAGAGATAATCCTTCATAAATGTTTCTCTGAGTACAACCAGGAGGTTTCAGACCCAGAGACAGCTGAAGGAAGTCCCATGCTCAGCAGTCTGAAGGCTCATGGAGTGCTTTGAAGAAGTCCTATGGGTTGGTCTATAGTGTAAGAAAATACACCGTGAAGAAAAGTCCCTTTGGATTCCAGAAAACACTGTAAGTGTTACCTCATATGGAGTGGTGGCTTTGTTGTCATACATTAGTGTGCATGATGTTTGTGGAAGCAGGATTGTTGGACCCGGTCTCCTCCCAGAGTTAGAGATACCGTATGTCTGAGGTGGGGCTTGGTTGTGCATGTCCACACAAATGGTCAAAGGTGATGTCAGAGCTGCTTATTTGAGTAACACGTTCTGATAACCACTGAGGCAGCATGTAAAGCTGCTATTTGAAGGAGAATATGTGAGTATAACATCAACACAGATGTGTAATAAGTAAACACTGAGGTAATCATGTCACAATATATACATATATCACATCATTATTTTGTACAACTTAAACTTATACAAGGCTTTACCCAATTTCAACTCTATAAAACTGGATGTTAAAGAGACAAATTGGGAAACTAGAGAACTATGTCTGTGACCCTGCTGTCAGGTTACCAGAAGAGCACACAGCTCAAATATTAAAAAATAATTTGACAAAAATAAATGAAATTTGAAGTCAAGTAATAAAATGCAGAATAGAATTTTAGCATAAATTTAATTAATATATACCTATTAATTACAGAGTGTGTAATGTTCATAGTAATTTGGTTAATTTCACTGATAGCCCACCGTTCCCCAGCAGCATGGTTGAGATGCCAAGGCTCGCCCGAGTCAATCCTGTATTCTCAAGGCCAAAGTACATGCGGTAGGAGAGAGGACATAAGTTACATGATGTTTGTGTGAGGTCTTTTTCTGCGTATCTAGGAAGATAAGGCTTTCGCTCATGCCCTGTGCTAAAGGTGGGCATGACATTTCTTGACTCACGATGCCCTGATTTACTCCACATTATCCCCAAAGTTTAAAACACCTGTTGTTCAGGCTGTATCACATTCAGATTAATCAGTTCTCTAGGAATGAAAGCCATGCTTCCATGGTTTTTACAATATGTCCAAAATTTTCTTATTTTCTGATCATATTAAAGACATTCGATGAAGTGAATCGTTGTCTCAAACTCTGGCATTCATGGGAAGCCCTGGAGTGCTTGCGGAAATCCACCTTGGGTGCCCCAGGCCTCCCTCAGAATTTCTGACTAGGTAGGTCTGGGTGGCTGGGGTGAGAACCTGCATCTCTCATAGTTGCCCAGGTCTTGCTTTTCTTCTGAATGGAGAGTAGCGCAAGAATTTTTTAAAACATGAAGACAAAACAAAACAAAACAAGAAAAAAACCCGTAGAATTCTGAGCTAACTGTGGCCTTGCAGATAAGTCTGTGTATGAGGAGCCTTCAGATGTGCGCCGCGTCCCCAGGCCGTGGTTTCAAGCTGTTTTCGTGACGGTTTGGGGGAGGATTGCATTTTGAGAATATCTACTGTGTTTTCTCACTCTCTGTTGACCATTTTAGACTGAGTCTCACATTTGGGTAAAGGACTAATTATGACATGTATTATATTGTGGACCAGGAGTGATGCTAAGGGCTTTGTTTCTCGTCTCATTTCAGTTTCATTGCGTGCGGAAGGCGTGGAAACATTACCCATCTAACAATACAGAAACTGAGGACCAGACAAAAATAAGTTTCCTCAGACCACAGGTGAAGTAACTGGGTGCACCCCGACCGGATGGATGCTGGCCAAGCAGGGCACCAAACCGGCCCTTGGGAAGTCAATGAGGTGCAGGTTTCACACCAGGTGGAGTTGCCTGTCCTCTGCCCTTCTGGGCCAGTAAACGTCTTCCCCATGGTAAATGTGAGCCACAGCAGTATGCAGCCACTACTGCTTTTTGGAAATTTCAGGTATGTCTCGACACCTCTTGGGGACGATGGTAAACTGCCAGAGCATGCCAATAATTAGAAGTGTTGGGAGCGAAGGTTCCATGGGTCAGACAGCCCCCGAATACCTGCATGGTTTTGGATGCTGCAAACAACAGGTCCTCTCAGAGGAGAATCTGGCCCCAGATTCCACAGTACCCTCCCATTCTAAAGTGAGGTGCAGGAGTATATGCCAGGGGCCTGACCAAAACTTGCTCTGCCAGCATTAGTATCCCTCACAATACAGAGACATGAGTTGAGGGGGAAAAAGTGGAAAGAATATTGGGAGAGGGTTTTTCACGGCAAGAATGTTGTCCATCGTCATGGTAGGGGGGGGAGAGTGTGCTTTTTCCTTGTTTTAAGCCAAATTCATGAGGCTTCAGAAACTTTGCCCCAATGAGGGCAGCTCAGCGGTACACTCACTGCAGAGGAAGTGAGTGGCCTTTAAACTTTTGAGGACAAGCAGTTCCCCCAGGAAGTTCACTAGTCCAAAGGTCTCTGCTCAACGTTGGGCTCTCCCTTAGCAGTGGCGATAATCCTTCATTAACGTTTTTCTGTGAGAAGAACCAGGAGGTTACAAACCCAGAGACAGCTGAAGGAAGTCCAGTGCTTGGCAGCTTCTGCATGCGAAGGCTCAGGAGTGCTGGGAAGCAGTGGTGGTGGCTGCCTGCGAGACTCCGAAAGTACAGGATCAAGAGGAGACCCTTGGGGGCTTCCCTGGTGGCGCAGTGGTTGAGAGTCCGCCTGCCGATGCAGGGGACACGGGTTCGTGCCCCGGTCCGGGAAGGTCCCACGTGCCGCGGAGCGGCTGGGCCCATGAGCCATGGCCGCTGAGCCTGCGCGTCCGGAGCCTGTGCTCCGCAATGGGAGAGGCCACAACAGTGAGAGGCCCGCGGACCGCACAAAAAAAAAAAAAAAAAAAAAAAAAAGAGGAGACCCTTGGGTTCCACAGAACACAGTGAGTGTTTCCCATGTGGAGTCTGGTTGCTTCTCATAGGGCAGTGTGCACGCTGCTGTGGCAACAGGAGTGCTGGGCCCTCTTGTACTCCTAGAATTTATGATTACATATATGTGAGTGTGAGGTAGAACCTGGTTTTGCACTGCAACAAGTGTAAGATGATGTTAATGCTGCTGTTTTGGGTTACACACTGTGAAAATCAGTGATGGCACATGTGAGGCTACTGAGAGAAGGAAGAATTCCTGAGAAGAGCAACACAGAGAAATTGAAACCCAGACGTTCCATGTCATGGTCTGAAGTTGAGTTTCAGGAATG
>NW_006792503.1:261851-262933 GCF_000442215.2 Lipotes vexillifer
AGCTGGAATATCACTGAGGTACGTTTTAGTTTATATGGTTAGAAATAATGACATCTGAATTCAAGCCTCAAAAGGAAAGGGGAATTTAAATTAAGTTACAATGTATGTGTGTGTGTGTATTTATATATAAATTAAATTTGTCATTCAGATGAAAACTTCCTTATAAAATCAAAATCATACAGGTGTACATAATTATGTATAAATATCCTGTCAGTCAGTAAATACTAAAATTTTCAGTTTTCTTAAGAAATGATCTACCCACCTTCGTCAACTAACTGATTTTAGCTATATTCAAAGTTCGAGAAGAAAAATGAATCCGTCTTTTTACGATCTTCCTGATTCCCATGTTTAGCTCCTAGAAATGAATATTTATTGAAATCAAATATGACATTGTAAGAGGCACATTAAAAGGAAATTCAAAAAATTAAATATACTATATTTGATTAGAAGAAGGTTTACAAAATTGTCATAAATGGAATTTTAAAAATTTTATTAAAACAGACTCATTTTTAACATGCTGAAGCTTGTGTTATATTGAAATATGCTTTTTTGAAGATATTTAATACATGAAAAACAGTTTTGATCCCTAGATAGTAGTGACATTAACAAAGTTATTACATCTCTTTTTGATATGTTTTATTTGGTTATTTGTCAACTTGCTTATTTAGAGAATTACTCATTTGGAAAATTAAATTTAAGCACTTTTACTTTTTGTAAGTTGAGCTAAAGATGGATTCTAGTGGACATCAGTAGGTTTACTTGCTCAGAAAACTGCCATTGGGTTGAAAAATTGCATTGCACGTTTACTTTGGGCAATTGCACTTCCTAAAAATCTCCATTTATGAGCTTTAAGTAGAGTCAGTGCCATCCCCAACACCGCTGGTGCTGGAGAAACCAAACGGATCCAAATTGGGCCATGTTCACCTATCCAATGGATTGATGCTGGACATCCTGATACTATATAAACATCTCTATTTTAAAATTTGGCATCAAAACTTAATATATATTGTAGAACTCTGTCTTCTGAATCTGCTACTCTGCTTTCTTCCAGAGAGTTGAGTCTTTTTTTTTTTTTTTTTTTT
>NW_006792503.1:263070-275876 GCF_000442215.2 Lipotes vexillifer
GGAGCACAGGCTCTGGACACGCAGGCTCAGCGGCCATGGCTCACGGGCCCAGCCGCTCCGTGGCATGTGGGATCTTCCCGGACCGAGGCACGAACCCGTGTTCCCTGCAGTGGCAGGCGGACTCTCAACCACTGCGCCACCAGGGAAGCCCAGAGAGTTGACTCTTAAGTCCTGTCTGGCCCTGTGGGAATTCCAGTGCTGTCCTCCTACAAGATGATGGCCTGTTGAATCAGGAGCATGGAGTCAGGCCTCCTTCAGCATATCTTTCTCCTGGGTTTAGGCGACGGCCTGAGGGATTTCAGTGAGGGTAACTTCACATCAAACTGCTTATTCTCATGTAATTAGAGTTGGGGAAAGCTTGTCCATGTAGGACATCATTTACTCATCGGACTGTCTGGGGTCTCCAAGACCACCCTCAGGTTCAGTGTTTCTTTGAAAGGACTCACAGACCTCATAAAAGCTGTTAAGCTTATGCTTCCAGTTTATGGCAGCAAAAGAATACTTATTAAAAGTAGCAAAGTGAAATGGGGCGTTAAAGAGGAATCCAGGAGAAACTAGAGAGAACCCTCCAGTCATCCTGTTCAGTGGAGTCTCATTCACTGAGCTGAATCCTCCCAGAGCTGATGTGTGACCACGTGTGCAAGTGTTGCCAACCAGGTAAGATCCCCCTAACCTTGGTCACTTAGGCGTGGAGAGTCCCCATAACTGACCTTAGCTCCTCCTTCTCTAGCCCCAGTGTGACAGAGGTCAAAGTGATACAGTGTGGTGCATAGCCCCAGGCCTAAACAAGCAGACACTGCCCCCAAATCACATTGATAGGATCAACTGTGTGGTGTGGTCCAAAGCCTCAGGTGTACGAAGATTCCTGTCCCAGTGGACATCTAAGGGCTGAGTGGAGCAGATCCATCCTTAGTAGTGAAGACCTCTGCCGGGTACAGGTTTTTAGCAACTCAGGCCTGCCAATTTTGAATTTTTACAGCAGAATTTATAAATTCATATTCTTATGTGTGGTACCTTTTTTCGTATATAATTTATATTTTTGTTATATTTGTATAGTTTTATAACTCTGGATAATTTTTAAATTTTGCCACTGTATCAATTCTTTGTACCTAATGTTTCAGTTACCTTGCAGTGCTTACTAATATATACAGTCACGATTATCAACACACCTATAAAATAGTTATCTTGATTACTTTCTAAATTTTTTATGCCTAAATACCTATTTTTGTCTACTTCAATTGATTTCAACTTCTAAGAATACTTTTAAATATTTCTGGTGATAATTTTTATATTGGTAACATATATGAGAATATAGTCAAGACTTCAGCATGTACAACAAATTTAACCTGACAGAAGATGGAATGAGTATGAATTACAAAATTATTGTGACCAGAATATATGAGAAATTGAAAAAATGTGACAAATCCTTATGCAATTCTATATTAATAATTCGGAAAACAAATATTTTTCTAGAAAAAGTAACTTTGAACTTTACTTCACAATCAAGAAGAAAAGATGAATACAACCATGATAATCATTGAAAGCATAAATTGAACAGACAAGTAGAAAATACTATCAAAACATTTGGCAATAAAAATTCCGCCCAGACATTTATTTAACTGCATATTTGTTGTTTGCCATTAGAACTACCTTGTCCCCAAATTTACGATTCCACTTTTAGGAACCGATCACCGTGAATTTAATTCTAAGTTATTTTAATGTAGTTCACCCTTCACCACACACTAAGGGTGAGAATGCAGAGGTTCCATCAATCAATCCTCTATCCCCCTTACCAAAACATTTGAAGTAGAGGTGAGCACATAACCCATTTGGGGTCAGTGTGAGGTCTCGAGATTTCTGGAGAGGTGAGGTCTGCTCCTGCCCCCTTTGGTAAAGTTGGGCAGCGCAGGCTAGAGCAGTTGTTCTCAAACTTCCTGCATATTAGAATCCTCAAGGTAGCTTTCAAAATTTTTGTTTCCCAGTTCCTATCTCATGTCAAATTAATGAGAATCATCTGGGGATTCCATTTTGCAAAAAGTATTGAGAACCAGTGATCCAGGGAAGTGTTCTCAAACTTGGGCAGGCATTCAATCCCTGGCAGGTTTGTTAAATCTGATTGGTTGGCCCAACCTCACCCTCTGAGTTTGTTGAGGTAGGTCTCTGTAGGTGAGGTTGAGAATTTGCATCTCTAACCACTGTTTAGCTGATGCTGATCAGGGACCACACTTTGAGAATCACTACTCTATGGAAAGCTCTGAGTATGCCATTGAGAAGGGTGCTCTGCTTCTAAAGAGAGAGAAGTATGAAAAAATATTTTTTTAGGCTAGAATTTTCAGGTTACTGATCCCTACTGGATTGTCTGATTGAGTGGGACCCCTGAGGATTTGCTTTCTAAGAAGATTCTAGGCTTTGCCACTGCTGGTTTCAGGATCACTGCTGGTTTCAGGATCACCTCTTAAGAACTACTGCTCTAGTCCACCCTCCTGAGGCTGCTGTTTGTTTAATATAACTATTAATGAGAACTACTATGTTACGTACCAAGAGTTATACTAAGGCTTTATGTTTATCATCTCATTTCAGCTCACTGCATGGAGAACATTGAAGTATCTGCCGTCTACCAAAATTCAGTAGTGGCGATCAGAATTAAATTGCTTTCTGAAGCCTCAGGGCCATTAGGTGGCAGAGCTCAGATTGGAACGTAGAAAAGCAGGACCCCAAGTCTGTACTCTTAACTGCAAGGAGGAGGTTTCACACCAGATGAAGGTGCCTACCCCATGTCCTTCTTGGCAGGTAAACCCTTTCTTGATGGTAAATCTTAGGCCACAGCAGTATGTAGCCACTACTGCTTTGTGCTTGCCCTAGGCCCATTTCCTCACTCTTGGAGAGGATGCATCTACCCGTATTGCCTATAGGTAAAGGTGTTCTGAGTGAAGACGTTGTGGGTCAAACATATCCCTGAAAACCTGCATTGAACTGGATGTTGAAAGCAGCAGTTTTTCTTACATGAGAGTTTGTTGGAGATTCCAAAGGCTGAATCTGTACCTGCCAAGTACCCCTATATTCTAAAGTGAGTGGTGGATGACCTTGCAAAGGAACTGGACCAAAACTGGTTCTGCAGACATTAACCCGTCACTCAACTAAGCAATATAAAAGGGTTGAGGTGAAAGATGGCTGAAAGACTTGCCACCCTGACAGGCATTTTCTCCACATTTGTAAGAGGAGAAAGATTGCTTTTCCCATGTTTCAAGCCAAGTGCAAGGGGCCTCAGGAATTTTTCCCCCATCCAGGCCAGCTCAGCAGTAAATTCATTACAGACACAATGAGTGGTCTTCAAACCTCTAAAAGAAAAGAGGCTCCCCGAGAAAGTCTACTCATCCCAAGATAGCTGTTTGGATGATTGGTCCAAGATATGACAGGAGATGATTCATTAGTAAAAATATTCTCTGAGAATAACAAGGAGCTCACAAAGCAAAAGAGAGCTGAAGGAACTAATACATGTGGCAGTTTCTGCATGCACACTTTAGGCTCCTAGAGTGATAGGAGGAAGTGATATTGGCTGCTCTGGAAGCTCTGAAACTTCAGTGGTCAAAAGAGGATCCTCTTGTGTCAAAAAGCACAGCAAGTGTTATTTCACATGCAGTTATGGTGACTGTCAAATGTTAGCATGCATTATAATCACCTGGGAGGCTTGTTAAAACTTAGACACTGAACCCCTCCTCTGTCCCCAGAGTTTCTGATTCAGTACATCTGGAGTGGGGTCTGGGATTCTGCATTTCTAACAAGTGCATAGGTGATGTTGGTGCTGCTGGTTTGGGGAACCACTGGTTTCACATCTAGGGCTACTATTTGAAGGGAGGTATTTCTGAGAATTAAACCAACATAGATAAATTGGGAACCTAGAGATTCTTGATGATGTGGTCTGAGTGCCTACTGTCAAGAATGCCAGAATAGCAGGAATCTCACCACTTTTCTTTTAATTTAAATAAAATAAAATAACTCAGTTTCAATGAAAGCATCTAAAGTGAAGTAGAATTTTAAATAACTAGTTTAAACGTGTATATTCATTTAGCTAAATTAAATGTGTCATTTAGTTAATAAATTGATCATTTAACCAAAAGATACCCACCAAGTCTAAAATTCGTTGCAACTATGGAGTCACTTAGGAAATGCTGTAATTTTGTTTTGTGAATAAAAACTGTTGGAAATACTGCAAACTGATGCAAAATTAATGTAAGTTTCAAAGGTTTGCAGAAGAGAAATGAATTTGCCTATTAAGGATGATTCTTATTGAATCATGTAATTAATTCCTCAAAGCCAATATTTATCGGTGATACATATGTGAATTTGCAAGACAGATTTAAAGTAAATTGATTAAATTAAAATACTAGGGACTTCCCTGGTGGCACAGTGGTTAAGAATCTGCCTGCCAATGCAGGGGACATGGGCTCGAGCCCTGGTCCGGGAAGATCCCACGTGCCGCGGAGCAACTAAGCCCGTGCGCCACAACTACTAAGTCTGTGCTCTAGAGCCCACGAGCCACAACTGCTGAAGCCCACACGCCTAGAGCCCGTGCTCCACAACAAGAGAAGCCACCGCAATGAGAAACCCGTGCACCGCAACAAAGAGTAGCCCCCCTGCTTGCCACAACTAGAGAAGACCCGTGCGCAGGAACAAAGACCCAATGCAGCCAAAAATAAATTAAAAATAAATAAATAAATAAAATACTATATTTGAATGCTGAAATGTTCAAAGATTTTTAAAATATGAAATAGCATTTGAACACTAACAGTTAAAATAGACTCATAGACTCATATTTACCTAATATGTTGAACTTTTTATCATGGTGAAATTCTTTCTGAATGTATTTAGTGTTCAGAATAATGTTTTTCATCTTCATACACTGATATTGGACATTAACATTGTTCTTATAACCATTTTTGGTATGCCTTTTTATTTGGTCATTGGTTTTAGGAAACTTGATAATTTTGCAATGTAGGCATTTGCAAATTGGCCATTCATTTAATGACTCATTTGGAAAATTCACTTTCAGTGGGTTGGTTTTCAGTAAGTTGAGCTAAAGATGGACTCTAGTGGACATCATTAGCTTTAACTGCTCAGAATCATTCCCATTGTTTTAATGAACTTCATTGCAGCTTTCCTTTGGAGAACTGCCCTTCATATAATCTGAATTGGTGAAGTTCATGTGAAATTAATTCTTTCCTCAGCTACACTGGGTTTGTATAAACTAAGCTAATGAAAGGTTACCATATTCAAGTACCCGATGGATAGACTGATATTGGCTTCATTGATTAACAAGCTCTATATTTTTTAAAAATCGGAATTCTAGGCTTCCCTGGTGGCGCAGTGGTTGAGAGTCTGCCTGCCGATGCAGGGGACACGGGTTCGTGCCCCGGCCCGGGAAGATCCCACATGCCGCGGAGCGGCTGGGCCTGTGAGCCATGGCCGATGAGCCGGCGCGTCCGGAGCCTGTGCTCCGCAACGGGAGAGGCCGCAACAGTGAGAGGCCCGCGTACCGCAAAAAAAAAAAAAAAAAAAAAAAAGGGAATTCTGACTCTTAATATAGTAGAAATATCTCTTCTAAATCTGTTGCTTTGCTTTCTTCCAGAAGGTGGATTCTTTGCTACTGACGTGCTCTGTGGACATTCCGGTGCTTTCAGTGAAGTCACATCGACATCACTTAATTCTCCCAGCAATGATGTGTGCAAACATGTGCATATTTTAGTGAAGATAATCCCATCCCCAGCTCCACTGTGGTTGCATAAACCAAACTGGTCAAAAAGAGCGCATGCTGTTATTGGCCTTGTTGATATATAACCCTGTGTTCTTTGGAATCTTAACTCTATTAATAGAGTTGCTGTATAGTAACTAAACCTGCTGTCTTGCTTTCTACTGGCAGGTTGATACCCTATTGCTGCTCTCATCAGTGGTATTTCTGATGCTATTTTTCTTAAGTGGCATGTTGAAACAGAAACTTGGGGTCAAGGTTCCCTGGTGTAATGCGTTTGGGCAGGGATTTGGCCAGATCTTTGTTCTGGGCTCTAGGTGACTGGGGAATGTAGGCAAGATCCCTTCCAACAACCAATCAGCAATTCTGTTGTCTGAGTTGGTTAAAAAATATGTTGGGGGCTTCCCTGGTGGCGCAGTGGTTGAGAGTCCGCCTGCCGATGCAGGGGACACGGGGTCCGGCCCCAGTCCGGGGAGATCACCCCATAGCAAAAAAAAAAAAAAAAAACCCACAAATAATTCAATTTAAAAAATGACCAAAGGACACGTATTTGGTTATTTGTAATATATATATATATATATATATATTTTTTTTTTTTTTTGGAACTATTCTGAACCCATCAGAAACCTGGAACAAATAAAATATTATATTTGATATACTGTTATTTATGTTTTCTATTTTATATAGCTGAACATAATTTTGGCCGATAGAACCTTTAATATAAGTAAAATTTGAATCACTTACGTGGTTTTCTGACTATACAGTCATAAACTACTATTTATATTAGCAAATTCTGTTTTATGTAAAACCATATGTTACAAGTGATAAAAGAAGTTAATATATGGGACTTAATAAGGTGAAAATATTTCAAAGACACCATCAAGAAAGTGAAAAGACAACTCAGACTAGGGGAAAATAATAATCCACACTTTTAACTTGCTTTTTCCAGTCATAAAAGATATGTTGACCCTGGGATGTTATGGACTGAACTGTATTCCCACAAAATTCATATGTTGAAGACCTCATCTTCAAGGTGACTGTATTTGGAGACAGGGCTTTTAAGGAGATAATTAAGCTTAAATGAGATCATAAGGGTGGGGCCATAATCTGATAGGACTGTTGTCCTTAAAAGAAGATGAAGAGATGCCAGAGATCTCTCTCTCCACATTTGCACAGAGGAAAGGCCATGTGAAGAGACAGAAGTCTGCAAGCCAGGAAGAGATGCTTGACCAGAAACCAACCCTGCTGGCAGCTTGATTTTGGACTTCCAGCCTCCAGAACTGTGAGAAAATAAATTTCTCTTATTTAATTTACCCGGTCTGTAGTATTTTGTTATGGCAGCCTGAGCAAACTGTACATGGTATAATGCTTGATATCAGCTGACAAAATTGAAAGTCATCAATGATAGCCCACCCTAACCTAGACAAACTATAAATGAATTTTTTTTAATTCTTGTGAATTCTTCCTCCTAATCATAGACTTTGTGAGAACTTTGCTCCATCATGCTAGTATTTCCATAGTAAAGGCCACTTTTACTCCTCTGCCTTACTAAGATATTCTTATGTGCTCTCCTACACTGATCTTATCACTACTCCACCCAAATAAGCCAAACACATTTCTCACACTGTAGTTTGAGTAATCAGTTTTAAACGAAAATCTGATTGCATCAATATACACTGTTTCCAAGTCGTGATAGAGCCATCCAGTTTATATTTATTATCTACCTTTTCTCAACTCTCTAAATATATCTATACCATCGCCTTATGGGACTTAGCTATATTAAATGAAACAAGTACAGAATTTAAATGAACAATTGTTAATGCTATAACGGGTGACGCTAAGATATGCAGAATACAAATCAGAAAGAACAGCTGTGGAATTTCAGAGTTAAATAGTTTGAATAAAAGAAAGCTCAGGATGCTCATACACAGTAAGTGAAAAGAAGGGTGTCTAGATTTTTTTTTGCTGTAATCTTCTTCAGGCAGGATATGTTTCTTTTTTTTTTTTTTTGCGGTACGCGGGCCTCTCACTGTCGTGGCCTCTCCCGTTGCGGAGCACAGGCTCCGGACGCGCAGGCTCAGCGGCCATGGCTCACGGGCCCAGCCGCTCCGCGGCATGTGGGGTCTTCCCGGGCCGGGGCACGAGCCCGTGTCCCCTGCATCGGCAGGCGGACTCTCAACCACTGCGCCACCAGGGAAGCCCCCAAGGCAGGATATGTTTCTTAGTCATATCCACATCACTGGCTTCTAAGATGGTGTCTGTCTCAATAAAGGCTCTTATTAATAAAGATTAAGAAGCTGACATCTCCACTAGGAAAACACCTAGAAAATTCAACAGTAGAGCTCAGAGAGGGGTGAAAAGGCTGATTCCATCTCTCACAGAAGAATGAAGAGTTGTTCTCCCTAGACACATAACTTCAGCAAAGCTGATCTTCATGAATACATATTTTTTCAATTCCTATATTCCCATTTTAGTGTTTTGAAATTTCTTTCACTTATTTCTGCCTGTAATTACAATTATGGTTCTCTTTCCTCAAATAATAACCCTTTGGTGAGTGAGACTAAGTGGGACTAAATCTCTTCCCTACAGTTCAACACTTAATAGATGATTATTGCATGTTTACTGAATAGAAAGCACAGAAAGTGACATTTTTGATCGTTTGTATTACATCACAGCTAAAGATTTCTGTTTCAATTACCATGGACATGGTTTTTGAGGAGTGATTTAACACATGATATTTACAGTGTCTAAAACAGACAAGTAATTAGTTTCTAAATTATGCAAGAAACTGCTACAAATATAAACACATAATCTCTAATAGATAAGTGAACAATTTCCAGAACAGGAAATCCAAAAAGTGAAATTAGCATTGGTAGAGCTGCTCACAGTTAATCACAAAAATGTTAATTAAAACAACAATGAATTAATAGGAATTTGTAATAATAACAGCAACATTTAGACAGCTAGATACTGCCAGGTTTGAGTGAGGGTGTGGAGTTATTGTCCTAATGGTACAAATTCTGGAGAGCAATCAGGCACTACATTATCAAATTAAATATATGTGACCTATGATCCAGCCATTCTTCTATGCATATTTCCCAGGAAAATCCTTCTGTAGGTCCATGAGGAGACATGCAGGGTGATGTACATTGCTTTATTATTTGTACAACATTGGAGGCTACCACTGCGTGCCTCACTGGGAGAGTGTATAGTAAAAAAACTTTTAGAATGACCGTTACGCAATATTTAGAAACAAGTGATTAGAAATGCATGTAGCAATGCAGATGAATCCTAAAAATAAGGCTCAGTGAAAAATACCATTTACATAAATTAAAAATACATAATCATAAAATAATAATACTTATTTTGCAGTAGTATGTTTAAGTAAAAAGTTAAACATCAAATACAATGAGGAAAGGAAGGATAAGATCCAGGTTTGGGGATATAAGGGAATTTTTTTTTTTTTAAGTTTACTGAATACAACTTTCAAATGAATATGTTTAACATGGACTATCAAAATTATGTCACCTTTTGTCTCTATGTATCCAAAATGAATCAGGATTTTAATGGAAATTGTGTTTGTGTGTAGGTAGGCATACATATATATCCCTTATCTTCTTTGTGATTATTGTTACCCAGGGGACAATTTTTTGGTTCTTTGAAAAAATCAACATGTCTCTTAGATTATGGGCTTTACAGAGGTCTATCACCCCAAATTTTGAAAATAATCTCTTGTGAATGGTACTGCTGTTTTAAGTATTCAGTTTGTCAGTCCAGATTTTGCCTCTGAGCTTTCCAAGCACCTTGAGCTTTCCAAGATGCTAGGGGGTGACAGCGTTGCGTGGTGGAGTGAAGAGTTCTGCCTCTGCTTAGAACCTTTTTCTGACACTGCTTCCCTGACCTACAAAGGCACATATTGTTGGATGAATATACATTAACGAGGTCCAGCGTAACGCACCGTAATGGCTACAGCTGAACTCTGAATCCTTGTCATGGCTAGAGAAAACATATGTAGTGAAACACAGGTGGAATGGCTAGAAAAATAAGTACCATCTTGGGACCAGAAGAGCCATCTGTCCTGAAGTTCTTTCCACTTGACCTAACCAAACTGCGTATGTAGTGAGGCAAAAGAATCTATTCAAAGAATTTATTCTTCTTACAGGCCAAGCAGATGATGGCTATGCAATTAAAGAAAAATATATTTGGCCTTTGTTATTTATGTTGACTTCTAGTCAGTGGTTCTCAATCGGGACAGTTTTGCTCCCCGAGACATTTGGTAATATCCGAAGACATTTTTAGTTGTCTCAACAAGCTGGCTTCTAATGGGTAGAACCCAGAATGCTGGTAAATATCCTGTAACACACAGGACAGCCCCCATAAAAAAACAATTCTCTGTCCAAATACATCAGTAGTGATGGAGTTGAAAACCCGTTCCCTAAAGTAAAAGGTTAAGTAAATCAAATGTTCCCTGAGTGGCAACCTTCCACTCCTTTGACCTTTCCTGGACTGCTCTTTTAAAGATATCCTTATGGTTTTCTCCTCTCTCCTTTTAGGTTTTAAGTCAAGTGAGACCTTCTCAGTGAGACTTTGTCTGACCAATTTATTACTTTGGGGATCTTTATCTCATTCCTCAAAAATCCTTATCCATCTCCCTTGCCTTATTTTACTACATATACTTTCCAACACATGGCATATGCTTTGTTTATTTATTTTATTTTTTGCACAGCCTCATTATAATTTAAGCAACATTTGTTATTGCTGGATCTCCAGTGGTGCAAGGAGTGCCTGACATAATAGGTGCTCAGTAATTTTTTGTTTACCAAATGAACTCAGTCCTAAGAATCTTAAAAAAGAATTCAAATACAGATGTGATGTGGTACTTTTCTCAGATGATAGTACATTTGCAGTTTCACTGTCTTAAGATAATACTGATCAATGCATGAGCTTATCCTGACTTTCTTTTTCCCTTTGCTCTATAACAAAGACCAAGGGAAATGGAAAGCTACTCCAGATTGGTTGTGAAGATTCAGAAGAAAAAAAAATTTTGTTCACATTCAAGTGTCATACTCTATTAAATCTCTTTCAATGATTACCATTTAAGACAGTGCCTAAACTGAAGTAGATTTTTTTAAAAAACTGATTTTAGTTTTTACTGGTTGTTCTTATGCCAGGGAAAGCCAACATCTGGCAAACAGGGGCCTGTAATTATCTAACTACCATAGTGATTTTTCTATCCCCACCAGTCCATACTCATTTGCCACTCTTTCAGGTACACTCATGGAGAGAAGTGGACAAGAAAAAGTCCCTTGATGGGCATAAGGGTGGTATGTACTGAAAATTCTGTCCCCTTACAACCATTACCATTCTTGTCCATAAAGAAATGGTATACACACACCATTGTAAAGCAATTATACTCCAGTAAAGATGTTAAAAAAAAAAATGGTATATGCTTGGAGCTAGTAACCACTATGTGCTAATTCCTCTTTTCTGTTTTTCTAAATAAAATATACTTTGAAAAATCCCTGTTATGCCATTTTTTCCCTACCATCGTATTTCAGGTGTGTTGAGGTGGTTAAATTATTTTTCACATAGGCTACATCTCATTGGTGAACAATATTTATAGAATGATCTAATTATTAGAGTCTAGTACAGCAACAACTCTTTTAAGAACTATTTCAATGGATCTCTAGACTTTTCTTATAAAGAAAAGATCGATTTTGGTGGCCTCTTATCATATCTACATTAATCAGGATCACCTCAGAAAACAGAAGGTTCACTTTAAAATGTCTGATTGAATTTACTTAAGGGTTTATATAAGAGGTAAGGACAGGGTTAAGGGAACCAAATAGGAATGCTGGAACACTGAGAAAGCCACAAGCCACAGTGAGAATCCTTTCAACCTCCCCTAATACTGGGAGGCAGGGGGACAAAAAGGTGTTACTGGAGTCCTTCATGGGGTCAGGAAGGAGAGATGCCTAGGAGGAGCTGTAGGGCTTTAGGGGAATAAAAGTAGCTAATACCAAAACTGCAATAGCATGTTTCACCCAAACTGCCGTAAGTCACTGTAGAACAGTTTCACAAGCTCTCTTTCTATAGAAAGAGGACAAAAGGAGCCCCTCCAGGTCCTGCCCCCTGAGAAGAATTCCCTTCCCCATGGTTTAGCAAGGCTCTCCCTCAGTGAGGCTGTAATGCGGGAACCTGGTGCTTCCAACTGCTTCCAGCACATATGCAGACTCATTCATGAGTCAGGTCCATGCTTTTTCTGAGTCTTAACTTGTCTTAGGGAATGCCTTTGAAGCCAGAGGTGTGGGCTAGAGGGATAGGTAGTTAAGCCAGAGAAGTGGGTACAGTAACAGCTACATGCTCATCATATTTACTTATGCTATTAAAGCTGCTTGGCACTGATATCCTATGTTTCATTTTCATTTAAAGAAATGGAATACTGACGTATAAATTCAGATGTATAAGGATGTGTGTCAGTACATAATCTACAATGGAAAGCGAGCTTACATGGGCACTTAATTTTCCATACTCAGACATTCATTCTCTACTGAGGTCTAGAGCCAATTAGGGCTTGATCTTCAAATGCTGCTGGAGGAGGTCATCAAGAGGACATGACCGCTGATTGACCCGCCAGGTGGACCCGGAGGGTTCTCGCCACTCCCCTGGCCTTAGAAGGTACGCTCCGCCTACACCTCCCACGGCCAGAGCCATTTTAAGGGCTCAGCCTTGAGAGAGTAAAGTGTATTGAGACCATCCAGATACGCGAGTGAACCCCGTTAAGGCCTCCATATAAACTTTTAAGATTCTGGCAGGCAGGAGTGGAGACCTTCTCATCGTGCGGTGCCCAAGACACGCCTTGTGGGTAAGTTCCTTTGGTGCTTAAACCTGTCACCTACCAATCTGGAGTAGCTGCCTCTTTCTTCGGTCTCTCCCTGCCCTGCCGGTACCGGGGCCGGTTTGCAAACCAACAAATGAGGACAAATTTTTAGCAGAATATAGTATAGCCCTCCTTCAAAACACTAGGGGTCTCTGATGTTTTTTGTTGGGGTTTCCCTAC
>NW_006792503.1:275961-286140 GCF_000442215.2 Lipotes vexillifer
GTTTTTTGTTGGGGATTCCCTACATGCCACAGACACTTTAAGTATCATTGCCACTACTAGGTCATGAGGTCACTTGCTAAGGCATTTTGTAATGCCAGCCTGAGCTGGCTATAGAACTCCCTCTTATTTTAGGCCTTATTGAAAACCGGCTAGCTCCTGAGTTACCTAAATTGATCAGAGAAGCACTCGTGAATGTGGTATGTATTGTTTCCAAGTTCTAAGAACTGTGCTGCTTTCTTCATTGTGGAAAGTTTGAGTTAGAGGAACTTGTTTCTCACTTTAGAGGGAGTATCCCGGTGTGCAATAGATTAGTGTATTCCTAGTAACTTCAGTGATGAGCCCCATGAACTTTCCAAGGATGATATGTCTGCATTTTGGCATCAAGGGTGCTGGCTACTTCTTTGTGAAAAGATTCAATTAGCTTGATCAATGTAGTGGACCAGAGAGATGCTCTGTGGGACAGGAGTAAAACCAAAGTCACTGAGCCTTGTATTTTAAACAAGGTGGTGATACAGTCCTTAGATAAGACAAGGAACGTGTACTGCTGCCCTTGGCAGGAGAAAGCAAACAACTTCTGATTTGCTTTACTGATTTGTATTGAAAAGAAAGTGTTTGATAGTTTAGCTCTGTATCAGGTGCCTCTGTCAGTGTCAAGATGCCCCAGTAAAGATACCTTTGCTGGAAGAGCTGGAATCACTATGTGACTAAATTTATAATAATCTACAGCTGTTCCTTGAGACCCCATAGGCCTTCGGCCCTGTGAAATAAGTGAGTTAAATGAGAATCCCTGATGCCACACCTTTTAAGTTTTTGCAGGTGGAACTAATCTCTGAAATCCTCTAGTGATGTGGTAGCATGTTGGCTTACAATTTTGGAAGATGGGCACAGTTCCACAGTCTTCAAATTGGCGCTTCTTTTCTTCATAGCTCTCACTCCAGGGATCCAGGAACCAATGTGAGGTTTCTGCTGGATACTTCATAAATCTTTGCCAATATCTTTTCAGTAACTGAGGAAATAAGCACAGGATAAGTCTGTAGTCTGTCCTAACCCACTGTTAGATGGACTTAGCCCAAGACTCATTGTATATCTGATTTCCCTAAGCGCCCACTTTGGTCAGCGGATCAAGGTGGCATTAAAACTCCCCAGCGGTTAGAGACAATTCATACCTAGCATCAATAATTCCCAAAAGCTTAGGGGGTTTTCTTTTCCCCAGTACCCTTACATCCTAGTAAATGGCTGTTATTCCCTCTAGGAAAAGGCTCAGAGGAGTCACTGCAATGAATTCTGGCTGCATTGCAGGGACAACGTTCAATATGACTTCGCCTCCCCAGCAGTCAAGGTGCTCTGGGTCTCTGAACTGACTTGAGTATAGGAACTGGGTAAATTTACCCACTTTGGTGATATATCAGGCTTCTGCTCACTCTACCAAGAACCTGAAATATTACCAGAAGGTTAGCCTAAAACAACATTCTGCTTAACCATTCTAGCAAAATTTAGGCTCCAGTAGTGTTTTATATTTATTTGGGAAACCTGAGATTGTCCTTCCTCTTAAATCTACTAATTACTAGATATCTCAGGTGTGTGAGACACTGCATTACATACTTATGGTTCAATTCCATGATTTTAATTGGAAGGAGGGGGAAGGACCATCCTGCGATCATTTTTTTGATGACTATTCATTTGACAAATATTTATTGAACATCTACTACCTATTAGACATTGTTCTAGGTACTGGAGATAAAGCAGTGAGTAAATCAGGAAAAATATCCTTGCCCTCATATGCAGCTTGCATACTAGTGGGTGAAGACAACAATAACCAAGATAAATAGGTAATATATATTGTAAGTGAGATGGTAACAATACAAAGGAAACTAAAATATAAAAGGGAAATAGAGATGGTGAGAGTGGAGAGTTTGTGATTGTATAATTGCAGATTTGAATAGGTTGGCCAGGTATGTCCTTACTGTGAAGGTGACATTTCATTGAAGACCTGAAGGAGGTAAGAGAGTGAGCTCTGCAGGTATCTGGGGTCAGAACAATCAAGACTGAGAAA
This sequence comes from Lipotes vexillifer, assembly GCF_000442215.2. Classification (NCBI taxonomy): domain Eukaryota; kingdom Metazoa; phylum Chordata; class Mammalia; order Artiodactyla; family Lipotidae; genus Lipotes; species Lipotes vexillifer. Next base: position 278,015 of record NW_006792503.1, read on the forward strand.
AGAGAAAGTGTGTCTACACCTTGGGGAGGGAACATGCCAGGCACGTTTGAAGAACAGGGAAGACTAATAAGTGATGCAGAGATAATTGAAGAAATATATATTAAAGTGTTAGCAAAGCTTAACATGAGCACTAGTAGAATTCAAAACAATTTGTACTTTTTCATCGTTAGGCAAGATAAAATCAAACAAACGAGTTTCCCATAACTGTTAGAAAGCAGCAAGGGAATGTTTAATGATATGGGGGAATGCTTACAAAATGAGCCGAACATAACTCTGTATTATGTGACCCGTGATCTATAAAATGATATATCATTTTGAAATAAAATGTAAAGCAGCAAGGAAATTCACCAAAGGGTTGCTCTGAGTTGTTGATTTGAGTAACGTATATTTTCCTCCTTGTTCTTTTCTATATTGTCTACAGTGTCTACAGTTTTGCTTTGTTTTGCCTTCTCTAAAGAAACTATAATACAGGCATACCTCATTTAATTGTGCTTTGCTTTATTGCGCTTCACAGATACTGCCTTTTTTTTTTTTTTTTTAAACATGCTGGAGGTTTGTGGCAACCTTGCATGGAGTGTCTTTTGGTGCCATTTTTCCAACAGCATTTGCTCACTCCGTGTCTCTGTATCACATTTTGGTAATTCTCACGATATTTCAAACTTTTTCATTAGTGTTTGTTATGGTGATCTGTGATCAGTGGTCTTTGATGTTACTGTGACTTGGTGAAGAGTCAGATATTGGTTAGCACTTTTTAAAGAAAGTACTTCTTAATTAAGGTGTGTACATTTTTTAAGACAGTGCTGTTGCACATTTAGTAGATGACAGTACAGTGTAAACATAATTTTTATATGCATTGGGAAACCAAAAAATGTGTGTAACTTTATTGTGATACTCGATTTATTGCGGTGGTCTGGAACCAACAATATTATCTCCAAGGTCTGCCTCTGTAACAGTTAAGAGCTAAGGATTTGAATTAGACAAACCTAAGCTGAAGTGCTGGCTGTACTTATTGTGTTACCTTGGATAAGTGTTCACATCTGTGAAATACGGATAAGGATAATGACTTCATAGGGTTGTTTTAGATCATTAAATGCAGTACTGATTTAAGTGTTAATATAAGTGCTTGATTTGTCACAAATACTCAATAAATGGTAACATCATTGTTAATCAAAAGTATAGCTCTTGAAATCAGATTACTTTTTAAAATTTTTTAAAGGGCAGAAAGATAAAACCCAATAACTCAAACATATACATGTTATACCATACCTGCTCCCCACTGAACTTAAAATAGTGAGATTTCAGAGTGATTTCTACTCAAAACTCCCTTCACAGAGGCCGCTTCTTTTTTTTAGCTACTTTTTTCTTTTTTGGCATCTGTGGTGAGAATAGAGGATCTACTTTCTTAGCAAATTTCGACTATATGTTACAGTATGATTAACTGTAGTCGCCGTGCTACACATTTAATCCCCAGGACTTATACATCTTACATGCAACTGAAAGTTTATTCTCTTTGACCAATTTCTTTAACATTCAAACAAGATCCACTTTCTGGTTGATAACTGTATAGATAAGAAAGGACGTTTACTATATTTTAAAAAAATGCATTGTTCTCAGTTTATGAGTGCTACATGATTATTATAGACACTTTGGAGCAGCTAGAACTTCTGAGGAAAAAAGTCAAAGATAACCAAATAACCAATATAATCTCTTTCCTTCCAATATTTTACAGTATGTATTTAGGAAAAATTTTTAAATATGAAAGATGTTTAAATTATATAATTTAATGCAAAATGACACTTTTGAAATGACTTAGTTTTTCATAACTTAAAAATAGTATGGGAGGAGCTTCAAGATGGCAGAAGAGTAAGACATTGAGATCACCTTCCTCCCCACAAATACATTAGAAATACATCTACATGTGGAACAACTCCTAAAGAACACCTACTGAATGCTGGCAGAACACCTCAGACCTCCCAAAAGGCAAGAAACTCCCCACGTACCTGGGCAGGGCAAAAGAATAAAGCAAAAACAGAGACAAAAGAATAGGGATGGGACCTGCACCAGTGGGAGGGAGCTGTGAAGGAGGAAAGCTTTCCACACATTAGGAAGCCCCTTCGCGGGTGGAGACTGCGGGTGGCGGAGGGGAAAGCTTGGGAGCCGCGGAGTAGAGCGCAGCAACAGGGGTGCGGAGAGCAAAGCGTAGAGATTCCCGGCTCGGGCTTCATTCAGTCGGATGCAGGGAGAGGACTGGGGTTGGCGGCGTGAACACAGTTCTATTTGTAGTTTTTTAAGGAACCTCCATACTGTTCTCCATAGTGGCTGTATCTATTTACATTCCCACCAACAGTACAAGAGGGTTCCCTTTTCTCCACACCCTCTCCAGCATTTATTGTTTCTAGATTTTTTGATGATGGCCATTCTGACTGGTGTGAGGTGATACCTCATTGTGGTTTTGATTTGCATTTCTCTAATGATTAGTGATGTTGAGCATTCTTTCATGTGTTGGCAGTCTGTATATCTTCTTTGGAGGAATGTCTCTTTAGGTCTTCTGCCCATTTCTGGATTGGGTTGTTTGTTTTTTTGATATTGAGCTGCATGAGCTGCTTATAAATTTTGGAGATTAATCCTTTGTCAGTTGCTTCATTTGAAAATATTTTCTCCCATTCTACAAGGCACAGGAAAGCCTCCCACATCAAAGAATTACCAGATCCTAATGTCAGCGCTGTTGCTTTACTGTGGGTTAAGAAATCCTGCTGTAGGGCAATGCTGCCCAATAGAAATACAATAAGAGTCACAAATGAGACAGAAAGAAAAAAATAAATAAAATAAAATAACGTTATTAAAATGAAAATAGAAAATAATTATGAAAAATTTAAAAAGTAATTAAAAAAAGAAAGAAATAAAAAGAAGAGAGTAAACCAAAAAGCAAATCCACCAATGATAACAAGTACTAAAAATTATACTAAAAAACCTCCCCCAAAAAACAAAAACCCCCCAAACGGTCAGTCTGAACCCTAGGACAAATGGTAAAAGCAAAGCTATACAGACAAGAAGATCACACAAAGAAGCATACACATACACACTCAGAAAAAGAGAAAAAGGAAAAAAATATATATATCTATTGCTCCCAAATCCCACTGCCTCGAGTTTGGGATGACTCGTTGTCTATTCAGGTATTCCACAGATGCAGGGTACATGACGTTGATTGTGGAGATTTAATCCGCTGCTCTTGAGGCTGCTGGGAGAGATTTCCCTTTCTCTTCTTTGTTCGCACAGCTTCTGGGGTTCAGCTTTGGATTTGGCCCCACCTCTGCATGTAGGTCACCTGAGGGCACCTCTTTTTTGCTCAGACGTGATGGGGTTAAAGGAGCAACGGGGTTTTGGCTCACTCAGGCCAGCGGGGGAGGGAGGGGTATGGAATGCGGGGCAAACCTGTGCCGGCAGAGGCTGGCGTGACATTGCAACAGTGTGAGGTGTGCCGTGTGTCCTCCCGGGGGTATTGTCCCTGGATCACGGGACCCTGGCAGTGGCGGACTGAACAGGCTCTCAGGAGGGTAGGTGTGGGTAGTGACTTGTGCTTGCACACAGGATTCTTGGTGGCTGCAGCAGCAGGGTTAGCATTTCATGCCCGTCTCTGGGGTCGGAGCTGATAGCTGCAGCTCACACATGTCTCTGAAGCTTGTTTAGGTGGCGCTCTGAAGCCCCTCTCCTTGTGCACCCCGAAACAATGGTCTCTTGCCTCTTCGGCAGGTCCAGACTTTTTCCCAGACTCCGTCCCAGCCAGCTGTGGCACACTAGTCCCCTTCATTGTGTGTTCACGCAGCCAACCCCAGTCCTCTCCCTGGGATCTGACCTCCAAAGCCGGAGCCTCAGCTCCCAGATGCCATCCGCCCCAGCAAGTGAGCAGACAAGCCTCTCGGGCTGGTGAGTGCCGGTCTGCACCGATCCTCTGTGCGGGAATCTCCCCGCTTTGCCCTCCGCACCCCTGTGGCTGCGCTCCCCTCCGCGGCTCCGAAGCTTCCCCTCCGCCCCCCGCCATCTCCGCCAGTGAAGGGGCTTCCTAGTGTGTGGAAAGCTTTCCTCCTTCACAGCTGCCTCCCACTGGTGCAGGTCCCGGCCCTATCCTTTTGTCTCTGTTTATTCCTTTTTCTTTTGCCCTACCCAGGTAGGTGGGGAGTTTCTTGCCTTTTGGGAGGTCTGAGGTCTTCTGCCAGCGTTCAGTAGGTGTTCTGTAGGAGTTGTGCCAAATGTAGATGTATTTCTGATGTATTTGTGGGGAGGAAGGTGATCTCCACATCTTACTCTTCCACCATCTTGAAGGTCTCTTGTTTTATTTTAAAAGTAGAGTTTATCTCTCACAGGAGTACCCCCAAATAATTTACCTGGACATTTATTTTTGCAGTTGGAACATGCCACTTCTTTGCATCTCTCTCCAGGGCAAAATATCTTTGCATGAATATCCTGCCCTTTTTTTATGCTATTTTATGTTAGTAAACAAGAATGATCTTTTTCACATCAATTTTCTCTCCACTAGCTACTTTTACTTTCAGAGATCAAATTTTGAGTAGATAACTTTCCTGCATCATGTGATTAAGGAAATGTATATACAGTATTCACAGTAAACAACTGGATTAGAAATTTGATCCATCCTTTCTGTCCCCAGTCTGCATCATTTCTTGTTTCAGTTCGGCTTTAGAAATTTATTCATTTGCATCATTGTCTTTAATAGATCATCTAAAAATTAATGTGCCACTAGTGGGGATGACTCCATAATATCTTCCTATGAGTTAATATAATTGAGAGAGATCCTGAGGAACTGGTAGGTGCTGTAGCAGTAGTTTAAACAAGAGTGAGATGGCAGGATTAAGCCCAGGGTACAGTGAGTAGCGGGGGGGTGCTGGGTACTAGGATGGATGGATAGCACAGGAAAACTGAAGATGTCAGTAGAAGTGATACATAATCTTGTGTCACTCCTGCCTAGGGCCAGATCTGCTCAGGAGTTCGGTATGCTGACTATTATTTTCCTTCAGAGAGGGAGTATGGGGGAGAAACAGAGGAGGAGGAGGAGGAAGAGGAGGAGGCGTAATGGAGGGGAGGAGGATGAGAGAAGAAAAGAGAAAGAAACTCTGCCTATCTGTATTTGCTTGCTGCTTTAGGAATTTCTAACGAGAGCGTCTAAATGACTCTTTCCTATCCTGGGACTTTGTGTTTTTGCCTTTCTGGATCCCATATTACTTTGTGTCTATTATTTAAGTAGTTTTTTCCGAAGAGTATTCTCCTAAATGAGATTACTTTGGCAGAGTGGCAGAATTATTACAATTCTCATCATTATCGGGTTATGGCTGCAAAATTTCCCATTAACATATATAAAATGTGTTCACCAAGATATAATAGAATGCTCTGGGCCCTTGGAAGCATCTCATTGCACAATGAATATGCAAAAGGAAATGTTATCTGGCATGGTAACAAAAAGCATAGAATCAGGGAGACAGTGAACAGTTAGCAACACTTTTCTTTGTTTTTTATTTTTAGTCTAAAAACTGATTTGACAGTCTATACCAAGGAAATAATCTCACCCTTCAAATAACTTAAATATTTGTATTGAGTTAGATTACATTTGTAGGAAATGGATAAGTCTTATGAAATGGAAGGTAGTAGTTTTAACCAGAGGAATATTTTATTGATTTATTTGTACATATCTGTCACAGCCTTGGGTCACAGAGGTTCAGTGCTACCTTGTGGCTATTCATTGACCCAAAGTAACAGACTTGTCGCTCAATGGATCACAAGCTAGTAATGGTTCTTAGGGTATAAAATGACAATAGTGGTAGGGGTAGGTGTGGGTAGTGACTTGTGCTTGCACACAGGATTCTTGGTGGCTGCAGCAGCAGGGTTAGCATTTCATGCCCGTCTCTGGGGTCGGAGCTGATAGCTGCAGCTCACACATGTCTCTGAAGCTTGTTTAGGTGGCGCTCTGAAGCCCCTCTCCTTGTGCACCCCGAAACAATGGTCTCTTGCCTCTTCGGCAGGTCCAGACTTTTTCCCAGACTCCGTCCCAGCCAGCTGTGGCACACTAGTCCCCTTCATTGTGTGTTCACGCAGCCAACCCCAGTCCTCTCCCTGGGATCTGACCTCCAAAGCCGGAGCCTCAGCTCCCAGATGCCATCCGCCCCAGCAAGTGAGCAGACAAGCCTCTCGGGCTGGTGAGTGCCGGTCTGCACCGATCCTCTGTGCGGGAATCTCCCCGCTTTGCCCTCCGCACCCCTGTGGCTGCGCTCCCCTCCGCGGCTCCGAAGCTTCCCCTCCGCCCCCCGCCATCTCCGCCAGTGAAGGGGCTTCCTAGTGTGTGGAAAGCTTTCCTCCTTCACAGCTGCCTCCCACTGGTGCAGGTCCCGGCCCTATCCTTTTGTCTCTGTTTATTCCTTTTTCTTTTGCCCTACCCAGGTAGGTGGGGAGTTTCTTGCCTTTTGGGAGGTCTGAGGTCTTCTGCCAGCGTTCAGTAGGTGTTCTGTAGGAGTTGTGCCAAATGTAGATGTATTTCTGATGTATTTGTGGGGAGGAAGGTGATCTCCACATCTTACTCTTCCACCATCTTGAAGGTCTCTTGTTTTATTTTAAAAGTAGAGTTTATCTCTCACAGGAGTACCCCCAAATAATTTACCTGGACATTTATTTTTGCAGTTGGAACATGCCACTTCTTTGCATCTCTCTCCAGGGCAAAATATCTTTGCATGAATATCCTGCCCTTTTTTTATGCTATTTTATGTTAGTAAACAAGAATGATCTTTTTCACATCAATTTTCTCTCCACTAGCTACTTTTACTTTCAGAGATCAAATTTTGAGTAGATAACTTTCCTGCATCATGTGATTAAGGAAATGTATATACAGTATTCACAGTAAACAACTGGATTAGAAATTTGATCCATCCTTTCTGTCCCCAGTCTGCATCATTTCTTGTTTCAGTTCGGCTTTAGAAATTTATTCATTTGCATCATTGTCTTTAATAGATCATCTAAAAATTAATGTGCCACTAGTGGGGATGACTCCATAATATCTTCCTATGAGTTAATATAATTGAGAGAGATCCTGAGGAACTGGTAGGTGCTGTAGCAGTAGTTTAAACAAGAGTGAGATGGCAGGATTAAGCCCAGGGTACAGTGAGTAGCGGGGGGGTGCTGGGTACTAGGATGGATGGATAGCACAGGAAAACTGAAGATGTCAGTAGAAGTGATACATAATCTTGTGTCACTCCTGCCTAGGGCCAGATCTGCTCAGGAGTTCGGTATGCTGACTATTATTTTCCTTCAGAGAGGGAGTATGGGGGAGAAACAGAGGAGGAGGAGGAGGAAGAGGAGGAGGCGTAATGGAGGGGAGGAGGATGAGAGAAGAAAAGAGAAAGAAACTCTGCCTATCTGTATTTGCTTGCTGCTTTAGGAATTTCTAACGAGAGCGTCTAAATGACTCTTTCCTATCCTGGGACTTTGTGTTTTTGCCTTTCTGGATCCCATATTACTTTGTGTCTATTATTTAAGTAGTTTTTTCCGAAGAGTATTCTCCTAAATGAGATTACTTTGGCAGAGTGGCAGAATTATTACAATTCTCATCATTATCGGGTTATGGCTGCAAAATTTCCCATTAACATATATAAAATGTGTTCACCAAGATATAATAGAATGCTCTGGGCCCTTGGAAGCATCTCATTGCACAATGAATATGCAAAAGGAAATGTTATCTGGCATGGTAACAAAAAGCATAGAATCAGGGAGACAGTGAACAGTTAGCAACACTTTTCTTTGTTTTTTATTTTTAGTCTAAAAACTGATTTGACAGTCTATACCAAGGAAATAATCTCACCCTTCAAATAACTTAAATATTTGTATTGAGTTAGATTACATTTGTAGGAAATGGATAAGTCTTATGAAATGGAAGGTAGTAGTTTTAACCAGAGGAATATTTTATTGATTTATTTGTACATATCTGTCACAGCCTTGGGTCACAGAGGTTCAGTGCTACCTTGTGGCTATTCATTGACCCAAAGTAACAGACTTGTCGCTCAATGGATCACAAGCTAGTAATGGTTCTTAGGGTATAAAATGACAATAGTGGTAGGGGAAGGGGTAAGGGA
>NW_006792503.1:287405-317377 GCF_000442215.2 Lipotes vexillifer
TAGGGAAAGTGATAGAGTAGGTGTTGTAAAATCCTCAGAGAGGATGTACTTGACAGTAAGCATGTTAATGTAAATTATCCTATTATATTCTATTCTCTGTTGTCCCAATGAAAATTGTGCTATTTAAGCCCACTGAACACAATGCTTAGCTGTGCTTTTAGCTATTCCACTTTATCTGAACATCCCTTTTCTTCTCTTCCCCCATTTTTTTAATGAAGCCTTAGCAAAAAAAACAGAACAAAACTCTGACATTATTAATTTACTGTGTCTTGGGAGCAGTTACTGTTAATTCAAATGCACATTTCTTTAATTTAAAATAAAAATGAGGGGCTTCCCTGGTGGCGCAGTGTTTAAGAATCCACCTGCCAATGCAAGGGACACAGGTTCGAGCCCTGGCCTGGGAAGATCCCACATGCCACGGAGCAACTAAGCCTGTGCGCCACAACTACTGAAGCCTGTGCGCCTAGAGCCAGTGCTCTGCAACAAGAGAGGCCACCACAATGAGAAGCCTGCACACCACAATGAAGAGTAGTCCCTACTCACCACAACTAGAGAAAGCCTGTACGCAGCAACGAAAACCCAATGCAGCCAAAATAACAAATAAAACAAATGAAATAAATAAATAAAAATAAAACTTAAAAAAATAAAAACGAGAAATATACAAAATAATTATATTTCATTATGCAAACTTATTTTCTTGCTTGCTAAAAAGATTTGGTTATTGCCTTTGCTTCAAATGGAACACAAATGAGGCATGAGAACTCCCATTGCTTTTTCACAGTTGAAAACAACATTGAGTATTAACACAGTCATTAATATTATATAAAAGCTCTAATTCAGTTGGTAATTGATTTGTGTGGTACCACACAATAAATAGTAACTATTTGAAAGAGCTTACAGCTGAACTGTGATAAAAATCCCTATGGACTATTGACTTGAGCTAAATATACTAGAGATTTCTTTGCCTAACATTATAATCAACATATATTACTTATGTTTTTAGGATTTTGAGCTGCTTTTTACATTGCTTCATGGATGATTAGTAAACAAGGAGTTGGAGCTTTATTGAACATGTACAGTTTCATTATTCTCCTTTTCTGGTAAAACGCTGATTATGAAGTCAAATATAAACTTTAATTTTATATTAGAAAAATTTTAAAGCCATCATTCTTCAGATGTGATTCACAGTTGTAACCAGGGAATTCACAGAAAGAAGGTATTCACATTAATATATTGTTTATGTAAAGTTGAACTGGTATTGGTATTGTCATTTAGAGCATGTATTTGTCATTATGAAAAATAACACGATGTCTTGAAAAGATGATCTTTTTTTTTTTTTTTTTTGGCGGTATGCGGGCCTCTTACTGTTGTGGCCTCTCCCGTTGCGGAGCACAGGCTCCGGACGCACAGGCTCAGCGGCCATGGCTCACGGGCCCAGCCGCTCCGCGGCATGTGGAATCTTCCCGGACCAGGGCACGAACCCATGTCCCCTGCATCAACAGGCAGGCTCTCAACCACTGCGCCACCAGGGAAGCCCAAGATGATCTTTTTTAAAACAAATATTACCTATTGAAATTTTAATTTCATTTTTTGTGAACCGTCTTTATTTTGTATCTAAATTAAGGAAATACATGTTTGAATTCAGTTTTATGAACACATTCTCAGTCACAATGACATTGTGTTTCCAAAAGAAAATAATATTTTGAAAAATAATTCTCATGCTAATCATATCAAATCAGCAAATGCAGTGCATTTGAATTTCTGATAACTGTGTTTTTCCTTTTGCAAATTTGGTATTGCCAACTTGTCTTGGTATAGTAATATGAGAGTAGTTCGGATACTGCAGACCAGTGGTTCTCAAGTGGAAGGAATTTTGCCCTCAGAGGATATTTGACAGTGTCTAGAGACTTTTGGGTAGTTACAACTTGGGGGAAAGTGTTCTTGCATCTAGCAGGTAGAGGCCAGGGATGCTTTCAAACATTCTACAAGGAAAGCCTCCCACATCAAAGAATTACCAGATCCTAATGTCAGCGGTGTTGCTTTACTGTGGGTTAAGAAATCCTGCTGTAGGGCAATGCTGCCCAATAGAAATACAATAAGAGTCACAAATGAGAGCCATATATACAATTTACAGTTTTCTAGTAGTCACATTCAAGAACAAAAAAGAAACAAATGAAGTTATTTTTTATTGAAGTGTAGTTGATTTACAATATTGTGTTAGTTTCTGGTATACAGCAAAGTGATTCAGGTATAGATATATAGATATAGAGATAGATATAGAGATAGTTTCTTTTTCAGATTCTTTTGCATTATAATTTATTACAAGATATTGAATGTAGTTCCCTGGGCTATACTGTAGGACCTTGTTGTTTATTTTATATATAGTAGTTTGTATATGCTAATCCCAAACTTCTGATTTATCCCTCCTTGCCCTTTCCCCTTTGGTAACCATAAGTTTGTTTTCTATGTCTGTGAGTCTGTTTCTGTTTTGTAAATAAGTTCATTTGTATCATTTTTTAAGATTCCACATATAAGTGATATCAAATATTTGTCCTTCTCTGTCTGACTTCACTTTTATGATAATCTCTAGGTCCATCCATGTTGCTGCAAATGGCATTATTTCATTCTTTTTATGGCTGAGTAATATTCCACTGTGTGTGTGTGTGTGTGTGTGTGTGTATACCACACAGATGATGTGATTTTTAATAATGTATTTTTAACCTAATATATCTAAAATATTATCATTTTACCATACATGTAATATATGAAAGGTATTTTACATTATTAAATACTTTGAGAAATCCAGTGTGTATTATACACTCAGTACCTCTGAATTCAGACTATCCACATTTCAAGTGCTGGATAGCTGCTTATAATTGGTGGCTACTTGTACTAAGGGTAGCTTGCCTATATTCCCACCTTTACCACTGTTCACCCATATCTTACATACAGAAAAAAATAATAATGTCTATACTGAGTTGCACCACCAAGAGTGACCAGTGTGTTCTTCTATTTATCAAAGGAATTTATCCAAGGATTTTATTAAGATTAATGCTTTCATATTAATGTTATATCTCATCTTGAATATTACCACGTTTTATGATCTTTAGTCACAAAGTCAGAAGGAATATCGGGAATGTATGGGTTGGTCAAAAAGTCATTCGAGTTTTCCCATACCATCTTCCGGAAAAACCCAAACGAACTTTTTGGCCACCCCAATAGTACAACCTCCATTTGAGTCCATCAATTCTGTCACTTAAAGTGTCAAGTCTATTGAGCTATATCACCTATATCTCTATCACAGCCTAAAGGCAGTTTAATAATATTAAAAGAGGGAGTAATTTTCTAAGAGGAATCTTAAATACTGTTTTTTATTTACTCGAAGAAATTTTAGTATACTAAGACAGACAAAATATTTAAGTAGACTTCTCTCGTTTACAATTAAATATACTATTCCTGTGATTTGCTCCCCTTTAATGTGACACTAGAGTGCTCATTTGTATTTTCATGAGGACAATGAACCTGTGGTTAATGGCTTAGAAATGGTGATGTTAGGTCAAAAATACCCCCCCTTTTTAAGTACAGTTATTATGGAATTAACTTTACTCTGGGCAAATAAGCAATAAATTAGGGTTACCATATGAGTAGCCAGTGCTAACCAGAATCCTGACGATTCTTAGAGGAAGTTGGAAACCCATCTTTCCTTAGTTTTTATTCTCCTGCAAAATATAAGGCTGTCATAAATATAAGCGTAACTAGTATCGTTTTAATTGCTTCTTTAAAGGAGTAAAACAACCTTGAAATACTAATAAAATATTTTTCCCACAGGAAACATAAACAAATTATTTAGATGATTTAATCTATTGTTGAAAACTCCTGTACTACTATATATGGTATCTGCAATGAATTTGAACACATATTTTGGTCCATTAAGTAACTTATCTTAATTTTGGTGCCTTTCCTCTGGAATCTCCCTCAAATGGCCAGGAATTATGGTGGATTTCTGTTTCTGTTTTGAAGAAGTAACTTCACACTTGCAAATTTTAGATGGAGTTGGTATAATAGCAAAGTCTGAATTTCTCTAAAACACATTAAGAAAGTTCTCCACTCACAAAAGATGGGAATCTTAGAATTGAAGAGAACAGATTGTCAAATGAAACATGATGGTAGGTGGTAGAAATTAGTTTACAAGTTATCTACTCTTCAATAATTGTTGCTGAAAATGTACCATCTGCTTTAAAAGAATAATCATTTGTGGCGTATCATGTTAATACATTCATGAGAAGGAATGAGTTTATTTTTGAACGTCCATTTACTAGAGTCATTAAGTATATTTGGCCAACATGCTAGGGCAATATTAGAAAATTTTCAGTGAGCTATGTGATATATCTTTCAGCCAGGTAATCTGTATGATCTGGTTTGGAATCACTACCTCAGTTCTTTCAGAATTCTTTGGTGAAGAGAATTAAGAGATGTCTTACAAATGAAGGTACATTAGAGGTGCAGTATTGGTCAAATTGATATCTAAATGCTTGAAATATTTGGGGGGAAGTTAAGTTTCATAAATATTCATTGTCAGGGTTTGACAGATATCTTGCAAGTAGGCTGCTATGTGTATCAATAGTATTCTTTACCAGAAAATATAAAATGGTTTCTGTTTTATAAACATGTAATCAACAACAGTGGAATAGGTAATATTAAGTACCCAGTATTTTATGTTAGATATGATACATTCATTTTTTCACAATGTGCAAAACAAAATATGTTCTAGGCAGATGATAATAGTAGATAATATGCTAAATATTTTGGTCTGTTCCTTTAAGGGTCACCTAAAGCATCTTTGCATCTTTTTCATTTCCTCCTCAATGATCTAATGATTGATTCTCATTCTGTAATACGGAAGCTCTTCATTTTATCTTGAATTTCTTTGGCATGTATTTTTATCTAATTCCCCGTTAACTACTCCCTTCCTTTTAGAAGACAAGCACCCTTAAGGGAAGTGACTCTCTTTTATTCTTCTAAATAATTTTTCTGTAATCTAGCACATGTGTTACATATAGTAGATGCTTAATCAATATTGGTTTTAATTAAATTGAATACTATATGCTACTCCCCATTTTGAGATTAATTGGCTGTCATGTATTAAGGAAGGAGTTTAATACACAGCTCATTTTTCAAATAGAAATCAGCCAGATGGATTTTTTTTCCCATTCAAGTGGTTGACGCTTTTATATTTATTCCTTGTGAAATGTGCTCTTTCTGTCACATCTCTCACTTTAATGAGTTGATAATGTCACCAAATGGTTTTTGGCTATATCAGAACAGGTATGTGTAGGAAGTAACTAGAATTCCCTTATGAATACCTGCAAATGTCAAATGAATTTCTAATGTAGGCATTAGGGGAAAAGAAGAGAACATCTGAGTTAGTGAAAAAAGTGAAGACACACTCTGGTAGATCTGCAATGGAAAGTACCTAGGATGGTGCAATCTCCTCTTCAGAAACACAGGAAGTACATCTGTCTCTGTCTCTATGTGTGTGTGTGTGTGTGTGTGTGTATATATATATATATATATATATATATATAAATTTTAACTCACCTTGATTCTTTGCTCACGTAAAAAAAGGGTTATCTAGTATACTAGATACTAGTATATTTACCTACATCTGTGGAGTTGGTTTACTAGTAAACATTGAAGAATTTTGCAAATACAAATATATTATTTAAGCTACCTATAGCAAATACAACTAGCCTTCAGGCATTAACTCAAAGACTGGTATCTGCCTACTGAAATAGAGCATGCTTGGAGCTACTAGCTTCCTAGTCTCATCTTAGTTGTTCATTTAGTACCTGTATGACCTTGTCAAGACATTTAACCTATGAGTCAGTTTCTACATCTGTAAAGTCAGATTTGGATGTCATATACTTTAATGAGTCTTCACTCTGAATGTGTTTACGTGTGACTGTGTGTGAATAAGACAGCCTTGATTTAATTCCCTCCTATATCACTTGTGAGCTTTTTACCTTGCACAAGTTATTTACTGTGCCTAAGATTGTCTCATTGTTTCCAGAACAGGTATAAATAAGCATGTGTTATGAGGATTAAACAAAAATAAGGATGTAAAGTGCTTATGATATATAAATCTCTGAAATTTTAACTATTATTATGAGAGTTTTTCAAGCCATCAAAATGCCTTAACTATTTTTGTTTAATTTGAGTATAAATCCTTCTATTTGCAATATGAATGTAAAGTCTTCTGGTTCACCTTTCTTAATCTTGCTCCAAGTTTGATCATATAAATAAAAGAAAAAATGTAGTATGTTTTATTACATATGCTTTATTGTATGGAAAAGTATTTCTGAAGATATGGAGTGTCAAGAGCTAAGCTAATCAGTCAATGAAAAATATAATGTGAAACTCTTTAATGAGTAAGTCAATATAAAATGCTTATTACTTTAGGGATTTTAGAGTAGTTCAAATCTTTGCTCTTGAGAATTTATAATCTAGATATCAAGGCAAGAAGCAAATAGTAAAAGCAGTATAATTCATAGTTGATGATAAGTAGAGATATTAATAATTACTGGACTTTGGACAAGTGAGAATGGCATGTGCTTTGCTGATGAGAAAAATCCTGAGATAAGAGGCATGTGTTCACCTGAACATTGACAAAGGGCTAGACCGCAGCAAACAGAGAGTGATGCACAGGAAGTGGGAGAACAGCATGAGTATTAGGACAGGAGTGGGGAAGACCATGATGTGTTTTGGAGACAATGGATAGATAGGTCTGGAGATTTTAAGGAGATAAGGCTGAAATGATGAAACTGAGATCTTTAAATGCCAGTTTAAGAACTAGGATTTTTCCTTCAAAGAGGGAAACAGAAGAAAGTTTTTTAATTTTAACACAGAACTTCAAGGAATTTGCACAGGTGTACCTCGCCTTAGAGTGTTGAGTTAGGTGAGAACAGTAGGAAATGAAGATGAAGTCAGAGGAGCAACATGGGAGAGGTTATCCAGATCATGAAGGGTCTTTTTGGGTCGTGCTAAGGATTTTGACTTGAACACTGTGTGAAATGGGGAGTTGAGGGCTTTGGGGAAAATTAATTATTTCATCTGACTTACTTGTAATGGATTATTCCAGCTTTTGTAATGTAAATAGACTGGCGGAGAGCAAGGGTGGAAGCAGGGAGACAGGTTAGGAAGCTCCTTCAGTCATCCAGGCAACAGATGATGGTAGCTTGGAATGAAATAATACCAATGGGAATGATGAGAAATGGTGGATACTATATATTTTGGAGGTAGAGCAACAGAATTTTCTGACTAATTGTATGGGATTCGTGAGAGAAATAGAGTGGAGGCTGACTCAAAGATTACTGGTCTGAGTAGGTAAAAGGATGCAACTGACACGAGCAAAGGGGAAATCTGGGAGCGAAGAAAGTTGGAGGTATGTGGGGTATAGAATTTTTCAGTTAGGGGTATGTAAGTTTTGAGGTATCTATTAGATATCCAAGTGGATATAACAAACTGGCATTCGGATATGTTACTAGAGTTCAGAAAAGAAATTCAGGCTGAAGATAACAATCTGAGAACCAAGGGCATGTAGATGAATTTGGAAGCCATTTGACTAGAGGAGATCAACAAGGGAGTGTATATGGAAAAGAGAAGAGGATTGGAAACAGACACCTAGAGTACATCTGTGTTAAGAGTGTAAGGTTAATAGGAGTCAGAAAAGGAGACTTTAATTTGTGGTCAGTGAGGTAAGAGAAAAATGAAGAAATTGTGATGTCCTGGAAACTAAGGGAAGAAAGTGATAATAGGAGTGAGGGACATTGAGAGTAGGGTTGTTGTGTTGGGAGGATGTAAAACTGAATGTGAATTTCAGGTTGACTGAAGTAATAAGACAATTAGGAGGAGTCTTTCCTCTATGATCTTGGGTAGAGAATGAACTGTAAGCTGAGACAGTCTCGTTGTTATGGCACGTAGATAATTTCTAGTGGAGAGTTTCCGTATTTTCCAAGCATATCTCATCATTGTTTTCACATTTGTTATAATCATTGATGTGTTTCTGCCACAAAAGTGAAATTAATCATCATATATTCACTTAGCCCAACATAGCCAATATATTATTTCATCATAAATCTATAGACAATATTAATGAAATATTTTACATTCTTTTATTCATGCTAAGTCTTTGAAATCTAGTATATATTTTACACTTACTGCACACATCTCAATTTGATCTAGGCATCTTTCCAAAGCTTGATAGCCACATGTGGCTAATGGCTACAATAATGGCAGCACAGATCTAGAGATTTCAAGAATAATAAAGTAAGGCAAAACTAGAAACAGGTCTTCCTCTCTCATCACTGCTTTGAAATTGTATTGTGTCTTAACTTATTAAACCATGTAATGAAATTTGGGGAAGGGCTCTTCCTGAAACCTATTTTAATTAGCTCTAACCAAAATTAAACATGTCTTCATTATTTAAAAAAGAGAATGACTTGGCCTTGTGCATGTCTGTGTGTGTGTGTGTGTGTGTGTGCGCGCGCGTGCATGTGCATGAGTGTGTGTGCGTCAACTATGTTTATGAGCCTGGGAATTCTTTTAAATTATTTTCCAAATTAAAAATTATTATTGTAGTGCCACAATCATTGTCATTTTCCTAATTATTTGGAATCTCACTCCAAAGTACTAATCAATATACATATCACTGTTCAATAGTCTAACAGAAATAGTACAATTCTGAGGCTTGCATGCTATACACAACATCCCCATTTAAGGACTATACAGCAAAATCATGTGGCTTATAACTAGTTATCTCCTCTCTGGAGGATAAATAAATAAGTAAAACAAAACAAAATTAAAAACTTTGAAAAAATGCTGAAACTATGTTAATGAAAATTGCTTTCAAAAGGTTCATATTATTGTGTACATTATTATTTGGAATTTAAAAATCCATGCTTTTTCTTTATCCTCAAGTTAAAATGTAGATGCCTTGAAACTGAGAGGTAGCTTACAATTCCAAAATTAATGGTAAGGAATATATCTCATTTACTGAAGAGTAAGTGATATAGTACATAATTGTGTTCATAATATGCATTCCCCACTACCCTTGAGGAATTTTAATTATGGAAATCAATTAATGGGGACAATGTCAGTGATGTTTCTCATATATTGAAATCACTGCTATTGTTAGCAGAATAATGTCAAAAGCAGCTAGCTCTGACCTATTCAGTTAGTTGCTTAATTTATGCTTTACCACAAAGTAGTATGCCAACAAATAAGACAAGCGTAATTCTTGGATAATGTCACTATGATTCCTTCTCATAAAGTATAATTTAACTTTTCTCTCTTTATTAAAGTTGAAATGTCTAGATGAATCAAGTTACTTCCTTTTCAAGGCAAAAACACATATTGTGTCTATTTTACGAATATTTCTACAAGTACATTAATACTCATAGATGTGTCAGCAAAGCACACTTTGACAGTGATAAATGCAAAAATGTGTGTGTGTGTATATGATTTAGTTTCTATCAACATGATGTCAGCTTTGGGAGCACCAAAGGAGGTATGTTATCCATGTTATCTACAAAAAGGAAAAAAATATATTTTCACTATACTTTACTTAGGAAAGATATATTTTCACTATATTTATATATTAATATATTTCCCTCTATTTATATATATTTCACTATATTTTATAGAGCACATCAGAAATAAGGGTTGAATATCTTGACATATAAGTTCATATATTAACAAGTTGATTAAAGTTTCTTATTATCATCTCCAGAATAAATAAAACCCACAAATTAAAATTTGTCTTAATATGTGTATACATTACAGTGTGTACAATACCAGGTACTTAAAAAACATTTGCCAAAATACCACTGGCTGGCAAATGCTTTTCCATCTTACCAGAAATGAAGAACTTGAAATTGTTGTTCCACTGAGAGTTTGTGGAGTCCTGGAGACCATGAGTAAGTTATTTAACACTTAGAAACCTTCATTTTCTCAGTTGAAAAGTGAGGTCTAGGAAGTAAAAAGGTTCAAATACGCCTTATACTCTTGACATTTCCTAGAAACGTAATGTTATCTGTTACTCCTGTGATTCTAATATTATTCTATTATTAATGTATCTGATGACAGATATACTTTATATGTATATAAACAATATAATTTTTCTTTTTAAGCCATTGTAAAATGGCTTAAACAGTGTACACACTGTTACTTTTACCAGGATGTAAATAATTTTTTAAAAAATGTATCCTGGAATACAGGTCTAGGGTCAAACTTTTCCAAAAATTCAGAATTTGCCATCATGCTAGTTCCTCTTTGTTGCTGCATTCAAAAATATTCCTTTTCTTGTTTTTGAAATATTAATTTGATTAATTTATACGATTTTAACTCTGAAAGGAAACAAGGTAAAGAGAATTTTTTAAAAATCTCACAACCCTAATAATAATTTGAATATGTGATATTCTTCAAGTTTGCAACTGTCCCATATTTCCCTTCATGTAATGATATTACCCTAAAAGTCAAATAAAAAATGGTGAATGTCTTTGAAAGACATTCTTTTTACTTTCCATTACATTAAATTTTAGCGATATTGTTAAACTTTCTTCTCTCAATTTATTCATAGTTTTTTTTGCATTTTCTGATAAAATATTTTTAATTACAATTATATATATAGCAACTTGATAGAAAGTAAACTTTGGTAAAATGTAGTTTAATATAATTCTATAACAAGGAAATATATTTATTTCCATGTAATTTTATAAAATATGTACCTTTCTTAACTTTATATATATATATATATATATATAAATGTTTCCACATACATATATATAAAATCTCCAAGACAGGACCTGGGTTTCTGACATTTTAGAAAGGTATATTGAAAAAGGGGTGATGGGAAGGCTATCAAGATAAATGGAAATTTTTTACAATTTTATTGCTGGTTTGTTCTCTTTTGCCTGATGTATATAAGGCATCCAGTGGTGTGTTGGAGCCAGCCCGTAGCAGCTCAAGAGAGCTGGTTTTGTACATCTCTTCCCAATTCATGTTCAAGGATCCCACTTAATAACTTGATATCAGCCATGGAACGAGTATGCTACAGATCAGAGCTTTTCTTGTGTTTTTAGAGCCTATTGTTAAACATTTCCCAGCACAGGACTGGATATATTCATTGTTTTCCGAATTTAATATCTGATGATTTTTTTTCTTCATTCATGCCACTTTATGTTCAGGACTATCCCAGAATTTAAGTAGAATAAATAATAGTAAATAACACCTTGCTTCACATGGTTATGGTGGCTTGGGAACAGAGACACTGATGGAACACTGAAGAAAAGCATGCAGATTAACACTCAGGTTTAGGGAATAGACTTTCAGTGCTTCGAGTTAGAAGTCCCACAGGACTAAGTGGAAGTCATGGATTAGAAACCGCTTTGTCAGATCCTGATTCTAGTCTTTAGCAAAAACTTGCAAAGACAAAGTAGGGACAAATTGTTTGGTTGAGTCATCAGACTTATTACATATTCCACCAAATTATAAGATTATGTTGAACAAAATAATTTCTGCCCAATTAAGACTTGGATCATTAATTGAGGTGGATAAGAGGTTATAGTTGTGATACCTAAGTAATATCTAGCTGTGGTAGCCAAGGAAGAAAAATTAGGGTGAGTAAATAGTAGGTGTTTATAATGTTAATTGATTTCACACATTCTTCCCTTACCCATATCCCAAATTCTTACTGATGTAAGAAAGTAGGTATCAAACAGATACACTAAAAGTAAAAGAGAGGAACATAGAAAAGAGCAGACATGGAGGTTGAACAAAGTGTCTCCACATGGGTAGAAATACTGTCTAATGGTGTTTTATTCATTTCTCTCCAGTTCTGAATGTATGAAATTTGGGATTATAACCTCTGAATTTAGGAATAAATATGTGTTCTGCCTAGGGTGTTTGAAGGGAGAGGATTTAATTCTGAGGGATGGGAAAGAGACTTTTTGATGATCTACATGAGGGCCTAAAGTGCCTTCTGCCTGACTCTGTAGAACTAAGAAGTATAGTATGGTTTAAAGGGTATGGCTAGACCACATGCCAAAAGCTTGTTTCAGGTTCTGGTGGTTCCAACATTCTTAAATGTCACAGATATCTTTCAACATCCAGTGCATTATAAAATCTTTGTTTTGAAAAATACACATGCACATTTTACAAGAAATTTCAGAGTATGTTTGGATCATACACAGAATTCATCATATTAAGAGTACATGCTCTAAGCCTTAAGAGTTCTATTCTTACTTGTCCAATCCAGTTTGTGTGTGTGTGTGTGTGTGTGTGTGTGTGTGTGTGTGTGTGTGTGGTGTGTTTGCATTTTATTTATTTACTTTTGTTGAAATATAGTTGATCCATAATGCTGTGGTAACTACCGCTGTACAGCAAAGTGATTCAGTTATACATATATATACATTCTTTTTTTAATGTTCTTTTCCATTATAATTCATCATAGGATATTGAATATAGTTCTCTGTGCTATACAGTAGGACCTTGCTGTTTATCCATTCTATATATAAAAGCCTACATCTGCTAACCTCAACCTCCCACTCCATCCCTCCCCCAACCCCCTCCCCCTTGGCACCCACCAGTCTGTTCTCTATGTCTGTGATTCTGTTTCTGTTTCATAGATAGGTTCATTTGTGTCATATTTTAGATTCCACATATAAGTGATATCATATGATATTTGTCCTTCTCTTTCTGACTTACTTCACTTAGTATGATAATTTCTAGTTGCATCCATGTTGCTGCAAATGACATTATTTCGTTCTTTTTTTATGGCTGAGTAGTATTCCATTGTATGTACCACATCTTCTTTATCCATTCATCTGTTGATAGACATTTAGGTTGCTTCCATGTCTTGGCTATTGTGAATAGTGCTGCTGTGAACATAGGGGTGCGTGTATCTTTTGAGTTATAGTTTTCCCTGGATATATGCCCAGGAGTGGGATTGCTGGATCATATGGTAATTCTGTTTTTAGTTTTCTGAGGAACCTCCCTACTATTTTCCACAGTGGCTGCACCAACTTAAATTCCCACCAACAGTGTAGGAGGGTTTCCTGTTCTCCACACCCTGTCCACCATTTATTGTTTGTAGACTTTTTAATGATGGCCATTCTGACTGGTATGAGATGGTACTTCATTGTAGTTTTGATTTGCATTTCTCTAATAATTAGCGAAGTTGAGCATCTTTTCATGTGCCTATTGGCCATCTGTATGTCTTCTTTGGAGAAATGTCTGTTTAGGTCTTCTGCTCATTTTTGCCAATCCAGTTTTTAATAAAGAATATTGGACCTCTATTCAAGATAAATCAGTTTATTCTTATCTGGCATAATTTTTGTATTATTTCATGAACTAGAAAAGAAGTAGTGACGTAAGTTGAAAGGGGCAGAGGAGAAGTGAACCCCAGTATCCTTATCGTTATGATAAATCACACTTACTTGGGTGATCAAGTTCTCAAGATTGGCCATCGTTGCATCTGAATTAAGCTATGTTTCCAGATTCAAGGACCATAGTTGTAAGTGGTTCTGCTAATGCTAAGAGCCCTTCAAGATTTCTACCACTTTCTCCATCTGTGTTCATGAGATTAACTGCTCCCACATCCAGTGGAGATGGTTACTCCATCTCTCTGATGTATTTTCAGTCACTTCCTCACTGGGGCAATCTCCCAGTTTACAGATATATTTGATTCTTTTCATTTTTAAAAATAATAACAATAAATGTGTCTCCTACAACCTTTTTTGTCTGATAATTCCCTAACTGTCTCAACTCTTTTACAACCAAACATGGGGGTTTAAGAAACCCAGTAAATAACACTTATGGCTTCCTTTTTTATAATTTTAACGAAGTGAGAAATAAGCCCGGGATATAGTTAAATGTAAGACTGGGCACATTTCTCCTCTGCTTATAGATGATCAATGATTTATCGTTATTTCAGCATTTCTTACAAGATCATTCAAAATTATCTTGCCCCTGTTTATCTTGCCTGTTGTATCTCTTACCAGCCATCATTACACCTACTCACCCAAGCCGAAACTTACAGACTTTCCTGAATTGTTCTCTGTTCTTCAGTTGGATGATGTTCTCTCTTCTCTAGGCCACGTATTTGGTTTTTCTGTTTGTTTTTAATACAGTGCTGTCTCTTCCTGGATCACTTTTCCTGTCTGCGTCCACATTTGCTTATGAAATTGTCTGGTGTCATACAGAGATTCTTAGGCTTTTTCATGCAAGGATATCTTCGATAGTCTGGTGAAGCCTGTGGACCCCTTCTCAGAATAATGTTCTTGCATACATCAAGTAAGAGACATAGGATTACAAATAAGCTGGTGATATTGAAATATAATTTTCAAAATATTAAAAATATGTTACATAATTATATGTCTTTTATTAAGTTATCAAATAAGATCTAGAGGCAAATTTATTAACTATCGTAATTTTAAGTGACTGGTACTAATGTCCCTGACACTGCTAATACTGCTGTGATGTATGTCTATATTCATAATTTAAGGAAATGCTAATTTTAACAGCTTTATTGAAGTATAACTGATATACAAAAAACTGCACATATTTAATGTATACAGTTTGAGGACATTGGACATATTCATATAGCCGAGAAACCATCACCACAATCAAGGTGATATATAGCAGCTACCTTGAAAAGTTAAAGAAATGCTAATTTTAATTAGAGATGGATTACAGTTTTTCTACAACCATGTTAAGACTCTTGGAATACTATTCCAGGGTATCTGTTGACACAGGGAAGAATCTTGTGTCTCTCTTGAGGGTTTTCTCTGACTTCCTACTTTTAAATTAGGTGTGCATTCTTCATTATCGCAGAAAAATCACCAGTTTTTAGATAGCAGTAATGATTCCATTGTAATTACCAATTTAATTTGGTTATTCTAGAAGTCTAAGAGAGAAAGGGCCATTTATATCTTTTGCATGGATCTTGTTCTAGCTTGTTCCATGACAGAGTTTGTGAATGAGTAAATGAACAACTTTGAAATAGAAATTTGTGGCTCATTGACTGTTGATTCCTACCCATAGGAAAAGGAAGAAAAAAGTACAAAAACACTTTCTGTTCCTGGTAATTGTTTTTTTTTTTTTTTTCCTTATTTTCTACATGAGTGGAATCATCAGTTATTAACATTGGTGGATTTTTTTGGATATTGCAGCAGTAATATAAATATTTTATTAAGGAAAACTCAATTTGAACCTCATAATATTCTATGCCAAAAATGCACAGAAAAGTCATTCTATGCATAGAAAACTGCATAATTTATACACAGTTGTAGCTCTGTCTAAAATTGGCTATACATTATCTCTTCCCAGGCATTCTCTAATTTTACTGATATCAATTTATCAGATCTCCCCATGGAGTTTAGCTAGAGTAGAAATACATAGCTTTTGAACTTCCTTTTATAAATCATCATCTTTCTTACTATCACAGTAACAGTATCACAAAATATTTTCACTATTCCTGACCTTGGATATTATTCTATCTTCTCACTCCAGCTATTCTTGAATAGAGTCAGCACTAAAAGTTGGTGGGTCTTGGGTAAATAGAGAAGCACAGTAACTATCTGGTACAAAGTAGGTGTTGAACTAATAATAGTTTACTTTCTCTTCCATCTTCACATTGGTGTCTTTCCCACGTTGTCTGATTGCTCTTTTCTTACCCAGTATATTTATCAGAACTTGCCTTGCCATGAAGAAGTATATATTTATAGGAATTAAAATGATGTAGTCCCCCATAAAACACGTAATAGTTGCCTTTCTCCACTGTTAACCAGGTATGAAGGGATTTCCTGACTTCTAGGAATACTCATAGCATATTCATTCTTTTCTCCTCCAATCATATGCATTCAAAATCATCATTAAATTCCTCCAAGATAGAAGGGCCTCTGACTTTATATGTTATTTGCTAGTGTATGGAAAAAAAGTATATGCTGTAAAAACCAAATAATATTTTAAACATGAAATAGTAATTTGTGGCTTAAGTAAATTATATGCTAAATGAGATATTTGAATATCATATTCATAAGCTGAGACTCTACTACTAAATTGGTAAACTTCCCAGTTGAAGGTTGGAACTGCATTTTACTCTAGTATTTGGACCCACAGTACATTTTGTAAGATTAAATATGCCTGTGATACTTTGGTTTATATGATCAATATCTACTGTGAATCCCATCGTGTATCAAAATGGAGGAGTTCTAATTAGCTAACAAAAGTGGCAACACACATGTCTGTCACACAATATTATTTTTAATTTACTTTGTATTTTCCCAGATTTATTGAGGTATAATTGACAAATATGTATAAAGTATATAATGTGATGTTTTGATATATGTATACATTGTGAAATGATTACCACAATCAAGCTCATTTCCATCACCTTACATATTTATCTGTGTGTGTGTGTGTGTATGGTGAGAACACTTAAGATCTACTCTCTTAGGAAATTCAAATATATAATGCAGTATTATTAACTATAGTAACTACACTGTACATTAGATCTCCAGAATTTATTAATCCTGCATAACTGAAAATTTGTATCCTTTGACCAATATTTGCCCATTTACCCCACGCTTCAGTCCCTGGCAACCACCATTCTACGCTCTGCTCCAGATACACAGACACACAGACACACAGACACACACACACACACACACACACACACACACACACACACACCTATCGCATTATGTATATGACCAATAAGTGATGATAAAATATAAACAAAAACAGATCCAATTTACAATAGGAACCCAATAAAATTTCACCCCATCTCCAGTGCTGTCACTCTAGTCACCTAACCTCCAATCATCTATGTCTTCAGTGGTCTCTTTGCTTCCACCCTGATTCTTCCCTGCAGTCATTTTCAACAAAGCAGCCAGAAGTATCTTTTTTTTTCTTTTCCAGTCAGAGTTATCTTTTAAAGCTGAAGTTGGGTTTGTTCATAACCTCTGATAGCTACGTTCTCACGCAGAGTAAAAGCCAAAGACCTTTCAGGACCCTATCCAATCATGGCTCCCTTTATGTCTGTGACCTCAGTTTTTGAAACTATCCACTTAGCTCTGTTCTGTAGCCACACTGGCTTCCCTCTTCTTAGAATGTGCCAAATGTGCTTTCATCTCAAATGTTGTTCCTCTCATATGCTGTTTCTTTGCCAAACTACAATTTCCCAGTTATCCGTAGGACTTACTCTCTCACTCCCTCCAGTTATTTATTTAAAGATCATCCTGTTTGTGAAGATCTTACAGCTTTGTCCTATTCAGACTTGGGTTACCCACCCCAAGTCTCTTCTTTGTTTTCCTCCTTAACACTCATCACTGTGTTACGTATTTTATACGTTCCTGATTTTCCTACTGATTTCTGTCTCCCCAATGACAAGGATCTAAGACCATGCAGGTTGGGAACTGCACAGCTTCAGTAGAAACATTCACATAGATTACAACACTTTTTACATGCTATCTTTGTGTAATGTGCAACCTGCACAAATGTATAAGGTGGCCCTGTTCTCACAATGGTAATTCAAAACCTGTTAGAGCATCGATTTTTGCTTGGCTTTTTTTTCCTGTGATATAAGGAGTGAGGCTAAGAGTCGTGGGAGATGAGGTCAGAGAGGTAATGAGACCAGATTGTGGATGGGTTTTGGAGGCCTTTGTAAGAACTTGGAATTTATTTGGAGTGAGGTTGGGAAACCACTGGAGAATTACAATGAGATGAGTGGTCTAATCCAGCTTTTGCTTTATAAGGATTATTTTGGCTGCTGTGTTGAGAATATACTGGATGTGGAGGAGGATGGTGTAATGGACATCAATTAGGAAGCTATTATAATGAATCAGGACAGAAATGATGGTGACTTGGATAAAGCAGGCACCGCAGTGGATGTGGAGAGTTGTGCTCAGGTCTTGGATATATTGAAGGTAGGACCAAGACTTGCTGATAGATTGGATGTGCGGTATAGGAGAAAAAGTAGATTAAGGATAACCAGAAAGGTTTTGATCCTGAGCAACTAGAAGTATGCAGTTGCCAGTTACGGAGGTGGGAGAAGTACCTGGAGGGGCATATTTGTGTTGGTGGGAGAACAGTAGTTGGGCTTTCGTTTTTATATTTTATTAGATATTTGGATATATTTGGATAAATGACATTGAACTTTAAGGGGAGACATACTTTAATGGGGGACATACAAGGTGAAGATATAAATTTATGATTTATCAGTCTATAGATGGGTTTTTATTTTGTTTTTATCAATAATTGTGGTAAAAAATATATAACATAAAATGTACCATCTTAACCATATAAAGTATACAATTCAGTAATGTTAAGTATTATAGATGGTTTTTAAGCCATGACCATGAGTAAGATCAACAAGAGAGTAAGTGTAGAGAGCAAAGAGAAAATGTCTCAAGATTAATTCCTGGGGTATCCAGTGTAAAAAACGATGAGGAAGAACCAACAAAGTATAGACGGAAAAGCCAGTGAGAAGGAAGCAGGAGAAACTAGGAATATGGGGTGAGTTAAAAGTGAAAGGAAAAACAGTTTCAGCCTGGAAGTAGTGATCAACTATGTCACATGGTGCTGAATATACAGAACAGGTGAACATTTAGATTTGACTATTTGATTTAGTACTGTGGGGCTCATTAGTGACAGTGGTATAGTAACATTAATATTTTGTCTCCAGTTCTTCACCTCTGTCTTTCCCCATGTTCTTTTCCTTGTGGCTTTTTAGTTCTTCCCACTAGAGGCAAAGTGTATTCCTGTCCCTGACCTTGTACTCAGCCATGTTATTTGTTTTGGCTGAAGAAACACAGAAAAGAGTTCTGGTGTGCTAGTTCCTTAAGAGATACGTGTATTTCCATTTGTCTTGCCCTTCTATATCACCATGAGAAGGACGTGGTCTAGTTAGCCTGTTGGTCCAAGGAGGAAGAGGTACCCATGAGACAGACCCATACTTAATCTGCAGCTTAGAGGTGTCCAGCCTACCACATGTCTCTATCACCTAACTCCTAGGCAATGGCTTTTGATGGACGGATGCCAGAGAGATTATGTGCTTGTTATAGAGTTGACTGATATGGTGACCTTGACAAGAACTGTGTTGTTGGAATGATGGATAGAGAGCCTGTCTGAAGCAAGTTCAAAGGAGAATGGGAAGAAAATTATTGGATGTAGATAGTATCTCAAAACTTCTGTGCAGCTTTTTACAGTTTTCTCATAAATGGAGTATAAGAAATTGGGAAGTATCTGGAGAGAGATATGGAGTAAAAAGTGATTTCTTTTTGGATGACAGAAATGACAGCATGTTTAAATGCTGATGAGAATGAGCCAGTACAATGGAAGGGGGTGGGTATGATGATGTAAGAAAAAAGGTAGAGAACGATTCCAGTCACTCTGGAGGATACCATGTGCACAGTGAAGATTTTGGCTTAGGAAAGTTTCAAATTCAGATTGTCCTGATGCAAAAATCCACGCATTTTCTACTGAAATATGCTGTAAAGCTTCTCTATCTCTCTAACAGCAGTAAATGTGGAACAAGAGTGGGAAGATGTTTAGTAAAGCCAATTTAGTGGAATGATAATTTAAAGTCCGGAGATCTTCCTATGGTGTACCTTTAATTAGATGCATGATCTCAGGTAGTCCTCTAATTATTTGGATCACTTCATTTCCTCACCTATTAAAAAATGAATAGAGATATGAGTTCTAAATTTCCTCATCTAGCTCTAAAATAGTATTATTCTAAGACCCGATAATTATGCTTCAAATGCCCCTCTGGGAGCTGTTGCCATCATTAAGTAAGTGCATAGCTTACTGGCATCCTCTGATATAACAGATCTCAAAATGCCTCTTTCACAGTAACATCCCAAACTCACCTAAAGTCAGATTTTTTAGAATATCTGACATCTGCTTAGTCTCCCAAGACTGGCAGAATGGATTGAATAATAGTTATTTTAGGATGTAATTGCTGCACTGTTAAAAAATAAATCCCTCTGCAACTAAATAATGTCACATTTCTGAGCCACTTATGTAACCAAAATGATTTATCCAAATAAAAGAGCATGATTTGGGGAAACATTTAAAAAGTCATTGCAAATGGTTTTCATTACTAGCCCACTGTGCTGTAAAAGTGTGATTCTCCATAGTTTAGCTGGTAGCTATGTAGAACAATGACAGTTTTCTAATATTACATGTTAAGAAATCTGAGCTTAATAGCAATAGAGAAAGTTAGGATGTAGATTACAGGAAAGGGAATATGAAAGTGCCTAAAAGGCCCTAAGTAACCTTGGGGCAAATAGAAGGTAGTGGTAAGCAATTGTGGAAGGAGATTAAAAAGCTGACAATACTTGATCAGTTCCTAATCAAATAGTAGAGGAGTAGTTGACAACCAAGAGTAATGGAAATGGAAATGAGGACCTGAGGGGAACAGATTGAGAAGATAGGGGAAAAAAAAGGAGGAAGTTTCTAGTAAAATTAACTTTGAATATTCAAGCTCAGAGGACCCAGGGGACTTCCCTGGTGGTCTAGTGGTAAAGAATCGGCTTTCCAATGCAGGGGATGTGGGTTTGATCCCTGGTCAGGGAGCTAAGATCTCACGTGCCATGGGGAAACTAAGCCCGTGTGCCACAACTAGAGAGAAGCCCGCACCCCGCAATGAAAGATCCCATGTGCCTCAGTGAAGATCCCGTGTGCCGCAACTAAGACGCAATGCAGCCAAAATAAATAGATAAAAGAAAATAAATAAATAAAATAATAAATAAATATTTAAAAAAATAAGAGAGGACCCAAATAAACAAAATAGGAAATAAAATAGGAGAAATTATAACAAATACCACAGAAATACAAATAATCATAAGAGAATACTGCAAACAGTTATGTGCTAACAAATTGGACAACCTAGAAGAAATGGATAAATTCCTAGAAACATACAGTCTTCCAAGACTGAATCAGGAAGAAAAAGATAGCAACTGGGATCTTATATAAATCCATCTAATTATTTACAAGCTTCCTTGATTTAAATAGATTTCTTTCTGACTCTGAATAGCCAAAACAATCTTGAGACAGCTGGAGACATCATGCTCCCTGACTTCAAACTATACTAAAGAGCTATAGTAATCAAAAGAGTATGGTACTGGCACAAAAACAGACACAAAGATCAATGGAACAGAATAGAGAACCCAGAAATAAACCAACACACAGATGGTCAATTAATCTATGACAAAGGAGGCAAAAATATACAATGGGGAAAATACAATCTCTTCAGTAAGTTGTGCTGAGAAAACTGGACAGCTACATGTAAAAGAATAAAATTATAACGTTTTCTCACACCATATACAAAAACTCAAAATAGATTAAAGACCTAAATATGACTGGAAACCACAAAACTTCTAGAAGAAAACATAGGCAGTATACTCTTTGACATGAGTCTTAGCATTATTTTTTTAGTTCTTTCGCCTCAGGCAAGGGAAACAAAAGCAAAATAACAAATGGGACCTAATCAAACTTAAAAGTTTTGCATAGCAAAAAAAAAGGTCCATAAAACTAAAACACAACCTACTGAATGCGAGAAGATTTTTGCAAATGATATGCTGATAATGGGTTAATATCCAAAATATAGAGAGAGCTCATATAACTCAATATCAAAAAAACAAACAACCTGATGAAAAAGTGGGCAGAAGACCCAAATAGGCATTTTTCCAAGGAAGATATACAGATGGCCAACCGGCACAGGAAATGATGTTTATCATTGGGGAACTGCAAATCAGAACCACAATGAGAAATCACCTCACACCTGTCAGAATGGCTATCATCAAAAAGACAGCAAATAATAAATGTTGGTGAGGATGTAGAGGAAAGGGAACCTTAGTAGACTGTTGGTAGGGATGTAAGTTAGTACAGCCACTATAGAAAACAGTATGGATGTTTCTCCAAAAACTAACAATAGAACTGCCATATGATCCAGCAATTCTACTCCTGGTACATACCTGAAGAAAACAAAAACATTAATTTGAAGTTTATAGCAGCATTAATTATAATAGTCAAGATTTGGAAGCAACCTAAGTGATGACTGGATGAAGAAAATGTGGTGTGTGTGTGTGTGTGTGTGTGTACACACATACATACACATATACGTATATATATAGACACACCATATATATATGTATATACAATGCAACACTAGTCATAAAAATAGAATGAAATATTTCCACTTACAACAGCATGGATGGACTGGAAGTTATTATACTTAGTGAAATAAGTCAGAGAAAGACAAATACTGTATGTTTTCACTTGTATTTGGAATCTAAAAAACAAACAAGTATAACAAAACAAACAGACTCACAGATAGAGAGAACAAGCTAGTGGTTACCAATGGGGAGAGGGGTGGGAAGAGGAACGGGATAGGGGTAGGAGATTAAGAGGTATAAACTACTACGTATAAGGATATATTATACAGCACAGGGAATATAGCCAATATTTTATAATAACTTTAAATGGAGTATAATCTATAAAAACATCAAATCCCTATGTTGTGTACCTAAAACTAATATTATAAATCAACTGTACTTCAATTAAAAAAGAAAGAATTACACTATCCATATCACTTCATGTTTGACATGGAAGCTCTGAGTGGGTGTGTCTAGGTGTATCCTTCTATGTGTGATATAAGGAGTTTAAAAGTACATCACAAATAGGACAAGTAAATTAAGTTGAAATAGAAGTTGGAGTAGCACCTAATTTCTGAAACTTAGTCAAACTATGATTTTTAAAAATGCTAAAATGACTCATCAAAATATCATTTTAACTAATAGTTTATTATAATTATATAAGCAAATAAGTTGTTAAATGATATATTCTGAAATTTTATTGGATTTCAAAATAGTTTCAGTACTTGCATATCAACAAACAAAGTGCAGCGCAACATTCTGCTTTTTTTTTTTTAACATCTTTATTGGGGTATAATTGCTTTACAATGGTGTGTTAGTTTCTGCTTTATAACAGAGTGAACCAGTTATACATATACATATGTTCCCATATCTCTTCCCTCTCTGTCTCCCTCCCTCCCACCCTCCCTATCCCACCCCTCCAGGCAGCCACAAAGAACCCATCCGGTATCCCTGTGCCATGCGGCTGCTTCCCACTGGCTATCTACCTTACGTTTGTTAGTATATATATGTCCATGCCTCTCTCTCGCCCTATCACAGCTCACCATTCCCCCTCCCCATATCCTCAAGTCCGTTCTCCAGTAGGTCTGTGTCTTTATTCCTGTTTTACCCTTAGGTTCTTCATAACATTTTTTTTTTCTTAAATTCCATATATATGTGTTAGCATACGGCATTTGTCCTTCTCTTTCTGACTTACTTCACTCTGTATGACAGACTCTAGATCTATCCACCTCATTACAAATAGCTCAATTTCGTTTCTTTTTATGGCTGAGTAATATTCCATTGTATATATGTGCCACATCTTCTTTATCCATTCATCCGACAATGGGCACTTAGATTGTTTCCATCTCCGGGCTACTGTAAATAGAGCTGCAGTGAACATTTTGGTACATGAGTCTTTTTGAATTTTGGTTTCCTCAGGGTATATACCTAGTAGTGGGATTGCTGGGTCATATGGTAGTTCTATTTGTAGTTTTTTAAGGAACCTCCATACTGTTCTCCATAGTGGCTGAACCAATTCACATTCCCACCAGCAGTGCAAGAGTGTTCCCTTTTCTCCACACCCTCTCCAGCATTTATTGTTTCTAGATTTTTTGATGATGGCCATTCTGACTGGTGTGAGATGATATCTCATTGTAGTTTTGATTTGCATTTCTCTAATGATTAATGATGTTGAGCATTCTTTCATGTGTTTGTTGGCAGTCTGTATATCTTCTTTGGAGAAATGTCTATTTAGGTCTTCTGCCCATTTTTGGATTGGGTTGTTTATTTTTTTGTTATTGAGCTGCATGAGCTGCCTGTAAATTTTAGAGATTAATCCTTTGTCAGTTGATTCATTTGCAAATATTTTCTCCCATTCTGAGGGCTGTCTTTTGGTCTTGTTTATGGTTTCCTTTGCTGTGCAAAAGCTTTGAAGTTTCATTAGGTCCCATTTGTTTATTTTTGTTTTTATCTCCATTACTCTAGGAGATGGGTCAAGAAGGATCTTGCTGTGATTTATGTCATAGAGTGTTCTGCCTATGTTTTCCTCTAAGAGTTTGATAGTTTCTGGCCTTACATTTAGGTCTTTAATCCATTTTGAGCTTATTTTTGTGTATGGTGTTAGGGAGTGATCTAATCTCATACTTTTACATGTACCTGTCCAATTTTCCCAGCACCACTTATTGAAGAGGCTGTCCTTTCTCCACTGTATATTCCTGCCACCTTTATCAAAGATAAGGTGACCATATGTGCATGGGTTTATCTCTGGGCTTTCTATCCTATTCCATTGATCTATCTTTCTGTTTTTGTGCCAGTACCATACTGTCTTGATTACTGTAGCTTTGTAGTATAGTCTGAAGTCAGGCAGCCTGATTCCTCCAGCTCCATTTTTTGTTCTCAAGATTGCTTTGGCTATTCGGGGTCTTTTGTGTTTCCATACAAATTGTGAAATTTTTTGTTCTAGTTCTGTGAAAAATGCCAGTGGTAGTTTGATAGGGATTGCATTGAATCTATAGATTGCTTTGGGAAGTAGAGTCATTTTCACAATGTTGATTCTTCCAATCCAAGAACATGGTATATCTCTCCATCTGTTTGTATCATCTTTAATTTCTTTCATCAGTGTCTTATAATTTTCTGCATACAGGTCTTTTGTCTCCTTAGGTAGGTTTATTCCTAGATATTTTATTCTTTTTGTTGCAGTGGTAAATGGGAGTGTTTTCTTGTTTTCACTTTCAGAATTTTTATCACTAGTATATAGAAATGCCAGAGATTTCTGTGCATTAATTTTGTATCCTGCTACTTTACCAAATTCATTGATTAGCTATAGTTGTTTTCTGGTAGCATCTTTAGGATTCTCTGTGTATAGTATCATGTCATCTGCAAACAGTGACAGCTTTACTTCTTCTTTTCCGATTTGGATTCCTTTTATTTCCTTTTCTTCTCTGATTGCTGTGGCTAAAACTTCCAAAACTATGTTGAATAAGAGTGGTGAGAGTGGGCAACCTTGTAACATTCTGCTTTAATCGCATCTCCCAAAGAAAGACCATAAGCAGTGTCACTGAGATCCATATTGGCCCAATACTGAAATGTCAAATGCATGGTAATAGATAGCCCATCACTTCTTTCAGGTTCCATAAATAAAGGTTTAAGGAGAAAATAACTAATTTACAGAGAAATAATTTGCCATTATTGTGGCCAGTAAATCATTTTAAGAAAGCAAGCAAGATCCTTTTTGACCCACCTCCAAGAGAAATGGAAATAAAACAAAAATAAACAAATGGGACCTAATGAAACTTCAAAGCTTTTGCACAGCAAAGGAAACCATAAACAAGATGAAAAGACAACCCTCAGAATGGGAGAAAATATTTGCAAACGAATCAACAGACAAAGGATTAATCTCCAAAATATACAAGCAAGTCATGCACCTCAATAGTAAAAAAAAACAAACAACCCAATCCAAAAATGGGCAGAAGACCTAAATAGACATTTCTCCAAAGAAGATATACAGATTCCCAACAAACACATGAAAGGATGCTCAACATCACTAATCATTAGAGAAATGCAAATCAAAACTACAATGAGGTATCTGTCACCTCACACCAGTCAGAATGGCCATCATCAAGAAATCTACAAACCATAATTGCTGGAGAGGGTGTGGAGAAAAGGGAACCCTCTTGCGCTGTTGGTGGGAATGTAAATTGATACAGCCACTATGGAGGTTCCTTAAAAAACTAAAAATAGAAATACCATATGACCCAGCAATCCCACTCCTGGGCATATACCCTGAGAAAACCATAATTCAAAAAGAGACATGTACCACAATGTTTATTGCAGCCCTATTTACAATAGCCAGGACATGGAAGCAACCTAAGTGTCCATCAACAGATGAATGGATAAAGAAGAGGTGGCACATATATACAATGGAATATTACTCAGCCATAAAAAGAAATGAAATTGAGTTATTTGTAGTGAGGTGGATGGACCTAGAGACTGTCATACAGAGTGAAGTAAGTCAGAAAGTGAAAAACAAATACTGTATGCTAACACATATATATGGAATCTAAAAGAGAAAAAAATGGTTCTGAAGAACCTAGGGGCAGGACAGGAATAAAGACACAGGTGTAGAGAATGGATGTGAGGACATGGGGTTGGGGAAGGGTAAGCTGGGACGAAGTGAGAGAGTGGCGTGGACATATATATACTACCAAATGTAAAATAGGTAGCTAGTGGGAAGCAGCCACATAGCACAGGGAGATCAGCTCAGTGTTTTGTGTCCACCTAGAGGGGTGGGATAGGGAGGGTGGGAGGGAGAAGCAAGAGGGAGGAGATGGGGGATATATGTATACGTATAGCTGATTCACATTGTTATACGGCAGAAACTAACACACCATTGTAAAGCAATTATACTCCAATTAAGATGTTAAAGAAAAAGAAAAAAGAAAGCAAAAACTCCTAAATCTCATTCTTTTAATTGAATTTCCTGTCGCCTTGCCACCTTTCTATGGGCATTGGCCCCCTATAGATGCAGCCACAGCAAATCCAGTAAAAATAATCAGGGACTTCCCTGGTTGCACAGTGGTTAAGAGTCTACCTGCCAATGCAGGGGATACGGGTTTGAGCCCTGGTCCAGGAAGATCCCACATGCCGCGGAGCAACTAAGCCCGTGCGCCACAACTACCAAGCCTGCACTCTAGAGCCCATGAGCCACAACTACTGAGCCTGCGTGCCACAACTACTGAAGCCCATGCACCTACAGCCCATGCTCCACAGCAAGAGAAACGACTGCAACAAGAAGCCCGCGCACCCCAACGAAGAGTAGCCCCCGCTGACTGCAACTAGAGAAAGCGTGTGCGCAGCAACAAAGACCCAATGCAACCAAAGATAAATAAATTAAATAAATAAATTTAAAAAAAATTAGAAGCTAAAAGTTAGATTTTTTTCTTACAAAAAAAAGATTAATTTTTAAGTAAATCGGGTATTTGACCCCAAACTAGTTTATCATATCATTTGACTTAGTCTCTGTGTTGCTACAATGACACAAGACTGAATTTGACTTTATTTTTTTTAAATCTTCATTATTACCTACATACTATGCTAAGTATTTGAGGTGTCACCTCATTTAACGTCCTTTATTCCTGATTCGAGCCAAAGATATGCTAATAGGTCAGAGATCCAGGATTCAGATCTAGATCTACTTCCTTCAAAATTATGTTTTATTGCCACAGACTGTCTTTGAAATACCGTCTGGGCACAGGGTGTGGGGTGAGGAGTGAGGATAAGTAATGATAACTAGGCAAATGGATATATTAATACAAATCCACAGCTAGATAAATTGATGGAAAGATTTATTATATACTATGGGTGAATATGTAAAGTTTATGGACAATTTAAATTTTAAAGTATATCAAGCACACTAATTTTGTTATAGCATACTAATTTCACTTTCATCATCTCTATAAAATTATAACTATAGCATATTTACCACAAAGGCATTAAATATTACCATAGCCGGAGGGTAAACGATAGGCAAATCTGAATTCAAATCCAAGCTCTGCTACCTACTGGCTATGTGACCTTGGCAAGTACCATAACCCATATAAGCTTTAGTTTCCTCAGTTGTAAAATAGAGTTTTAGAATATTTTGTTCTCAAAATATTCTTGTGACACTGGTGTACCACCCAATATGCAAGATGAACTTAGGCCAAATGCCTGGAGTAGATAAACATCAGAATAATTTAGTATCTAAAAGTTTTTATCAATTCTTTGATATAGGATAGTTCCAGACTTCAGTGTGTTTTAATGATTTGGATTCAACTACTAAATGGAGTAGGTATCAACTGGGTAATTGCATCGACTGGTTGAATATATCAACAGCATAATGACTGATTGCATTGTTTCTGGTGCTGCAATAAAAGGTCATTTTAATTTAAAATTTTTTTACTTTCAGATAAATTTTTTTAAAACCTAACTTTTCATGACTGGGCCAGAAACTGAAGTGGTCTATATTTTTTACTCTATGTATCATTACAACCCCAGTGCCTAGAACAGTGTCTGGCTAATTGTCAATATTAAAGAAAAAGTATGTTCATTAAAGTGAGTTGGGTAAATAATAAAATTACAAAGTGATTACTTTAAAAGTAATATTTTAAATAGTTTTGTGTAAAATTCAGTTCTGTGTTGCAGGAGCTATGTATGAGTTATGCAGACAGCCATAATAATAAACCTTTGTAGTTTATAGCCATTAGCATTCATTAATGACTTTGAAATTGTGTATGCAGTAAGAGAAATAAAAATGAAGCATAGGATGAAAACATCATTTCTTTGTAACACCTTTCTGAAAACTTGTGTACACAAAGAACATATTTAAGTTAAGGGCACACAGAATCCTATGAATAAAAATTTAAAAGGCACTTTTTCTAATTCTGAGGTGGATTACACTTCAGTTGATGTTTTTGTTTGTATGTTTCACTGTTAGTGGAACATAGAATTACGACATTTTACCGAAAAGTTACATCTGAAATTAGGAAATATATTCTTGGGAATTTAGGTTGAATATCTGATCAATTACTCCTCAACTATAATACATACTTTCCCTTTCAACTTGTGAATCTTTAGCCTTAAATTACCATAACTGAATCATCAAGGGATGATTTTTACCAACTGGCCAAAGTAAGGAGCAGTCATGTTTTCTGTAGCTGTGGTTGTTATTGTTGTTGTGTATTTTTATTCCTTCCCTAAAGGGCAGACTATAAGTAGAGACTAGTCAGTGTGTGTGTGAAAACAAAATTGATCATTTGTATTCTCAATCAATGGATAGTCTTTAATATAGTGCTTTTTGGTATCTAAATAAATACTCTCAGTGATAAAGTTATAGACTTACCTTATTAACATAGAAAGTTCAGATATGGACCATGATCCATAGCGAAAGTTATATCAGGTAACTGCTATGCATATTTATTTCTTATGATGCCACACACGCTGTTTTCTCTCTTCAGGGGAAGAATATTCTCCTGATACTTTCCTCCTCCTTTTTCTGCTAACTAGAACAAGGGAGAGATTTTGTAATCCCTGGCCGTGGTTGATAGACAGTGTTCTATTAGCATTTTTTTCATGCTAATAATGCTTTACAGTTTATTTCATTGTACATATATAGAGCTAATTTTAGCTGTAAATTGCAAGCTACACTTGATAATACCACTGTCCTATATGTAAATTCTTAGAACAAATGTTAAAATTATTTTAAAAACAAATGACAGTTTCAGCTATTTCAGGATAAAAAATACAATCTTATTTCATGATTATGTAGTAACTGTTTAATCAGTAATTTTAGCAGGCAAGAAACAAATAAAGGTAAAAGTTATGAAGGTAAAGGAAATATGTATCTATATATACATATATAATATCCAATCCTTAGAACAATTTCTTGCATATAAACTATATATTTTATACACACATATGCACATATACATATAAATATATTTATTTACCATTATATAAGAAAAAAATCTCCCCCTTCTCAAATTTTCCTAAAATTGTAAAATATTATTTATGCTTAAAATGCAGATACATATCCACTTTGAGTTTAACCTATAATATATATGTTTACCTTCCTTATTTTATTGTTGGTATACACATTTGCTGTTCATAAAAATAGTCAATAATAGAACTATGAATGCATTCCTTATATCACAAACAATGTAGAGTATCAATTATTAGATATTATAAATTGTATTTCAAATTGAAATTACTATTGATTCAAAAAACTAAGAATTTCCC
>NW_006792503.1:317433-337188 GCF_000442215.2 Lipotes vexillifer
GGAAGAGCCACACGATACTATAATGACCACAAAATTATTTTTACTCTTCTAAAGCACAAAATTTCTTACATATTACAGTTAGAAAAAGATGTGGGATAAAATACATGAAATGAATGCTATGCAATCACAGAGAGAAAAAATAGAAGTTATGACAACATAATGAACATCCATAGTAGTTACCTGATTATGTGTCATGTTGTAACTAATGGCATTGCAATTGAACATCGAACCTGTTATTTGAAAGAGCTATCATGGTTTCCATGATTGCAAAAAGAAGAGTGATTTCAGGAATTAGTTTTGGTTACACACTAAAGGCTAAATTTGAATTCTGTTAACATCAACAAAGATTAAATATTTCTTCATAAACACGGTGGAAGTCAAAGTAGCTTTGAAAACACCATAGTTACTTCATTAATCCATTTGTGGCAAATGGAATAATCGTTTGGGTATATTAAATTTTAAAAATTTTGTGAAAAAATACACCATGTTTTATGGATAGAAAAATTTTGAAAACATTTAATATTTGGATTTCCCAGAATCTTCTTACCCCTTGAACACAACTGGAATCCAGTGGGAATAGAATATATCCTCTCTTGTTATTCTAGTCACTAGTACTTAGTAGTATCACCTAGTGGTTGTCCTTCATGCTCCCTGTCCCTGATTTGTGTCTTGAGACTGGTACACAAGGCACATTGTAAATGAGAGATTATGTGTGTGGAAGTTGCAGTGAATTTAAGAGGGCAATGGGGCAGTGAGGTGTGAGGTTTTGGAGGCTGGAGAGTTCAGCATCCCAGTGAAGTGTGCAGAGAGGATGGCAGCAGCAGCTGGTGGTAAGCAAAAGTAGTATTGATGGTGAGCATCAGTAATATTGATGGTTAGCATCAGTAGTGTTTCTGGGACAGGATGTTGGCTATATCTTTGTCCCTTGGTTCCTGTTCCCACCTGCTCCTGAAGTTTTTCAGGGAGGTCTGTGAACTCTCCAATTTTCTTCAAATACGGTCTTTTTCTGCTTAAGATAACCAAAGTATGTTTCTGTTGTTTGCAAACAAGAATCCTCACTAGTATTGCTTCTTTCTTTCTGAAGTACTTATTTATTTAATTGTTAATTGGTTGTGTAAATCTTATACTGCTCTTTGATAACCTTGAGCTTTAGCAAATTTATGAGCACATAATGGCTAACCAGGGTATTTTGACCCTATCCAAGCATTATTGAAGAAATGAAAGAGCCTATGGATCTTAGGAAATAAAATTCAATAACCAAAAATTTTTTATTTTTTTCCACACTTAAATGGAAAAATAAGCACTAATTTCAGGGGAAACAATGGCGCATGAGTAGTGGAACTGTGGGGAAAGTCAACAAAATTCTGACATATTATTGTGTATAAAGTTGACCACACACAACCTAAAACCATTGTCACCCTCAATTATTCATCCAAACGACATCGTGAGATAAGTAAGAAAACAAGAAACTCTACTTTCTGAGCCTATATGTAGGAAAGATTTTTGTGAGAAATCAATCTATTTTAGAACTTTAATTTGAGCTGTAATAGTATAGAGTTCAAATGGTCCAATTTAAATTGGTCCTTACTAACCTATATTTTCCTGCCACTGTCCCACCCTGAATTGCAATTCAAAATATCCAGATATTTGGGGTCAAGACAATAGATGAATGAATAAATAAATCAATACCTTAGCAAATACTATTTTGCAGTATGAAAATAGTGTTAATACAGACAACCCAATCTAAAGAGTTATTAGCATTTTTAACTAGAATCCAATCTCATGATAAATACGGTCTGTACTCCAAGGAGTCGTTAATAAAGTTTAATGGAAGTTTGTCTCATCCATAGCTGATTCCAGGCCTTGTTGCTCAGCAACTGCGTGCCAGATCACATTTCCAAGCGATAATGTAACTGACTCCCTGGAGGGCACTTCAAACAAATGGGAGTTTTCAGCCACTTAATTCAATGCCCTTTACACAGGGATTGCTTTGGAGACCATGAGATTTGGGATTTAAAATGCCCCAGGACCCCTGTTAACTCTAGAATTTCCGTAGAATGCTGGTTGCAAGTAAGTGCCTAGAACTCCAAAAGAAAAGCTTACAGGCACGACTGAAAACAGGGGTCTGGCAGGCACCTCATTTCTGAACTGCCAGGAAGTGAACGAAATTGCCAATGGAGAATCTATTGGCAAAATTGAAAAAGAGTCTGCGAACAGTCTTATATCATCATTTACCTGAATATAAGGAGAGAGACATCAATAAAGATATACAGATGGAGAGGTAGTTAAATCCTGGAGCATATAATGGTTAATGAAGGATGGAATTTTAAGATGGTATGTTCATCAGGGCCCACTATATCCATGAAGGCTAAGTGGGTGAGATTAAGCCATGGGATTTGAGGTGAAGTTGCTGATGAGGCCAAAATAAATTGGCCTTATGAATTGGTTGTTTTTCTATTCAGCACTTTACTAACTCACATTTTAGGTGGTTCATTAGTAGTTTACCTTTAAAAAAAATTTCTATTCAGTTACTCACGATCTTTATCTATGGCCCAAATAAAAGAAAGTACAGCCAAGGAGACGGAAGGGTGGGCCATCACAGTCATTTCTTCATTGTTAGCATCAGAACAGAATGGAAGAAGTCAATCAGAAAGTCTATCACACAGTCAAAGCATAGGAGCTGTAAAAGTATCCTTTGTC
Organism: Lipotes vexillifer; assembly: GCF_000442215.2. Classification (NCBI taxonomy): domain Eukaryota; kingdom Metazoa; phylum Chordata; class Mammalia; order Artiodactyla; family Lipotidae; genus Lipotes; species Lipotes vexillifer. Next base: position 320,134 of record NW_006792503.1, read on the forward strand.
GGGGCTTCCCTGGTGGCGCAGTGGTTGAGGGTCCGCCTGCCGATGCAGGGGACACAGGTTCGTTCACTGGTCTGGGAAGATCCCACATGCCGCGGAGCGGCTGGGCCCGTGAGCCATGGCCGCTGAGCCTGTGTGTCTGGAGCCTGTGCTCCGCAACGGGAGAGGCCACAACAGTGAGAGGCCTGCGTACCGCAAAAAAAAAAAAAAAAGTATCCTTTGTCAAGTCAAGAGTATAGGATGGGGATTGATAATGTCAAACTAGAAATCAAGAAAACAAAAAGGAAAATTTTGGAGAGAATTTCAGGAGCTCTGAGATTCCTCCAGACTTCTTCTTTATGCATATAAGGAAGTCCATTTCACTGACCACAGCTCGAAACCTTAATAAAGAGAGTAAGCTGGGCCAGAGTGGAGTGGAACCCACCAACTCCTTCTGAGGAATCTAAGACCATAATTCCCATTGATCTCTCTCTTTGTCAATTTCTCTGTCTCTCTCTGTCTGTCTTTCTACACACACACACACACACACACACACACACACACACACACAGGCATGTATGCAAATACATTAAATTCTGTATAATATTAAATCATTATTAGCTATCTCTATTACGAGTACATAAGATCCTTCACAGCAGGAAAAAAAAATGTCTTACACAATGTACCTAGCAGAGTGAATTGCCAATTATATGGCTTGCTATTGAAATGAAAAAATGTATAGAAACTGAAATAAATTTTCTCAAAATAGAGGTATATCAAGAGAAATCTAGAGATATCCCTAGACATCTATTTCTGAGTTCTATAACCCTCCAGCAGACCTTTTAAACTGCCTACCCAATATTCAGGTCTCCTCTTTTACTAACTGTAATTCTCTTTAAGGTAGACGTGTACGGTATTAATGCCTCTGGTTAAAAATACTCCCCTCTTCACAGCTCCTTTGCAGATAGGGTGGCTATGTTAACCAAGTTCTGGTCAATGAGATATAAAGAGAAATCAAGTGTGTTGAGCTTTCAAGAAGTCTCTAATTTTCCTAATGAAAGGGGGCAGATTCAACATCCCTTAAATCTGTTTTTCCTCTGCCCTTTTTCATCTTCCTGCCTTGAGCAAAGGCTTGATGTTTGGTAGTGGAGCTGCCGTCTTGCATCCATGACTCAAAAGGTCGTATTATAAGCATAATGAGGAAGGAAGCTAGAAAAGTGTTGTAGACTTGATACCTTTCTTAAAGAAGTACCTCATCCCTGAATTCCAATTCTCTGTGCTTCTTGTTGCCTGAGAAATTAAGATCCCTATTTGTTTGAGACATAGATAATTCCCTGAGAGGTGATTTTATTAACCATAGTTGTAAGTTATTTCTGTGTCTATACATCTAAATTTATAGATAAAAAATGATTTAATATATAGATACATTTATTTTGGCTTTCCAAGTAGCATTTTTAAAGTATAGCAGCAGAAAAGACCACCATGACTATTGTTTTATATATAATTAGGCAATGATATACTTTGAGAAAATATTATTGGATGTCAAAGTGGAGATATTTTTAATAAAAAGACTATGTCGACATAGGGGCAGTAACAACAGTAGAAAATTCATTATAGGAAACAAAACAACACTATGCCATATTTGTTCTAATTAAAATTCATCAATGTGAAAGGACAAGATAAGTTTTATTAAATGCCTCCATTTAATCCACATGAGAAAGAGAACTATGATTAAGGACATGTTGAAATCTTGACTGTTAAACTTATGATTTATGAATATCTAAAAACCAGAGAGCAAATAATTATATTCAGGCTGATGGCCCACCATTTCAAGAAGCATTTTTTGTAAAAAGTGATTCCATCAAGGATTTGTTAAACATCATCTAACATGACATAAATATTGATTCTTGGGTCTAATAAATAGTAGAGGTGAGATGAAATGTCAGACGTCTTACGCAGGCAGATCTCATAAAACGCTGGCAACATGTAGCCATTTACCACCTTTTATTTTGTTTTGTGTGCATGTTTGTTTTTCACGATATATGAAAAGTGGCAAAGTGAAAAAAGTATTAAAGGGCATTTTTGTTTGGGAAGATTAAGGGTTTGATCCCATGCTTTTGTGGAAAGTGCACATTGCATGAATATATTTGAGAACCAGAAATATCATACATTTGGGAGCACATAAGAAAGACAAGAGTTAGGTTGGTGAGGGAGCAACAAATTTGATTCTTTCTACATCAGATTAAGAAAATGTACTCTTGGTGAACAGCAACAAGGAATTGAGTACTTTTTTGCTGAAGCTCAGACAAAATCATCAGGCCTACAGAACAGACAACGTGGTTGCCCAGTTTATTTCTGATACATTTTCTCATTTATAAATAGTAAGAAATTACAAGGCTTTCCAGATATGAGAGATTATCTTTGCTCTATCAGCCCCCCTTTATCCCCCACTCTATCCACTGCATCATCCTTAAAGAGTTACTGGACTGATAGAGTATTGTGAATAACAGTTTATTTTGCATGTGAGTTACACTAAAGTCCTCTCTAGGATTATGATATGTTGTTTTTTCTACTCTTCAGTTCTATTTAATTATGATTTTTAAATTTTTTAAATAACAAATTTCCATCCCCATATACCTATGCATTACTTTCAAAGAAAGCCCATGGCCTATGTTTACCTAGTCTAATGTTTATCAGTGCATCACACACCCATGAGGGGAAAACTTGGCAGTCTTGAATCCTTTGATAAAACCATCTCATTTCTGATTATATGTTTTCTTACACTATCTGTGATAACACCTCTCGAGAAAGCTATTTACTGAGAAAGTTGTGACAGAGCAACACTTGTAGGCTACAAGACTCACATTGACTTGATGTTTATGAGCAGAGACACACTATGGATTTCTGCAGTGATTTTTTCCCCCCTGCAGTAAATAAAGGAAGCCAGACAGTCTTTCCATTGAAAGTGATGAATGGTTAACTGTAAACTCTGCCTGGGTTTAAAAGATCTCAGTCTTTAATGAATTTCTGATTCCTCTCTGGAAAGCTTTCTCTGAGTTCCAGTGTGTTCATTCATCCTGGAGGTACACCCACACAAGGCTTTCTTACAATTAGAAGAGCTAATCAAGAGTAGCCGTGGCCTTGTGGTCAGATGTTACTCTGTATTTATGGATCAATTTGGCTTCCCACTTTCAAGTCTTAGAGGTAGGAATGTGGGGGAAACAAACTCGGCAAAGTATAGATTTGTGTAAGTGGACAGATCATCCAGGCAGAAAATTAATAAGGAAACACAAGCTTAAAATGGCACAATAGACCAGATAGATTTAATTGATATTTAAAGGATGTTCCATCTGAAAACAGCAGATTACGCTATCTTCTCAAGTGCTCGTGGAAGATTCTCCAATATAGATCATATCTTGAGACACAAATCAAGCCTTGATAAATTTAAGAAAATTGAAATTGTATCAAGTATCTTTTCTGGCCACAGCACTATGAGACTAGATATCAATTACAGAAAAAAAAAAAGTGTAAAAAATACAAACACATGGAGGCTAAACAATACACTACTAAATATCCAAGAGGTCACTGAAGAAATCAAGAGGAAATCAAAAAATACCTAGAAACAAATGACAATGAAAACACGATGACCCAAAACTTACAGGATGCAGCAAAAGCGGTTCGAAGAGGGAAGTTTATAGCAATGCAATCCTACCTCAAGAAACAAGAAACATCTCAAATAAACAACCTAACCTTACAGCTTAAGCAATTAGAGAAAGAAGAACAAAAAAACCCAAAGTTAGCAGAAGGAAAGAAACCAGAAAGATCAGATAAGAAATAAATGGAAAAGAAATGAAGGAAACAAAAAAGCTGGTTCTTTGAGAACATAAACAACATTGATAATCCATTAGTCAGACTCATCAAGAAAAAAAGGGAGAAGACTCAACAGAATTAGAAATGAAAAAGAACAAGTAACAACTGACACTGCAGAAATACAAAGGATCATGAGAGATTACTACAAGCAACTCTATGCCAATAAAATGGACACCTGGAAGAAATGGACAAATTTTAGAAAAGCATAACCTTTCAACTGAACCAAGAAGAAATAGAAAATATAAAGAAACCAATCACAAGCACTGAAATGGAAACTGTGATTAAAAATTTTCAAATAAACAAAAGCCCAGGACCAGATGGCTTCACAGGCAAATTCTATCAAACATTTAGAGAAGAGCTAACACCTATCTTTGTCAAATGCTTCTAAAATGTAGCAGAGGGAGGAACACTCCTAAACTCATTCTACAAGGCCACCATCACCCTGATACCAAAACCAGACGAAGATGTCACAAGAAAAGAAAACTACAGGCCAATATCACTGATGAACATAGATGCAAAAATCCTCAACAAAATACTAGCAAACAGAATCCAGCAGCACATTAAAAGGATCATGCACCATGATCAAGTAGGGTTTATCCCAAGAAATCAAGGATTCTTCAATATATGCAAATCAATCAATGTGATACACCATATTAAGAAATTGAAGGATAAAAACCATATAATATCTCAGTATAGATGCAGAAAAAACTTTGAACAAAATTCAACACCCATTTATGATAAAAACTCTCCAGAAAGTAGTCATAGAGGGAACCTACCTCAGCATAATAAAGGCAATAATATAGGACGAACCCACAGCCAACATCATTCTCAATGGTGGAGAAACTGAAACCATTTCCTCTAAGATCAGGAACAAGACAAGGTTGCCCACTCTCACCACTATTATTCAACATTGTTTTGGAAGTTTTAGCTGCAGCAATCAGAGAAGAAAAAGAAATACAAGAATCCAAATAGGAAAAGAAGAAGTAAAGCTGTCACTGTTTGCAGATGACATGATACTATACATAGAGAATCCTAAAGATGCCACCAGGAAACTACTAGAGCTAATCAATGAATTTGGTAAAGTAGCAGGATAAGAAATTAATGCAGAGAAATCTCTTGCATTCTTATACACTAATGATGAAACATCTGAAAGAGAAATTAAGGAAACACTCCCATTTACCATTGCAACAAAAAGAATAATATACCTAGCAATAAACCTACCTAAGGAGACAAAACAACTGTAGGCAGAAAACTATAAGACAATGATGAAAGAAATTGAAGATGATACAAACAGATGGAGAGATATACCATGTTCTTGAATCGGAACAATCAACACTGTGAAAATGACTATCTACCAAAGCAATCTACAGATTCAATGCAATCCCTATCAAACTACCAATGGCATTTTTCACAGAACTAGAACAAAAATTTTCACAATTTGTATGGAAGTACAAAATACCTTAAATAGCCGAAGCAATCTTGAGAAAGAAAAATTGAGCTAGAGGAATCAGGCTTCCTGACTTCAGACTGTACTACAAAGCTACAGTAATCAAGACAGTATGGTAGTGGCACAAAAACAAATATAGATCAATGGAACTGGATAGAAAGCCCATAGGTAAACCCACACACATATGGTCACCTTATCTTTGATAAAGGAGGCAAGAATATATAATGGAGAAAAGACAGCCTCTTCAATAAGTTGTGCTGGGAAAACTGGAGAGATACATGTAAAACAATGAAATTAGAATACTTCCTAACACCATAGACAAAAATAAACTCAAAATGGATTAAAGACCTAAATGTAAGTCCAGCCACTATAATACTCTTAGAGGAAAACATAGGAAGAACACTCTATGAGATAAATCACAGTAAGATTCTTTTTGACCCACCTCCTAGAGAAATGGAAATAAAAACAAAAATAAACAAATGGGACTTAATTAACCTTAAAAGCTTTTGCACAGCAAAGGAAACCATAAACAAGATGAAAAGACACCCCTCAGAGTAGGAGAAAATATTTGCAAACGAAGCAACTGACAAACGATTAATCTCCAAAATATACAAGCAGCTCATGCAGCTCAATATCCAAAAAACAAACAACCCAATCCAAAAATGGGCAGAAGACCTAAATAGACATTTCTCCAGAGAAGATATACAGATTCCCAACAAACACATGAAAGGATGGTCAACATCACTAATCATTAGAGAAATGCAAATCAAAACTACAATGAGGTATCACCTCACACCAGTCGGAATATCCATCATCAAAAATCTAGAAACAATAAATGCTGGAGAGGGTGTGGAGAAAAGGGAACCCTCTTGCACTCTTGGTGGGAATGTAAATTGATACAGCCACTATGGAGAACAGTATGGAGGTTCCTTAAAAAACTAACAACTACCATATGACCCAGCAATCCCACTACTGGACAAAGACCCTGAGAAAACCATAATTCCAAAAGAGTCATGTACCACAATGTTTATTGCAGCTCTATTTACAATAGCTAGGACATGGAAGCAACCTAAGTGTCCATCGACAGATGAATGGATAAAGAAGATGTGGCACATATATACAATGGAGTATTACTAAGCCATTAAAGGAAACAAAATTATTTGTTGTGAGGTGGATGGACCTAGAGTCTGTCATACAGAGAGAAGTAAATCAGAAAGTGAAAAACAAATACCATATGCTTACACACATATATGGAATCTAAAAAATAAAAATGGTTCTGATGAACCTAGGGGCAGGATAGGAATAAAGACACAGATGTAGAAAATGGACTTGAGAACACGGAGAGTGGGAAGGGTAAGCTTGGACGAAGCGAGAGAGAGGCATGGACATATATACACTACCAAAAGTAAAATAGATAGCTAGTGGGAAGCAGCTGCATAGCACAGGGAGATCAGTATGGTGCTTTGTGACCACCTAGAGGGGTGGGATCGGGAGGGTGGGAGAGAGACGCAAGAGGGAGGGGATATGGAGATATATGTGTATGTATAGCTGATTCACTATGTTATACAGCAGAAACTAACACAACATTGTAAAGCAATTATACTCCAATAAAGATGTTAAAAACTTAAAAAAGACAACCTATTGAACAGAAGAAAATGTTTGCAATCATATATCTGATAGGGGACTTGTATCTAGAATATAATAAAGAACTATTACAACTCAATAATAAAAAGATAAATAACCCAATTAAAAATCGACAAAGGAGAGACTTCCCTGTGGTCCAGTGGTCAAGATTCCACACTCCCAATGCAGGGGGCACAGATTCAATCCCTGGTTGTGGAACTTAGATCCTGCATGCTGCACAGCACAGCCAAAAAAAAAAAAAAAAAAAAAAATTGGCAAAGGATCTTTACAGGCATTTTTCCAAAGAAGATATATAAATTGCCAATAAGCATATGAAAAGATAATCAACATCATTATCTGTCAAGGAAATGTAAAGCAAAACCACACTGAGATACTATTTCACACCCACAAGGAGGGATGCAATCAAATAGGCAAATGATAACAAGTGTTGGCAAGGATGTGGAGAAAATGGAAACCTCACATACTGCTGGTGGGGATGTAAAATAATGCAGCCACTTTGGAAAGCGATCTGGCAGTTCCTCAAAAGGTTAAGCATAGAGTTACCATATGACCCAGCAATTCTATTCTTCAGTCTATACCTAACAGAAATGGAAATATATGTCCACACAAAAACATGTACACAAATGTTCATACAAGCATTTTTCATAATGGTCAAAAAGTGGAAACAACCCAAATACCCATCAAATAAAATGTGGCATAGCCATACCATAGAATATTATTTGGCAATAAAAAAAAGAAGTACTGATAAAAAAAGAAAAGAAAAGAAACATTGAGATTATAATCTTGCATTGTAGCAGTGATGATTTCAGAGGGCTGCCAGTCTGAAAGCAGTATATTTTATGGAAAGAACCAGAATAGCATATAGGACTCTTCCTAATTAGGGCTCAGGAACAAAAATATGATAACTCACTCCCTAGGGTTGTCACCCTGAATATTTTAGTTGTTTATAATGTTCTCTCTCTGTCTCTCTGTTTCTCTCTGTCTCTCTGAATCTGTCTCTGTCTCTCTGTATATGATTGAATAATACATATAAATGATTGAATTTACATATCTATATATATATCATTTTGACAAAGGAAGAAGATTTTAGGAGCATGTCTACTTGTATTTGACTCAAATAGTCAAACAGAATAGAATAGGAGAGGGCTGAAAACAGCCCTCTGTGGTCAGAATCTCAGGATTTGAACTGAAAAGCAGCTCTTGCAGGGAGTCAGAACAACCCAAATTTGATCAAACTTCTCTCAAGTAAAAGTTATATGATTTCATTTTACTTACCTGAGGCAATGGAATCATGTCACCAACTTTTTTGATCATTGAAAAGAGTACATAAAATATTTAGTGTGGTATTTGACACATGAAAATGATCTGAAAGTGTATCTGTTTTAAGTATTTTATGCAGATCATCTCTGCTCCTTAAAAGAAATAGGTGTAATTCCCCCAAATATAGATAGTGATATTTGTTTAGTGAATAAAAATATTAAGTAGACAATGAAAGAGGTGAAATTATATGTTTTTGTGAAAATGTATAGTGTTTTCCCTTGAAAATTTTATCAAATCTGACATGTCATAACTTTATTACATAAAAACTTCCCAAATTGGGAAAGGAATGAGTTTAAAAATGAAAATGTAAAGAAGTATACCTATCCCCAGTGAGAAGAAAAATTGTGTCTACACCCACACACAGAATACACTATAGCAAGGTTATAATGGATTACAAGAAATCATTTTAAAAATACTGTCCTATAGCGAACTAAAAACATTATTTTTTGATCTGAACCTGAACTGCAAAAAGTATGAAGTGTTTGAAGTATTTCTTGCATCTGTAATGGAATTAATTTACCAAAAAAGATTGAATTTTTTTATTGCATTGCAATTTCACATTTTAGAACAAAGTATTGAAATGCTATTGCCCTCACATAAGAATGTATTACATTGTATTCAGTGTATAATATATGCTACTATAGTTTAAAAAGTCATTGTCTTGTCTGCATGTTTATATGTGACATTTCTATCCATCTCCATTTGATAGATTTGAGATTGCACTACGATTTTGAGAATTTATCTTTCTTTTCTATTCCCTTTGATGTGACAGTTATCCCATATACTTCTTACTGCTTTTATGCATATTGTAGCTGAACTCGTATAATTCTTTCCATCTATTCATTTAACATAGTGTTGTTTATCTTTGGCATATAATTTATTTCAAACTGTACTGCCTAGAGTGATGGCAAGTTAGGTTAAGACCTTCAATGTGAAAGATATGGAACATATATATCATGTTGGTTCATATTCACTTTCAAAGTGAAATATGTCATGGTGAGTTTCTGGGCTGGGGGAAAACAGTTTCCATAACGTTCATAGGAAGCAAGAAAAAATTATAACTATGTTGTTCATTGCTTTAACAGTGTAGAATCAGGAAATCTTTTTAAAATCAGGAGATGGCTGTTAGAAAGAAAAATACCTATCTGTGTTAGGTTAGGTAAGGAGAGCAAAATTTTCTAAAAGGAGAATATATTAAACAACTTTATATTGCTTTTTTAACCATTCAGTTTTACATATATATATATTCTTTTTCAGATTTTTTCCATTATAGGTTATTACAAGATAGTATAGTTCCCTGTGCTATACAGTAGGTCCTTGCTGTTTACCTATTTTATATATAGTAGCGTGTATATGTTAATCCCAAACTCCTAATTTATTGATAGATTGCTTTTAATCGAACAGCCAGTATTGAATGATCATCTCCTATGGACTGGGGACAGGAATAGGAAAAAAAAATTATGAGACAAACAAACGGAACTCAGAGTCTAAAGAATTCACTCCACAAGCCTAACAACTCTCAGCCAGCCAGAGTTATCATATGTTCATGCAGATTTATCATCAGGAATTTTTTTTAGTGTCTCCTAATATGTACAGCACTATGAAAATCACTTGAGGAAAAGACAAAGGTCAAATTAATCTAAACGGTATTAAGTACAGAGATATACTAGAAGAGACAGCTTCTACTGATTATAGCTAACAATTCAAAAGTGGAGATAGGTTCATACTAAGTGAGTGTAACACAGATCAGATTGAGGCAGAAATCAAGTGCTGAGTTAATGGTAGATAAACATGGAGATTTATTTATCCACCCATTTGTTAAGCAAATATTTATTGGCCCCTCTGGGCCAGGCACTCTTTAAACATAGAGATGTAACAGCAGTCATAAAACACACATGATCCCTACCCTCAGGGAGCTGATAAATTTGCTAAATTGATCTGCCTAGACAGGATTTTTCTGTGTCAACTATGTTTTATGATAATATGATTTTCTTTGAGAGGCTAAGACCTGCAAATGTTTCAAGCTTCCTACACGTTTGGGGAAAATTCTGAGTGCCATTTAATTTTTCCCAGCTTAGTGGAGTGTGATCTCCACATTTTGAAACAATATGGAGAAAATAGAGAGTAAAGTTGGTAAACAGGAGGGAAAGTTGTCTGCAAACTTCCGACTTCTAAGTTAGCTGTGGGAAAGGAGATCTGCAATTATTGATGATTCCCTAGGGTCTGTTTGCCTTAGGTGGCTGAAATAAGGGCTCATGAGAGATTTTACCCAGCAGTGGGAATCTGTAAAGCTTCTTGTTGAAGTCTGTACTGACCACAGCAATCAGCCTGACACTTCAAGTGTAATGGACCCGATTATCTTATAAAATCATGTTGAGAAGAGTTCAGGCCAGAAGCTTAAAGCATAAACACAGTCATGCTGTTTTGGCATATCTAAATATGTTTCTGAGTTTTAATGCTAATATTATGGCTAAAGAAAGAAAGGATGCCCTCTGGAAGAAGGGGATAGTGGGCATAAATATAGAAATTTGATTATCAAACAGGAATGGTAAGATGTTTTTCTTGGTTCTCTCTCTAACTGCAAAGAAATCTGAAGAGGTGTCTAATGGTGGATGAAAGGATAGAAAGATAATTCCAACTCTTGTCATGATAGTCCTGGCTTATGGCCTAAGCTTGTCTCGTCCCGATGGCCACTGTATCCCTATTTTGGACGCATGGATACATCTAAATAAATTATATTGAGTCTGATAGTTTCTTTTTGTTGGAATATCATTTTATGGACTCAGATAAAGAAAAAAGGGAAACCTTAAAATGTAATAACAGCAGAAATTAAAGTAAAAAGAAGAATTTGGTTAATTTTTTTATCCACAATATAAATATAGATTTCTGCTAAAATATGTAAACTCATCAATAATTTTCACATTTGCACTACCAATGCAACTGTTACGGCTATGGTTAATCCTTTAACTATTTGAACAATTGTTTTGTTTTATTATTTGTACGCACTCTTGTAGGTGTGCCCTCATAATGCTTTTTGTTCCTATTGTTTTTACTAATTTTGTTTTATTGCTTTTACTTTCCTCAGGTTCAATTTGTTAAATGATCCTTAGCCCCGAATATAAGAGAGTGTACTAAAATTTCTTTGAAGCCGGGGAGTACTAAATTCAATGCTATATTTCTAGTTTAGAAAGAGATACCCTTATTAGAATAGTGTTTTAAAATGAATTTCCCAGTGGTCCTGACCAATATCTTCTTTTAATTTCCCACTTAATTTTCTGCATGATTTCACACAAGGGTCTCTTTCAATGCTCACCCAACCCCAGTTTCTTTCTCCTACCAATAGGGATATAGCAGATTATTTTCTCTGAAGTTTTGTTTTACATTTGTCTGAGTCACATATCTGGTACAAGTACTAAATTCTCTTTCATTGGTAGCATTTCCTCCCATTTGACTGAAAACATATATAAATAGACCTATGCCATGTTTGCTTCTGCTTCCTCATCACAGTTGATACTAAATGAGTAGTTCACGGACAATTCCTCTAAATTAGGGACTGCTTATTGTTACTTCTTGCTTTTCCTTCTAGAGTAAGTTTTTAGTCCTAGTATCAAAACTTTTTCAAGGTTTATTTTAATTAAGAAATTGTTTCTTCAAAAATCCTGTACATCCTAGGTTCATAAAGCTAGATATAGTCTGCCAGTCAATAATGTATTTTGACAGTTATTACCAATTTATAAACTTCCTATGGTCAACAATATGTCATTAATTTTCCCAAGCAATTCTATACAATTATTGTTTTACACTTAGTTTTTTCCTCCTATCTTTCCACACTCACCGAATGCATAGTCCACTTGATATCAAGTACACCTGTTGAAGAAATACAGTTATGCAATGTCTTATTCACACGCTTTCTTCAAACGGAAGAACCTCTGTGGTTTTCTGGATGTCAAAAGATAACATACTCTTGACAATACTGTTTGCTGATTAGTAATTAATTTAAAAATTGCTAATTTAACTAAGAAGAAATTTATCACGTTAATTTTTAAGTAAATTTTCCCCTGTAAATCCAACCTTATAATTATCCTGCTGCCTATGATTAACACTGAACCAAGAGCCACAAAGAGACTCTTACTTATATCTTTTGGAGGACAGAATAAAATTTGAATAAGCTCTTAAGTGAATGGTCAGGGTGTTCACTATTCTCTGCCCTCTGGTAGCTATGGTATAGGCAGTATATGGAGACCTAAATTCACTTATCACCCACTGTAAATAAAGTTGAGGTGCCAATAATTCATGAATTCAAATATTTCAGATGATAGGAATGCTGTATTATTTTCACCATGTGTGACCCACCTACCCACATATTTGTGCCCCCTCCCCAAAATGGCCAAGAAGATAATTCCCTTCATAAAGGTTTTAAGAATTACATTGTAATTCTTAAAAATTTTGAAAAATGCCTTGGTGGATGTTTTATTTAGTTTTGGATTATTGGTTAGAGATTCTAAAGTTGAAAAGGCTTTTGATTTTCATAGGGATGACATAATCCTTGAGCATTCAGTGGGAAAAGAGCCCAAACAGTAAGCAGAGCGACATGCATACATAAGCAACAAGGTTAGTACACAGTATTATTTCAAATGATCAGGTGTACAGGGGTCTTTGGCAGTGGTTAATTGATCATAGGATCCTTAGGGCCAAAACAGATGGATAGCCCACTGAAATCCTGTTTTGTCTAAATTTAAAACCCCAACTCTGGTGAAAGGACCTCAAACTTGAGTCACTGGTCTCTCTCAATTCTTTGCAGTTCCTATGGCACTTTAATTGAAGGAACATTACTTCTTTTAGACCTTGTGAGTGCTTCTTTTGGATCCCATTGCATCTTATGTTTGTTTGTTTCTGTGTACAGGCCTCCAACTTTGGTGCGCCTTTACTTCTGATTCTTTGGAAAACTGCCTTTGGACTATTGAAACTGCTATGTCCACATGAACAGAGAGCAGGAAGTGCCTGAGTGTTTGTGTCCCCTCAAGCAACCCTTAAACAATGACTAATGTTGGAGGGAGAATATAAAACCCCAGCTCCATTGTCTCTAGTCAGAACATTTTGAGGTATAATTTATACTCTAAGGATTTCCTTTTGGAATAAGCTAAAGTTACCTAAATTTGCTCATTCAATTTCTTTCTCTTTCTTATCCTGCTTTCTCCAGTTCTTTAATAGTTTTTCCTGGAGATACTTCCTTAATAAGTCACTTGTACGTTATTGTTTGTCACTGGATCTGCTTCTGAGGAACCCAACTCTTAAACACCCTATAATAGCATTACAAATCCTTTGCCCATTCCCCCAGTCTTCCACTATAGGATCCATGGTCCTTTACCAGGGCAAATATACTTAAGAAAGGGAAAGGACAAGATTTTTGAGGGACTTTAAAAATTTTGTTTTCTGGTTTTTGGGGTTTTTTTTAATTCTTGAGGTGACATTTTAAATTTTGTTTAGTTAAAAACTTTAAATGAGAAGTTTTTACTTACAGTGGCATCTATTGAAAATTTGGAAGATGTGGCCATACTGGGTTCCAATTCCTTCCCTCCACCCCACCCAACTGAAGTGGAAGAGCCTGCTGCTTCTGTAGGCAGCATCCTGTGCCCAGTCCCCAGTGCTGCCCTTGCCTTCCAGGTACTTGAAGCCCGGCATCTGCAAATGTGTATCGGGAACTTTGGCTGATGTTGTTCATGGTAGAGTTAAGGGGAAAGCAAAACATTTCTCATAACGCTTATCTATCAAAAGTGGGAAACCAAAGAGAGACCAAGAGAGGGCCTTGTGTCTCAGGAAATATAGGTGAACTCCTATCTATTTGTGGAAGCTAAGAACATTCTTTTATCGCCCAGCCTGCAGCACTAATTTTTTTTTTTTACATCTTTATTGGGGTATAATTGCTTTACAATGGTGTGTTAGTTTCTGCTTTATAACAAAGTGAATCAGTGATACATATACATACGTTCCCATATCTCTTCCCTCTTGCATCTCCCTCCCTCCCACCCTCCCTATCCCACCCCTCCAGGCGGTCACAAAGCACCGGGCTGATCTCCCTGTGCTATGTGGCTGCTTCCCACTAGCTATGTACCTTACGTTTGGTAGTGTATATATGTCCATGCCTCTCTCTCGCTTTGTCACAGCTTACCCTTCCCCCTCCCCATATCCTCAAGTCCATTCTCTAGTAGGTCTGTGTCTTTATTCCTGTCTTACCCGTAGGTTCTTCATGACATTTTTTTTTCTTAAATTCCATATATATGTGTTAGCATACGGTATTGTCTTTCTCTTTCTGACTTACTTCACTCTGTATGACAGACTCTAGGTCTAGCACTAATTTATATTATCAACTGCCCCATGTAGGCATTTGAGTTTGCCACCCTGTCCACGCCCCTCTCATCCCCTCCTGACCCAGAGTAAAACCCTCTCTTTTTCTCACTACTCACCCCATGCACACAGTGCGCCATTTCTTAAGGGACTTTTTTGAACTGACTCTGAACAAACATTACCCCCTGGTAATATGGACCGAGAACACCAGTTCACTCTGTCCGTCAGGGTGCAGGCTTAGAAGGGTATGGTTATAACTTCAGTTGTTTTCTAAGTCTGCCTCATGGTTGAACTGCAGTGGACTCAAAACATATTCTGCATTCCTTCTACCAGAAGCTGAGTGCATGATTTGTAAATAGTATCAACAAATGACAGGATCCCGCACTGACTCTCTAATTTATGGACTATTGGCTTTTCTGTTGCATAGAAGCAGGTGGATGTCTCTGAAATCATCTGCACAAACTACAATAATAAAGGAAAGGGAATCCAGCATCCTTGAAAGAATTGCAAAGATGAGTTCAAAGAATTTTTTTTAAATGTAGTAATCGAGAGGCCTATCATATCTCCATTCAAGATCACAGATTGACTAATGAAGGAGGTGGATGTGTCTCAGAGGATGACAGTGGATTATTGTGAATGTGCTTGATAAGTCACTGTTCCTTATGGGGCTTCCTTCCTGGAGTCAATCTGTGTAGTTCCTGACATCTTTTAACAGCTATCAGTTTGAAAACAAACAGTAAACACTCTGGCAGTGAGCTGAGAAAGCAAAAACAAAAAATAGATGTTATTTGCTATCACCTGAAAAGGACAGATATCTTGCCTCAAGGCTATGAAATCTAAAGTCAAATTTAATCTGGAACATTTCATTACCATGCAGTTCAGCTATATTATGCCATCATACTGATAGAACCCAAAGAGTTAGTAGAAACCTCACATATCTTTGTAAGCAGCATGCTAGCCAAAGTGAGAGAAAGAGAGCAATAAACCAACGAAAAAAAAATCTAACATTTCTGAGAGTCTAGTCTTCTGGACCATGGTAAAGTAATCCTTCCAAAGTAGAGGACAGATTACATCAGCTACCACTAAGAAGGAAACACAGTCCTTCAGAGTCTTCCTTAGATTTTTAATTCAACAACAATTAAAGGTACTACTCAATATATACTAAGTTAATGCAAAAGGTGCTTTGAGTTAAATCCAGAAAGTGCTCTCCAGCTAGTTCAAGATGCGCTGAGAGCAGATCTTTAATTTGGGCGTTATGTCCAAGCAGATTCAATATTATCTAAAATGCCCATGTTAGATATATAGAGACTATGGCAAGGTTTTGTAAGCAAAAGACAGGGGAAAAAAATACATAAGGGTGTTTAGAAAGGCCATATCCTTGTCATGATATAGATACAGATATAAATTAAAATATATAGATATATACACATAGATATGTCATGAAGAAAGTATAGACTTATTCTATATATAAAATCTTGGTGGACTCTGTAGCCTTGACCATGGGACAACATGGGACAACAGGTGACCATGTAAGCTGATCTGCCCAGTATAAAATGAATGTGTATTTCTGATTCACCAAAATCAGGTATGGGGCCCGGGGTGCTTCAACATCTAGTAGTATGATCACAGTGATTAAAACTCTAGGAATGCCTACTTCCGCTTCATTCCCACCCCTCCTTAACCTATACTGAAGACTTCATGGGGAGTTTTCTACAAACAATAAACTGAGGATAATGTCTGAGCCCAGATTATAATGGGTTGGCCAAGATGTTCGTTGGGGTTTTTCCGTTACATCTTATGGAAAAACACGAACGAATCTTTTGGCCAATCCAATAGATGGTTCTGTATGGCCTTTGCCAGAAGTTGATGATCATGTTATATTTAATAGGAATATCCCAGAAGGGAGAATCTTCCCCATTGCCAAAATTTCAAATGGCCCATTTAATAGTTCACCTTACTTGAAAGGCTGGCCTGAGCTAAATCTAAATAGCAATTCATGAGCAGACACTAACAGTTTATGGCTTAACTGGATGATCAGCGACTTGAAAGGGGTAAGACTGCACTGTCTTACAAGATGCCATGTAAGATGTGAATCAGTGCATAACATGTGAAGCTGATGGTCCCTAGCCAGCATTCGTGTAATAAACAGGAGGAAATGGAGATGGTGTCTCTCGTGATTAAATCTGAATCACTATTTTACTTCAGATCTTTATACCTCTAGGTTCTCATTTTACTACCCTGGAATGCATGCTTCCGTGAAATATTATAATATTTCTCTTAGATTCTAAATGACTAACACCTAGCAATTTTAGCCTTTTAATGCCATTGGGTAAACAGGCAAAAAAAAGAAAAGGAAAAAGATGGAAGAGTAGGGAGAAGTTATGGCATTGGTTGGAGTGATTGATCTTAATTATTAAGGGGAAATAAGGTTGCTGATAAAAAACAGAGGGAAA
>NW_006792503.1:337198-337554 GCF_000442215.2 Lipotes vexillifer
CCCTGGAGCAACTCCTTATACTACATTGTCTGGAAGTAAGTGATATGGAAAACTACTGCAACTTTATGAAAGAAAGCCACTCAGGGCAGAGGAAAGCCACTGTCTAGGCAGAGGAAAACTTTCCTCTCCCCTTCTGGTTCTTCTGGCTGGTATAAGAATTAAATTGACGACAAAGATTAACGGGAGAAAATCAAATTTAATTTCATATGTATGGGAACCCCACACACATAAGAAGATCAGAGACCCCCTATACATGAGAGGTTCAGAAACAGAAAAGTAAAATGAGATATATATGCCATTCCGAGCTAAGGAATGGGATAGGAGCCTGGGGCTTCCAAGGATGGGGGGAGGAGGAG
>NW_006792503.1:337685-355239 GCF_000442215.2 Lipotes vexillifer
GGGAGGGGGAGGAGGAGGAGGAGAGTGGATGTTTGATAATTAAATGTTTGCCCTGCTGTATAGATGGGGCCACTTAGATAAAATTTATCTCCAGTAATAACTCTCTTCTGGTAAAATCCCCGGTGTAATTCTTCTAGGTTAAAGGAGGGACAGTAGTTTATCTTGAGCCCACAGGGTCTCAATTACCTTTAGCTCAAAATAAGCCTCATGCAAAACCGGCACTTTTGTGGGGAAGCTCGTTGCAAACCCCTACACCGCTCAGCAGTAAATACATGTGCCTACTGAATTCTTAATCAGCTCAGGAGATGGCTGAAGAAATGCAAACACAGAATGGGTAAAGGGAAACCTTGTAAATACCTGCAGGCTGGTGAACAATTGCAAAAATAGAGAATGCATCCTCTTACCCATGTTTCCTACCCCGTTTGTTGTGTCATGTATAGGTAGATATTTTAAATAATTTGCCTTTCTTCTTTTCTACTCTTTCTTTCTACTATAATTGGGGTGCATAGTGGTGGTACACTCTAAAATACTGATACAAACTCTTTGCCAAATACTGAGGCATCATCTAAAGACTGTGACTTGTTAATGTTTGTAGTAACTGAATACGGTCCATTGAATTTGGAAATTTAAGTTAAAAAGGATGGATTTGGATATTGGAAAGTCTATGGTGTGCACTTATTATTTTTGGAACACAACATCTAAACAACTCTTTTTTGTGGGGGAGGGGGGTGATTCGCACTTGAGTTAATCCTGGTAGGCAGAAGGCCCTGTGTTTCACTACAAAAGCCATCGTGGCCATATTTCCTCTCTTTCCTTCAAGTAGCCATGAGATAGGTGCATGACATTGGCCTGGCAATTAGGGTGTCCTGAGCCTGAGATTTTTTAACTTGAAGGCATAACAAAAAAGACCAGGGGAAGCTGAGAAACTGTGCCGTGTGGATGCAGCAGTTATCATGAGTCCAGTGGTTTCAGGGACATTAATTCAGGAACAGTGGTGCTAGCAGAGGTGTCCTGACCAAGCTTTTCACGTTCTTGAATTTGGCTGAGTAAACCTATCTTCCTACATGTCTGTTATTTTACTATTCTGATTCTTTGGCTTCCTGATGTTCTTCCAATAATTCTTTTTCTGTTTCTGATTCTCAGCTTGCCTGATTTCTTATAACATAAATCCTCGCTGCTACAGCACGTAACTTATCCTCTACAGATCAGTTTTTGTTTCCAAAATGAAGAGCAGGAAGTGGGTATTTTAAGATTCTTTCAATTTTTAAATTCATTTGTAAAAATAAAAAATACTTAATAGGTTAAAAAATATTTTGGAAGTTTCCTTAATAAATGAATTCAGCCATTCCAACCTGCAATTAATTTGATCTGCATAGAAAATGACAGATTTTAAAAAGTTACTCTCATGGTTTAAAAATACTGTACTTTATTCTAAATATTCAATTTCAAAATTTTTCATTTAAATTATAAAGTAAGGAAGTACTTCATATATGCCTACTATGCAAGCCACCATTTGTATATCTAAATATTTGTCAAATTAATTTTATTATAGTTAATATTTCAACTGAGAAATGAATATTATCTGTCAAAATTCTATATGGCTAGTTATCGTTAACATTTTTTTTCATAAAAAAATGGTTACATGTAAGTATTTCCATTCTTAGTAGTTTATTTCGTTAGCTTGTTTATATATTACCAAGATTTGAAGATGCTCCCTCTGAAACTGGTAGCAAGTGATTTATACTTTTTGAAAAATGTAATGAAATATCCAGAAGCCTCTATTCTGCAAAGTATTTGACAAGCACATTCTTGTTTCAGTTGGGAGAAGCAAGCTAAACAAGAAAAATAGAGTCATCTGTAGTATCTTATCATAAATATATCTCCTTTTTGAAACTCAAGTTATAAATGGAAAAGAAAAATAAAAACAGATGCTTTGCATGAGTGGCAGCGCTAATTGCTTCTGACCTTAATTTTTTTCCTGTGAATTGCCTTGAGTATCTTTTAAGTTACTACCTCAATGTTTAATGAATGAATAAAATCATCTGTAACAGTGGTTAAATAGCAAATATTTTTTTCAAATTTGATTTAAAAAGTGTTGAACACCATAAGATTTATTTTGTTATAGTAGGGTGATTCAGTATGAGAAAAGAAGTTGGTTGAGTAAAGATATCTGTCAGAAAAATATTACTGTTAAATCCAAGCAGATTTGTTTAGAAGTATCAATTAGAACAAATTTAGCCTTATGTCTTTTCCAAATGCAAAGGAGTGAAACCAAGCATTTAACAAATACAAAAACAAAACAAAACCAAAGCAAAAAGACTTCCACTAGCTAATTATCTGTTAAAGAAATGTAACATATCCAAGATATACTTCTTTGTTTTTAATTCTAAACTGATGAAAATATGATTTTTTCAAGCTCCATATAGTTTTCAATGTAAAACACACAAACAAAAGCTTATGGGGAAAAGAGAGTCGTGGTCCTGAAGTCCTTCAATTCAGCAGCCATGCAAACTAGATGAATTTAAAGATGGATTAAGCCATTTGTTAAAAAGTAAAATTTGCCTTGGATGTTTTTATAGGTATATATGTATATATATCTATATATCTATATATATACATATATACACACACACACACACACACACACACACAAACATATGATGTGTGTATACTCTAAGAGAATAAACAAATGACTAGTTTAAAAAAATCAGTATATGTAACTAGAAATTCATAGATTTTAAACCTTTTATTTTGAGAAGTGAAAATAATATACTTTGGGCTAAATATTTTGTTTAATCAAAATTTATTTATTGATGTAAGATATAAAAAGTCTTGAAGTATTACTGATTTTAAGTATGTAATTATTTCTTCTTCCATAGAAGCCTGCTTGGAATTTCTATGTATTATCACAATGACTTTGGGATAAATGTGTTATTAGATAAGTATTTGTCATAGGTGTGAAATGAGAACTAAGACTTAACTAAAGAACACAAATCGTTATCAATTTTAAATAATACATTTTTTGCTCAAGTTTCATAGATTTGATATTGCCTTATATGGCAACAGAATTAATATTTTATTCCAGAGTAATAACATTTAAAGATACATATGAAATATTTTAGAAATACATAAAATATAAATATACATTAAATATATACATAAGTATATGTAAGGTACATAAAAGTATAATAAGCTTCTGATAATTTTCTCTCACTCTCTCTCTCTCTCACACACACACACACACACACACACACACCACACACGTTCACACACAGAAGCATGCTGAATAAAGACTGCCTCTGCTCCTACAAGAATAACAATTATGGCTGCAAAGTAGGGTTGTCATCTTGATGCTGAAGTATATGATTTTCATCCAGTTATGAAATTGCATTTTATTTTTACATGCACCTGCTTCTGTTCCACATTATATTATTCATTTGGACTCTATTTTTTTTTCTAGAATTGAGCCTTTGTGCTTTATTGAAGATTTTCAGCTCCTGAATGAAAAAAATGGTGGGTCAGACACTTTTTCTTTTGCTGGTAGACAAAAAGAGGCATATGTGATCCAAAGATAATGCTTTTGGCTACACATATGGTTTCCTTCATTTAATATTGGAATCTTTTTCATTCACAAATCTGCTCGAGAAAAAAATAGCCTTTCTCCTCCTCAATTTTAGGGGTTTCGTGTTCATTCTTAGAACCATACATAGCTTCTTTCCAATAGCCTCAGATTTAGAATGGTTAAAAGTTTCAGGTCATTTAATCACTCAAGCCCCATACATATGCTTTAGATAGTCCTCATTCAAAGTACATACAAGTATAAAATTTACAACTTGTATAACTGAAATTAGAACACTTGTCTCCTGAGTCTGGCCAGTGTATTGTTGGAAATAGCCAGAGCATTAATAGTGTGTTTTCTGTTGTTTGCTGCTTTTAACACAGTATTCAAACATTAGACATTAGCCTATTCAAGAATCAGTCTTCAAGCAGAAGTAGAAGGAACAAGAGATTAAAAGCCTGTGTTTTCTTGTATATGGAGCAAATATATCAGAAATGTGCTAAGTTTGGGGGACAATGTAATTAACAAAGAAAGATACCTTTGTGCTGTGAACTAGCCATATATTGAAGTGGCTTATAAAAGCTCTGCAGCATCCAAGGAGGGCCAACTCCCCAATGCTCATTCAGATATACCAGCAGAAGCTAATGATAAATGAAATTTCTTGCAGAGATCAGAATCAAGATCCCAACAAAGTCTTTCCTATGGCAAGGATTCTCCATAATACTTGTCTCACATGTCATCATTTTTTTATGCACCAGTGACTTTTGTATATTTCCCACTCTTTCACTCTGCAATTAATTTATCCATTCTACTATTTATGAACATTTGAGTTGTTCTAAACAATGCTACCATGGACATCCTTGCACATGTACCTTTGATTACATGGCGAATACTGGGTATATACCTTGGACTTGTGACATCCTCATAGCATGTGAATATATTTTATCATAATTGCTAATACCCAGTTTTTCAAAGCAGTTATACTCACACAGTGGATCTGTGTGCCCGTTATTCTGCATCTTGAACAATACCTTATGTTATTTGTCTTTTAAAACCTTTGCCTGTGTGTGTGATATGTAGAGGCATCTCATTGTGGTTTTAATATTTCCCAGAAAACTAATGTGGTTGTGCACTTTTGTGTGTGTTTATTGGCAATTAGTATATCCCCTTTTGTGAAGTGCACTGTGTGAGTGTCTAGTAGCTTTGTATCCTTCCCATCATCTGACATTTTCAGTCATTTTTGTTTTGGCCATTCAGGCGGCAGGTAATATGTTTCATTGTGGAGTTAATTTACCTCTCCCAGATGAATAATGAAGTTGGGCCCTCTAAAAAGGTTTTGGCCTTTTGAATGACTACTATAAAGTTCCTGCTCAAGACTGTTGCCTGTTTTGTAAACATTGAATTTTCTCCCTCTTACTTACTTACAGAAGTGCTTTGTATAGAAACGTAATCTGTAATTTCAAAATTTCCCACAAAGAAGACTCTAGTCAAATATATCTTTATGGTTAAGATAAAACTAACAGCCATCTTATGCAAACATTTCCAGAGAAAAGAAAAAGACCACTTCCTAACTTGTTTTATGAGGTCAGCATTATTTTTATGTTTAAATTTTTTTTTTTTCGGCACGCAGGCCTCTACACAATGTAAATTTGTAACCTAGCACATTTCACTTTTTTTTTTTTTTTTTTTTTTTTTTTTTTGCGGTACGCGGGCCTCTCACTGTTGTGGCCTCTCCCGTTGCGGTGCACAGGCTCTGGACGCGCAGGCTCAGCGACCATGGCTCACGGACCCAGCCGCTCCGCGGCATGTGGGATCTTCCCGGACCGGGGCACGAACCCGCATCCCCTGCATCGGCAGGCGGAGTCTCAACCACTGTGCCACCAGGGAAGCCCTGCCCATTTTTTGATTGGGTTGTTTGTTTTTTTGATATTGAGCTGTATGAGCTTTTGTATATTTTGGATATTAACCCCTTGTCAGTGGCATCATTTGCCAATATTTTCTCCCATTCTGTAGGTCTTTTCCTTTTATTGATGATTTCCTTTGCTGTGCAAAATCCTATAAGTTTGATTAGGTCCCATTTGTTTATTTTTGCTTTTGTTTCTTTTGCCTTGGGAGATTGATCTAAGAAAATATTGCTGTGAATTATGTCAGAGAATGTTTTGACTATATTCTCTTCTAGGAGTTTTATGGTGTCATGACTTATACTTAGGTCTTTAAACCATTTTGAGTTTGCTTTTGTATATGGTGTGAGGAAGTGTTCTAATTTCATTGATTTACATGTAGCTGTAAATCAGTACAGCTTTCCCAATACCACTAGAGGCCAGAATTACTTTGGCACCAAAGTATCTGAGAATAACTTTACAAGAGAAAAAAGAGGAAAGGCCATTCTCTCATGAGCAGGAGAGGCATAAGTCCTAGATAAGATATTAAGCAATCAAATCCAGGAACATATAAAAAAGATATTATATCATTAAGTTAGATATATTCATAAAATACAACATAGAAAAACATTTGCATATCAATGAATATAAATCACCACATTAATAAAATAAAGGAGAAAAGATTCACATGATCATTTCAAGAGTTACAGGAGAAAGAAAAAAAAAGGAAAAAAAAAAGAGTTACAGGGAAAAAAATGATGTAATTCCTAACAAAGTAGGAGTAGAAAACTTTGCTTAATTTTTGTAGAGCACTTTACCTAATACAGCAGAATATACATTCTTTTCTAATGTATATGGAGCATTCACCAACATAGACCATATGCTAGACGATATAACATACCATATGTCTCTGTACGTTTCAGATATTAATGTCGCACAGAATATGTTCTTTGACCAAAAGAGAATTAATTTAGAATTCAATAACAGATATCTGTAAAATCCTCAACTATTTGGAGATTAAACAACCCATTTCTAAATAATGCATTAATCAAAGAAGACATCATAAACTAAAAAAACATTTTCAACTAAGTTAAAATAAGAAGCACAACATACCAAAATTTGTGGGATGCATCTAAAGTGAAATGATCAGTATTAAAAATTAAAAAGATATAGGTACAAATGTTATAGAAATTAAAAGAAAAAAGAAAATGTAATGAAAAGAAGTCAGTACAAAAACAGGCATGATTCAATCAAATGATCAACTCAGTATATGCAAGAAAATTGACAAAATTCAATACTCGTTATAAAAGATCTCAGCCAAACTAACAATAATAGGGAATTTACTTAATATGATAAAGGGTGCCTTCAGAAAACCTAGCACTAACTTCAAATGTAATGGTAAAGACTACATGCTTTTGCCCTAAAACCAAGGAAAATGTCAAAGATGTCTGCTGTTATGACATTTATTCAATATCAATTCCATTTACAGGAGCATTTACAAGAGTATCAAAATCATGAAATACTTAAGTATAAATTTAACAAAATATATGAAAGACCTGTACACTTATAACTACAAAACATTGATAAGAGAAATGGAGACTTAAAGAGTTGGAGTGACATACCTTATTCATAGATTAAGTAACTCAGTATTGTTCAGATGTCAGTTCTTCGAAAATTGATCTATATTTTCAAGGCTATCTCAATCAAAATCCAAGCAGGCTTGGTTTTTTCCTCAGGAATTAACAAACTGATTCTAAACGTTTATAGCAGTCCCCCCCCCCCCCCCCTCCCCCCCCCCCCCCCCCGCTTACCCAAGGTTTTGCTTTCCACAATTTCAGTTACCTGTGGTAAAACTTGGTCTGAAATTATTAAATGAAAATATTCCAGAAATAAACAACTCATAAGTTTTAATTTGTATTCTGTTCTGAGTAGCAGGATGAAATCTCAAGCTGTCTTGCTCTGTGCTTTTGTCCAGCATATCTTGCCCTTTAGTCACTTAGTGGTCGACGGGGTTATTGGATCAACTGTCACAGTATTGCAGTGCTTGTGTTCAAGTAACTCTTTTTTGTTAATTATGGCCCCAAAGTGCAAGAGTAGTGATGCTGGCAATTAGGATATGTCAAGAAAAGCTGTAAAGTGCTTCCTTTAAGTGAAAGGTGTAAGTTCTCAACTTAATAAGGGAAGAAAAAAAAATTACATGCTGAGGTTACTATGATCTACAGTAAGAACAAACCTTCTATCTGTGAAGTTGTGAAGGAAAAAAAATTTGTGATAGTTTTTCTGTAGCACCTCAGACTGCAAAAGTTATGGTCATAACTATGGAGAACAGTATGGAGGTTCCTTAAAAAACTACAAATAGAACTACCATATGACCCAGCAATCCCACTACTGGGCATATACCCTGAGAAAACCATAATTCAAAAAGAGTCATGTACCAAAATGTTCATTGCAGCTCTATTTACAATAGCCCAGAGATGGAGACAACCTAAGTGTCCATCATCGGATGAATGGATAAAGAAGATGTGGCACATATATACAATGGAATATGACTCAGCCATAAAAAGAAGCGAAATTGAGCTATTTGTAATGAGGTGGATAGACCTAGAGTCTGTCATACAGAGTGAAGTAAGTCAGAAAGAGGAAGACAAATACTGTATGCTAACACATATATATGGAATTAAAGAAAAAAAATGTCATGAAGAACCTAGGGGTAAGACAGGAATAAAGACACAGACCTACTGGAGAATGGACTTGAGGATATGGGGAGGGTGAGGGTGAGCTGTGACAAAGCACGAGAGAGGCATGGACATATATACACTACCAAACGTAAGGTAGATAGCTAGTGGGAAGCAGCCGCATAGCACAGGGATATCAGCTCAGTGCTTTGTGACCGCCTGGAGGGATGGGATAGGGAGGGTGGGAGGGAGGGAGACGCAAGAGGGAAGAGATATGGGAACATATGTATATGTATAACTGATTCACTTTGTTATAAAGCAGAAACTAACACACCACTGTAAAGCAATTATACCCCAATAAAGATGTTAAAAAAAAATGCAACTGTTAAAAAAAAAAAAGTTATGGTCATAGCATGTGGTAAGTGCTTAGGTAAGATGGAAGAAACATTAAATGTGTAAAATAAGGTATTTTGAGAGAGAGACCACATTCATGTAACTTTTATTATAGTATATTGTTCTATTTCTTAATAATTATTGTTAATCTATTTCTGTGCCTTATTTATAAATTAAACTTTATCATAGGTATGTATGTACAGGAAAAAAACATAGTATACATAGGGCTCGGTGCTATCTGTGGTTTCAGGCATCCACTGGGGGTCTTGGAATATATCCCCTGTGGATAAGGGGACAACTACTGTATATGGAAAATTGAAGGACTTGTCAAAATAATTTTGAAAAAGAATACAAAGCTTGAGGGCTTACACTACCTGCTTTCTAAACTTATTATAAAGCTACAGTAATTAGGACTGTAAGATACTGATATAAGGGATACACATATAGAATAATAAGATAGAATAGGATGTCCAGAAAAAGACTCACATTCAAATATGTTCAGTTAGTATTTTTAAAGTACCAAGATAATTCAATGGGTAAAAGATAATATTTTTAAAAATTGGTGCTGAAATTCTAGGATATACTTCTGAAAAAAATGAATCTTGACCAGATCCTCATACCATAAATTCACCATAAAATGGATCATAGTCTTAAAGGTAAAAGCTAAACCTATATATATTTATAAGAAAACACAAAAAAAATCTTTGCAATCTATGGGTAAGCAAATAGTACCCCGCATAAAACACCACTCATATAAGAAAGATCATCAAAGTTAAAATGTCTGCTCTTCTAAAGATACCATTAATGCCACTCATTACTACAGTAGAGAAAATCTGAAAGATAGACAATTCCAAATGATGGCAAGCATGAGGAGAAAGTGAAACTTTTATATACTGCTGTCAGGAATGTAAAATTTGTCCAACTACTTTGGAGAACTGTTTCAGCTGTTTCTGATAAAATTAAACATGTGCTTACCATGAATCCCAGCAATTCTCTTCCAAAGTGGAGTGAAAAGAAAATATGTCCTCATAAAGATTTGTGTATGAGTGTTCATAGCAACCTTATTCATAATAACCGTAAATTGGAAACCAGTCAGTATCTATCAACAGATGATTTGATGGAAAATGGATAGCATTTTGTGCTATATCTATATATCATTATACTACTTTGCAATAAAAATGAAAAAACTAATGATACACCCAACGATGTGAATGAATATGCAGACCAAAAGAAAGGAGACACAAAAGAATGCCTACAGTATGATTCTTCATATATGAAATTATAGAGGAGGCAGAACTGATCTACTGTGACCAAAAGCTGATTGGTGTTTGTCCAGGGCCATGCATCAGTAGGGTTAACTGCACGGGGACGTGAGAAAAGTTTTCAGATGATGAAAGTAAAATATTTTGATTGTAGTGGTGACTATATGAGTATTTACATTTGTGAAAACTCATTGTTCTGTAAACTTAAAAATGAAACATTTTCTTATCTGTTAAATATATAAAATATATGCAAAATATAAATGAAACTATAAAATGGATATTTTTAAAAATCACAATAAGAAATCGCAACATTGCCAGTAGAATGGCAACAATTAAATAAAAACCTATTTAACAACATCAAGTGCTGGAGAGTATGTAGAGTGACTATAACTCACACACATGGTGGATGAGTAGAGAATGTTCATCTGCTTTGGAAAACTCTTTGATAGTTCTAAGAATGGACATTTGTCCAAGATAAATGCAACTGTTCAGTCAATAGCACAGCAGAAAAATAAATTGAGATACATAGTATAGGCAACAACGTGGATGAACCTCACAGACCCAGTGTTGAGCAAAAGAAGTTAAACACAAATGATACGATTCCATTTATAAAAGTTCAGAAAGAGGCAAAACTAAGAAGGCAGAGTCATGACTACTTCTGGTGGGATACTGGTATGCTGGGCCTCTGGGATGCTGTTGTGTTCTTTTTTCTTTTTTTCTTTTTTGGCTGCGCCTAAGGGCATGGATCGAACCCATGTCCCCTGCAGTGGAAGCGTGGATTCCTAACCATTGGACCTCCAGGGAATTCCCTAATGTTCTATTTTTATATGACTATTTATTACTAAGGTGTGTTTCTTTTTAAAATTCATCAGTTTGTAGAATTGTGATTTATGCACATTTTGCATATCTAACACTTAAACAAAATATTTAAATTTAGAAAATTAGATCATATTGTGGTTCTTAAAACTCTCCACTGCCTTCCCACCACACTTCTAATCAAATCCAAAATCCCTGCCCACTAAGCTCTGGCCACACTGGTTTTCTTCTCTTCCTTCATTTTTATACCTTTTCACTTGCAGTTCCCTCTGCCTGGAACACTACTTTCCAAAATCTTTACCTAGCCTGCTTTTTATTGACATTCAGGTCTCTGCCTTTCCTGAAATCTAAAAGCAGTTCTTTGTCACTTTATTTAAAGCCCTGCATTTTTTTTTTCAGTGTAATTCTTACATCTGAAATTATCTTATTTATTTATTTCATAACAGTTTCTGGCTCCCCTAGTTAGAATGCAACAGCCATTCTTACAGCAACTTTGAATGTCTTGCTCTCTGCTGTGTCCTCAGTGACTAGAATCCTGCCAGACAGGAAGATAGATGTTCAATAAATAATTGGAATGTGAATAGATTTATAGATGAATGAGTGAATGAATGAACTAAGCGTATTATATAGAAATTAATGACTATTGATTAACTATGAAATATTTTTGTGGAACTGCATTAGGCAGGGAGAAGTGTTAGGGAGTGATGTTTTTCTTCTATCCCTTAAATGATATTGTTGAAATATAGCCCAAAGAGTGATGATTTCAGCAGCTTTCCATTCCAAATAGTAGAATATTTATTTATTTATTTAGCTCAGGCTTCCCTTATCCTACAGTGTTACTGCTGAATTTCAAAGGTGAATAATTTTGGATAATGATTATATGCTACCCTAAAAACCTGAGTAGTATGAACATGCATTTTTTCCAATATACTAAATGTATATTCTAAACAAATTATTCATAAAACATATCAGCATATCATATTTTTATACTAAAAGTAGCTTATCATCTAATTTGCTTTGTTCACTTTCTAAAGAGTTCCAGGTGCAGGTAGGCACATAATTACCTTTTGATGATGATGATGATAATTTGCTGAAATTTCTTAGATATAACATTTTCCTCACAATGTTTTAGCACCTATGTTCTCTTTTATTCTTGCTAAACTTTGCCACTTGTAATGTTTCATTTTCCCAGTTTGAACTATTACATGGTTTACAATTCCTAAGAATTTTTCATCTTTTAGCCTTATGTTCCCTCAGCCCCTCAGTCTATTGTCAATAAATGGTGAATAACAGCAAACTACATACAGAATTTAGCAAATGTTTATGAAAGGCCATACTCTCAAAGCTAAATGAATAGAAGTAATCTATTATGATTAAAATTAGGCATCTTTTTAAAATTTTTATTTTTTATACAGCAGGTCCTTATTAGTTATCTATTTTATACATATTTTTGTATATATGTCAGTCCCAATCTCCCAATTCATCACACCACCACACACCGCCCCCCCCCGCTTTCCCCCCTTGGGGTCCATATGTTTATTCTCTACATCTGTGTCTCAATTTCTGCCTTGCAAACCCGTTCATATGTACCATTTCTCTAGATTCCATATATATGTGTTAGCATACGGTATTTGTTTTTCTCTTTCCGACTTACTTCACTCTGTATGACAGACTCTAGGTCCATCCACCTCACTACAAATAACTCAATTTCGTTCCTTCTTATGGCTGAGTAATATTCCATTGTATATATGTACCACATCTTCTTTATCCATTCGTCTGGCGATGGGCATTTAGGTTGCTCCCATGACCTGGCTATTGTAAATAGTGTTGCAATGAAATTGGGGTGCATGTGTCTTTTTTTAAAATTTTTATTTATCTTATTTATTATTATTATTTTTTTGGCTGCACCATGCAGCATGCGGGATCTTAGTTCCCGACCAGGGATCGAACCCAAGCCCCCTGCAGTGGAAGTGTGGAATCGTAACCACTGGACTGCTAGGGAAGTCCCATGTGTCTTTTTGAATTATGGTTTTCTCTGGGTATATGCCCAGTAGTGGGATTGCTGGGTCATATGGTATTTCTATTTTTAGTTTTTTAAGGAACCTCCATACCGTTCTCCATAGTGGCTGTATCAATTTACATTCCCACGAACAGTGCAAGAGGGTTCTCTTTTCTCCACACTGTCTCCAGCATTTGTTGTTTGTAGATTTTCTGATGATGCCCATTTTAACTAGTGTGAGGTGATACCTCATTGTAGTTTTGATTTTCATTTCTCTGATAATTAGTGATGTTGAGCAGCTTTTCATGTGCCTCTTGGCCATCTGTATGTCTTCTTTGGAGAAATGTCTATTTAGGTCTTCTGCCCATTTTTTACTTGGGCTGTTTGTTTTTTTAATATTGAGCTGCATGGGAATTAGGCATCTTTTGCAGAACATACTCTAAATGGCTTATTATACTGCTGATTAAGACAAAAGTGCAATCATAGAAACCAAGGTATACTCTTAGGAAGACACATTTGGAGTATAATTCATGTGAAATAAAACTATGTCTTAGCCTCATTCTAATCTATTATTTCTAAGAATGGTGTTCATAACATCAAGAAATCAGTAGTTACTAAGAAGTTATACGTTTTTTCTAGCAATGTCTTTGGAAAGAAAACATTTAAGTATTAAACATTTGTGTGTACATGATTTTACTTGATCCTCGCCACAACCTTAAGTAATAAATATTTAGCTTGTTAATTATGGTTATTTTGAAGTCTTTGTCTTCCAGTTACAGTAGCATTTCTGAGAATGATTTTATTAGCACTTTTCCAGCTACTTTTTCCTGCTTCTTTGTATGTCTAGTTTTTTGTTTGTTTGTTTTATAGAATGCCATATACTGGGGAGGATTTTAGAGGTTCTTTATTATGTTATCTTCCTCTTAAGAATATTATGTCTTATTGGTTGATCACCACAATTCTCACAACAAAGTACCTATCGGCAACCTTAATGTATTGTACTCTTAAAATTTTAAGAAGGTAGATCTCGTTCTATGTACTCCTACCACAATAAAATAAAATAAAAGGATGATTTTAGGCTCTATTAAAGTGGGTCTATTTCTGTTTTGCCTGTATTCTTAGAACATCATATTTAGTTCTAGGTTATAGCTTTTCTGGGGTGTCAGTTGAAAATTTGGTGTGTTCATGAAGGTCTTCTGCATTTGGAATAGCCTAGGCTCCAATGTCTCTCCAGCATTATGTGATCTCTGAAATCCCTGCCCTCCTCTCTAGCCTCTACATTCTGTTCTCTGATTGGCCTTCCAGAGTCTCACCCTGAATATGCTCAACTTAGGAGCTGGCCAAGGACCCAGGGAGGAATTTATACATAGATTTTTAGAATGCTTTTCCTACAGTTCTCTCTTCTCAGTTTTCTATCTGTCAAGTTCCAGCTGCCTTTATGGCCGCATACATTTTTCTTTGTCTTCTCCATCCAGTGAGTCCATAGCGGTCCTTGGGCTCTATTAACCTGTGTTATGGTTTGGAAACCACCTTTAGACGCATGACCAACCAACACCTCCTCTTCCAGTTTACATCTGGTGAGTCGTTGTTTCGCTACCAAAATCTCCCATGATATTTTCTATCCCTTAAAGATGCAAGTTCTGGGCTTCCCTGGTGGCGCAGTGCTTGAGAGTCCGCCTGCCGATGCGGGAGACGCGGGTTCTTTCCTTCCTATCTCTCTTCCTTCTTTATTCTTTCTTTTCCTTTTTCTTTGTTTTAACTAGAAAAGCTGGACTTGATGCCATAGGTCAGTTTCATTTAAGAAATAAGACCATGTACTGCTAACACCTTCCACTGCACCAAGCTCAAATGGAACCATGCTATACTGTAAAATGCCAAAGAGGCTATGACTTGAAACAGCTATTTCTTACCTCTTAAATACAAAAAAAAAAAAAAAAAAAAAAAAAAAAAAGATGCAAGTTCTGTCTAACTATATCATCAGCTCTAGACCTGTTTATCATGAGTTTTCCTGTCAGTGAGCTCAGTCCTACACCCCTAGACTATATAATATCCAACTTATCCATCCTAAGACCTTAAAACTTTCATGGCCTCAGGTTTCAGTATTGCTACAGATTAGCATCTGATTCCTAAACCAGTTTTTTAGTACAATGCCTTTGCCAAAGAGTTGCTATTTATTCATCCAGATTCCTTTATCTAGTGTGGAACTGTGTGGTGTATGGTCCCAGCTTCTGAAATATCAGCATTACTTATTTTGACTGAAGCCAGTTGGGCTAAAGTAAAACCAAACTTCCTTCTGCTAAAACTATATCAAAGTGTTGAAAAACCTCAGAGATCCTTCCTTAGCAGGCAGGAATATTTTTCTGTTGAGCATCAATTAACTTGAATACTACCTCTGAAACTATCCAACAAAAGATTTAAGGGATTTCAGAGCTTTTCACTGAAGGCAGGTGAATAATATAAGCCTCTTATCTTCATTTATCCTGTTTCTAAAATGGTCAGTTTCATAAATGGTTGTACTAGATCCCAAACTTGTCCAATATATTGTGCAAAATGGAATGAAAAGAGAGAAGAATTGGTACACAATAAAATGTGAAGACTCCCAGCAACTTAGTCCTCCAAAATAAGTGTGAAATTGTTTGGGTTTTTTTTCCAGTGTGTGAAAGATTTCCCTTTATAGGTCTGCTGAGTTGTATTTTGTCAGCTCCTATTAAACTGTGTTGTCATAGGTACCTATGAATCATATAGAGTACAGAAAGACTTTATTTCAGCTTTTATAAGCCTCTGCAAACAAGGGGAAAAAAAAGATGTAAAATCTCTGATTTTAGTGAGGCTATTCAATTTCTTGTTTGTTTCTTTAAGTTTCTTGTGCTAAGAAGCCATACTTTTGGTGTCTAGGCATATTCAAGAAGTCTCAAGGGACTTTGAGTATTTATAAATAGGCTGTTTTTCTAACATGTATGCATAAAAATATAATTATTTTATGAATGTTTGATACTGTTTCAGTGACTACACAATGCATTGTCGTTCCATTCAAAAATACATATCTGGTATGTGTTTGTGTGTGTGCATGTGTGTGTGTGTGTTGATTTTTTTGCCACTTTTTAAAAATTTTTATTGGAGTATAGTTGACTTACAACGTTGGTTACTTTCTGCTGTACAGCAAAGTGAATCAGTTATACATATACATATATCCACTCTTTTTAAGATTCTTTTCACACTTAGGTCATTACAGAGTACTGAGTAGAGTTCCCTGTGCTGTACAGTAGGTCTTTATTAGTTATCTATTTTATATATAGTAGTGTGTATTTGTCATTCCCAATCTCCCAAGTTATCCCTCCCCTCCCTTACCTCCCTGGTAACCATAAGTTTGTTTTCTACATATGTGACCCTATTTCTGTTTTGTAAATAAATTCATTTGTACCTTTTTTTTAGATTCCACATATAAGCAATATCATACAATATTTGTCTTTGTCAAACTTCACTCATTATAATCTCTAGGTCCATCCATGTTGCTACAAATGGCATTATTTCATTCTTTTTTATGGCTGAGTAATATTCAATTGTATATATATACACTATGCTTTCTTTATCCATTCCTCTGTTGATGAACATTTAGGTTGCTTCCATGTCCTGCTATTGTAAATAGTGCTGCAGTGAACTTTGGGGTACATGTGTCTTTTCAAATTATGGTTTTCTCCAGGTATATGGCCAAGAGAGGGATTGCTGGATCATACAGTAGCTCTATTTTTAGTTTTTTAAGGAACCTCCATACTGTTTTCCATAGTGACTATACCAATTTACATTCCCACCAACAGTGTAGAAGGGTTCCCTTTTCTCCACACCCTCTCCATCATTTATTATTTGTAGACTTTTTGATCATGACCATTCTGACTGGTGTGAGGTGATACCTCATTGTAGTTTTGATTTGCATTTCTCTAATAATTAGCAGTGTTGAGCATCTTTTCATGTACCTTTTGGCCATCTGTATGTCTTCTTTGGAGAAATCTGTTTAGATCTGTTTAGATCTTCTGCCCATTTTTTGTTTGCATTGTTTTTTTGTTATTGAGCTGCATGAGCTGTTTGTATATTTTGGAGATTAATCCCTTGTCGATCGCTTTGTTTGCAAATACTTTCTCCCATTCTGTGGGTTGTCTTTTTGTTTCATTTATGGTTTCTTTTGCTATGCAAAAGCTTTTAAGTTTAATTTTGCCACTCTTTCGAAATACACCCAAGTGGTAATTTAATGTATATGACCTCAGCTTCAATGAATGCCAGGACTTCATTAATGGATCCTAAATACAGAAAAATTGATTGAGACTGTGACTAGGGAAACTAACGCAGTGTCACTCATAAGAGGTAGCAGTAGTTCATATGAATGCCCAAGGGTTGGTGGTAGAAATGTAAACCTTTGTAAATGAGATCACTGTTGGGAAGAGCCTGTTTTCAGAGATGTCTAAGCAGTTGCAGTGTTTAGTCATGTGGACAACAGTATTTGAAGAAGGTCCATCCATTTTGGAGCGAAATCTGAAGGAGTTGTTGAGATACAGGGAGAGAAGATTAGAAAGACTGTCTGTTATGAGGGTCCAAGTTAAGCAAGTTTGTGTTTAGGGTATGTTTCTAGGGCCGTAGGTAAAACAGCATGTTATTTAGTAAATAGAAGTCGAGATCTACTAAAAAGTCAAACGGAGAAAGATTAGGGAGAAAAGAGACAATTTGGGTAGACATGAATACCTAGTGCCTCATGTCAGATTTATGACAGCAAGACTAATATCAGCAGCTACCTGATGATAACCTTGATTTTCTAATACACTGACAAGTTTGGTCTGGATCTGTGCATGAATAATCTTTCTAGCATACCCAGGTATGAAAGAAGTAAACTATACCTGGTTTTATTCGTTCCACAGGGACATATGATGGACAAAATAAAAGTCTTTTTTTAAGTGATCAGAAAGAGCTTTCATTTTCAGCAG
>NW_006792503.1:355323-376546 GCF_000442215.2 Lipotes vexillifer
CAGCAGGACTAAATGTGTAAGGGAAGCACTGCCAGAGCTTCGACCAACTTGGTGTCTTGTAAATACTGCCACATATAAAGATCTTGGAAGTTGTTACTCTCATCTTTACAACAAGAAAAAACTGAACAAACTGAAAATCAGTGATTTTCTTGAACTGAGGTCACAGAGCAAACCAACACTCTTAAATCTGGAGAGACAGGTGGATCCAGGGAGTACGTCAAGATCTGCTTAACTTGGAGTGGAAGCTGCTAGAGACATAAACTGGTGTGAACAACTAAATGGCAATTTTGATAACACTGATTGTGGACTAACATGAGAGTGAGAAACTCTTGTTGGCCAAAGTCTTATGGAGGTTCCCACACTTTGAGTTTTACCTCTAGGAACCCCACCAGGTTCTCACAGTGAAGAGTCAAGAAAGAGTAATCATTGTGAACAGGGCCCAGAGCATTCTCCATAACAAAGGCCTACTCTACATGGGAAAACACTTGATTAGAACCTTATCTGAGATGGAAGAGGGGCATTTTACCTCTAGCTTTCCTTCTCACCTAAGGGGTGATATAACTAAGAAACAATTTTGAAAGTCACAGGCCAGGGACATGAGCCTACTAAAAGACTAAGAGTTAGTCATAAAATTACGAAATACTTCCCCTCCCTACACCTTACCACCACACCAACAGAGCTTCAGTATAATAACTGGATTACAGCTGAAAGACCTGAAAGCTGCAGACTCCCTCAGAGGAGTTTTATGAAAAGTACAAAGTGAAGAGGGGAGACCAAACAAGGACATTAGAGGAATTTGAAGTCTCTGACACATACTATGAGATCAGCAGTACCCTACCAAAATCAGACAAAGACACTATAGGAAAAGAAGCTACAGACCAATATTTCTCATTAACATAGATGCAAAATTCTTTAACAAATTATTTACAAATCAAACAACAGTGTATAAAAACTAATTATGCTCCATGACCAAGTGGGATTTATTCCAGTTATGCAAACCTGGTTCGTTATTTGAAAAGCATTCATTGCAACCCACTTGTCAAGAGCTAAAAATGAATTGATCATATCAATTGAAGCAAAAACAATATTTGAGCAAATCCAACACCGATTCTGACAAAGCTCTCAAAAAACTAGGAATAAAAGAGAACTTCCTCAACTTGATAAAGTATATCTACCAAAAACACCCCCTAAGCTAACATTATAGTTGGTGGTGAAAAACCGGACACTTGCCAATATGGGCAACAAAGCAAGGATATCCTGTCCCACCATTTCTATTCAAGACCATACTGAGTCTCCCAGCTAGTTCAGTAAGACAAGAAAAGGATATAAAATGTATACAAGTTGGAAAGAAAAATAAAACGAAACTGTTAGCAGATGACATGATTGTCTATATAGAAATTTCTAAAGAACTGGAAAAAAAGAAAAAAACCTCCAGTAACCAAAAAGAGAATATAGCAATGTAGCAGGCTACAAGTTAATGTGCAAAAGTTAACTGTTTTCCTATATACCAGCAATGAACTATTGGAATTACAAAAGAAACCCAACAACCTTTTACAATTGCACCAGAAACATGAAATAATCAGGTAGAATGCTAAAAAACTAACTGCAACATCTAAATACAGAAAAGTACAGAACTCTGATGAAATAAACAAAAGATTTAAACAAATGGTGAGATATTTTGTGACCGTGGATTAGAAAACACAGTGCTGTTGAGATGTCATTTTTCCCTGCCTTCATCTATAGATTCAGTGCAATCCCAATCCAAACACCAGTAAGCTATTTTGTAGATATTTGTAAATTTTTTCTAAAGTCTATAATGCAAAGGTCAAGATCAAGAATAGCCAGCATAGTACTGAAAAAGAACGAAGTTGGAGGATTCACATCACTTGATTTCAAGAATTAGAATAAATCTACAATAATCAAGACAGTGTGTTTATGGAAAAAGAATAGATACATTGATCAACTGAACAGAATAGAACCTAGAAGTAGACCCACACAAATATAGCCAACAGAGCTTTGACATAGAACCAAAGGCAAATCAATGGAGAATGACTAGTCTTTTCAGTAAAAGGTAAAGGAGCAATGGATGACCACCTTTCACAAAAAATATTTCAAAATTGATCATAGGCCTAGTATAAAACCCCAAAGTATAAAACTTCCAGAAAAAAACAGGAGAAAATATAGGTAACTTTGGATTCGGTAATGAATATTTAGATATATCACTAAAGACACAATACAGGAAAGAAAAAAATGGTAAGTTGGACATGTTTTAAATTTAAAACTTTGCTCTGTGAAAGGCAATATTAATATAATCAAAAGACAAGCTATAAACTGTGAGAAAATATTTTTAAAACACATATCTGATAAAGGACTTGCATCCAAAAATACACAGAGTACTCTTAAAACTCAACAATAGGAAAACAACCCACATAAAAAATGGACAAAAGTTCTGAACCGATACCTAACCAAAGAATGTATACATGTGGTGTATAAGTATATGAAAAGATCCTCAACATCATTTGTCATTAAGGAGTTGCAAATTAAAACAGTAATGAAATACCACAACACACCTATTTGTATGGCTAATATAAAAAAATTGGCAATACCAATTGCTGGCAAGGATACAGAGTAATGGGAGCTCTCATTCGTTGCTGGTGAGAATGCAAAATGAAATAGCTGTTTTGTGAAACAGTTTGGAAGTTTCCTACAAAGCTAAATACTGTCTTACCATGAAGTCCAGCAGTTGTACTCCTAGGTATTTACCCAACTGATCTGAAAACTTACGTCTACACAAAAACCTGAACAAAAATATTTATAGCAGCTTTATTCATAATTGTCCCAAGCTGGAAGCAACCCAGATAATCAATAGGTAAATGGATAAACAAACTTTGGTAGATCCATAGAATGAGATATTATTCAATAATAAAAAGAGCTGTCCAAGTCAAGACATGGATGAATTTGAAATGCATATTGCTAATTGAAACAGGCCAATTGGGAAAGCTATATACTGAGTGATCCCAAATGTGTGACATTCTTGAAAAGGCAAAACCATAGCAAAGTTGATAGGGGGCAGAGGAGGGTTGTATAGGTAATGCACAGGGGATTTTTTTTAGGACAATGAAGCTATTTTGTATGATACTGTAATTGTGGATACATGACAAAATGCATTTGTCCGAATCCATAGAATTTTATATCACAAAGAATGAACCTTAATTTATGCAAATTAGAAAAATCATTTAGAAGGTGAAGATGGGTTGCAGAATGTGAGAAAATCTAGTTGTTTGTAAATATATGAAACAATCTGACAGGGGTGGGAGTGGTGGTGGAGGGGGGAGTTGCTGACCTAAGTAACTTTGTAAATGAATGGAGTCTGTAAGACTAAAGGCAAAAGAAACTACATAAGCATTGTACTGTAGTTGATACATGCGGTTATAGGTTAACATTTATGATACTGCTATGCATGTACACTGTAACTGAACAATTAAGCAAATGGATGATGGATGGTGGAAGGTAGGACCCAGGAGCCAGGTTTTTCACTGTTAGAGTGAAAATTTACAAATAAGCAAGGGCAGGGGGCAAGGGGAAGCGGGCTAAAATGTAACAGACTAGAGTTGAAGTCATCAGTTTAAATTCATAATTAACTTAATATGAATAGAGATAGTTACATATAGAATTAGTTATAGGTATTATATATCTAGGGGTTAGTATACACATATATATTTCCTTGCTCTGTCAGCTGAGAGGGCCTAGAAGCAATGATACTCCCAGTAACAATTAGCACACCTAGTGTCCAGATCTTGGTTTCTAATATCATTCTCCAATAAAAGGTACCAGGTCTCATTGGAGAAATGGGTGATTCTAGGACTGGGATGAGCTTGGAGCATCTTGTAGGTGCCAGAAAGGAAGGAAGTTCTCAAGAAAAAAGGGGAAAGTATGCCAAAAAAGCACAAGAACCAATTGAAAGAGCTCCTAGTAGCCAAAGCTGGAACAATTTAAGGAAAATAATAAAGTAGTATTGGGTTATAACCCAAAATGTAAAATAAATACCTACAAATTCATACTAGTATCAATAAATTATTTAATAAGTAAGCAAGGGAGGGGAGACAAGTCTCCTGTGCAAAAAAAAAAAAATTAAATATTTAATGTGCATACTTCACCCTCAAGGAGGTGGAGTATAACTCTGCCTCTAAATGTCAGCTAATTATAGTGACTTCTTTCCAAAGAGCACAGTGCAGAGTGAAGGCAAAAAAGACTAACTTCACAGTGGAGAAATCTGATAAAGAGTACCTCAGCCAGGTGATCAAGGTCAACAGCAACAGTGAAAAGTCATGTTGATATTATATTCCCTTGATATGATGTGATTAAAGTGGTATTTTGTCTCTGCAATCTTCTTCCCAAACATGCATATCTCCAGTCTAATCACGAGAAAAACATCAGAAAAATCCCAGCTGAGGAGCATTCAACAAAATACCTGAGCAGTATGCCTCAAAACTGTCAGGGTCATTAAAAATATGGAAAATTTGAGAAACTGTCACAGTCAAGTGGAGCCTAAGAAGACATAAATAAATGTAGTATCCTGGCCAGCCCCTGGCCAGATGAGTTCTTGGGACAGAAAAAGGACATTAAGTAAAAACTAAGAAAAATCTGATCAAAATATGGGCTTTAGTTAATAATAATATGTCAATATTGGTTCATTAATTGTAACAAATATACTATACTAACATAGGACGTTAAAAATAGGGAAAACTGGGTGTGAGGTGTATGGAAACTCTGTACTATCTTAGCAACTTTTCTGTAAATTTAAAGCTGTAATAAATAAACTTTTTTTTTAAGCAATCAGAATTAATTTAGACATAAAATGAATAAATGTATATATTTATACATATATAGAAGTGTTAAGTCATTCAAGTAAATGTAGATCTACATCTATCATGCATTAAATTGATTTCCTAATATTCTTTGAATATATTTTTTAACCATATAAAAGTATTACATTAACATTGTGTTGTTTTTTTTTCAATTTTTTTATTTTATTTTATTTTTTGGCTGCGCTAGGTCTCCATTGCTGCACGAGGGCTTTTTCTATTGTGGCGAGTGAGGGTTACTCTTTGTTGCCATGCGCGGGCTCCTCATTGAGGTGGCTTCTCTTGTTGCGGAGCATAGGCTCAAGGCACGTGGCCCCAGTAGTTGTGGGGGGTGAGATCAGTACTTGTGGCCTCCGGGCTCTAGAGCACAGGCTCACTAGTTGTGGTGCATGGGCTTAGTTGCTCCGTGGCATGTGGGATTTTCCCAGACCAGGGCTCGAACCCGTGTCCCATGAATTGGCAGGTGGATTCTTAACCGCTGTGCCAGCAGGGAAGTCCCTGTGTTAAGTATTATAACACAAGGTATTACAAAAAATATTATCTTGACTGAAAAACTTCAGATTAAGATTTCGGTAGCATTGAGGGTTTATTATTTACCAGGATATTTGAAAAACACTTTCTCAAAATAACTTTACACATATATAATATATATAGTTATATATAGTAATAATATATAACTGTTAATATATAATCTATTAACATAAAATATTATTCCAAACATATTTGATATAAAGTTCTCTTTAAGGATTCATAAATCTAATAAAAGCACTAAAAATGATCTTTTACTTTTAACAATTCTAATTTGGTTGATGAATATATATATTATATATAAAATAAACATTTATATATATTCCTCTAGATATGTTTCTGAATGGGATGGAATAATTATTCTTACAAGTGACTAAAATCTTATATATGACGTTCATTAAGGATACAATAACTCTATGGCAGTTATTGCCATGGCTGCAAAACCTTTTATTTATTTATTTTGCCTCAACATTGCTTTTATTTATTTATATATCTTTTTAGCATCTTTATTGGAGTATAATTGCTTTACATTGTTGCATTAGTTGCTGCTGTATAACAAAGTGAATCAGCTATATGTATACATATATCCACATATCCCTTCCTTCTTGTGTCTCCCTCCCACATTCCCTATCCCACCCCTTTAAGTGGTCACAAAGCACTGAGCTGATCTCCCTGTGCTATGCAGCTGCTTCCCACTAGCTATCTATTTTATATTTGGTAATGTATATATGTCCATGCCACTCTCTCACTTCGTCCCAGCTTACACTTACCCCTCCCCGTGTCCTCAAGTCGATTATCTACATCTGCGTCTTTATTCGTGTTCTGCCCCTAGGTTCTTCAGAATCTTTTTTTTTTAGATTCCATATATATGTGTTAGCATATGGTATTTGTTTTACTCTTTCGGACTTACTTCTCTCTGTATGGCAGACTCTAGGTCCATCCACCTCACGACAACTCAATTTTGTTACTTTTTATGGTTGAGTAATATTCCACTGTATATATGTGCCACGTTCTTTATCCTTTCATCTGTCGATGGACACTTACGTTGCTTCCATGTCCTGGCTATTCTAAATAGAGCTGCAATGAACATGGTGGTACATGACTCTTTTTGAATTATGGTTTTCTCAGGGTTTATGCCCAGTCGTGGATTGCTGGGTCATATGGTAGTTCTATTTGTAGTTTTTTAAGGAACCTCCATACTGTTCTCTATAGTGGCTGTACCAATTCACATTCCCACCAGCAGTGCAAGAGGGTTCCCTTTTCTCCACGCCCTCTCCAGCATTTATTGTTTGTAGATTTCTTGATGATGGCCATTCTGACTGGTGTGGGGTGATACCTCATTGTAGTTTTGATTTGCATTTCTCTAATGATTAGTGATGTTGAGTATCCTTTCATGTGTTTGTTGGCAATCTGTACATCTTCTTTGGAGAAATGTCTGTTTAGGTTTTCTGCCCATTTTTTGATTGGTTTGTTTGCTTTTTTAATATTGAGCTGTATGAGTTGTTTATAGAGTTTGGAGATTAATCCTTTGTCTGTTGCTTCATTTGCAAATATTTTCTCCCATTCTGTGGGCTGTCTTTTCGTCCTGTTTATAGTTTCCTTTGCTGTGCAAAAGCTTTTAAGTTTCATTAGGTCCCATTTGTTTATTTTTGTTTCTATTTCCATTTCTCTAGGAGGTGGGTTAAAAAGGATCTTGCTGTGATTTATGTCTTAGAGTGTTCTGCCTATGTTTTCCTCTAAGAGTTTTACAGTGTGTGACCTTACATTTAGGTCTTTAATCCATTTTGAGTTTATTTTTGTGTACGATGTTTGGGAGTGTTCTAATTTCATTCTTTAACATGTAGCTCTCCAGTTTTCCCAGCACCACTTATTGAATAGGCTGTCTTTTCTCCATTGTATATTCTTGCCTCCTTTATCAAAGATAAGGTGACCATATGTGCGTGGGTTTATCCCTGGGCTTTCTATCCTGTTCCATTGATCTATATTTCTGTTTTTGTGCCAGTACCATACTGTCTTGATTACTGTAGCTTTGTGGCATAGTCTGAAGTCAGGGAGCCTGATTCCTCTAGCTCCATTTTTCTTTCTCAAAATTGCTTTGGCTATTCCAGGTCTTTTGTGTTTCTGAACAAATTGTGAAATTTTTGGTTCTGGTTCTGTGAAAAATGCCATTGGTAGTTTGATAGAGAGTGCATTGAATCTGTAGATTGCTTTGGGTAGTATAGTCATTTTTGTAATGTTGATTCTTCCAGTCCAGAACATGGTATATCTGTCCATATGTTTGTATCATCTTCAGTTTCTTTCATCAGTGTCTTATAGTTTTCTGCATACAGGTCTTTTGTCTCCCTAGGTAGGTTTATTCCTAGGTGTTTTATTCTTTTTGTTGCAATGGTAAATGGGAGTGTTTCCTTAATTTCTCTTTCAGAGTTTTCATCATTAGTGTATGGGAATGCAAGACACTTCTCTGCTTTAATTTGGTATCCTGCTAGTTTACCAAATTCATTGGTTAGCTCTAGTAGTTTTCTGGTAGCATCTTTAGGATTCTCTATGTACAGCAACATGTCATCTGCAAACAGTGACAGTTTTACTTCTTCTTTTCAGATTTGGATTGTTTTTATTTCTTTTTATTCTCTGATGGCTGTGGCTAAAACTTCCAAAACAATGTTGAATAACAGTGGTGAGAGTGGGCAACTTTGTCTTGTTCCTGATCTTAGAGGAAATGGTTTTAGCTTTTCACCATTGAGTATGATGTTGGCTGTGGGTTTGTCATATATTGCCTTTATGATGTTGATGTAAGTTCCCTCTATGCCTACTTTCTGGAGAGTTTTTATTATAAATGGGTGTTGAATTTTGTTGAAAGCATTTCCTGCCTCTATATTGAGATTATCATATGGTTTTTATCCTTCAGTTTCTTAATATGGTGTATCACATTATTTGATTTGCATATATTGAAGAATCCTTGCCTTCCTGGGATAAACCCCACTTGTTCATAGTGTATGATCCTTTTAATGTGCTGTTGGATTCTGTTTGCTAGTATTCTGTTGAGAAATTTTGCATCTATATTCATCAGTGATATTAGCCTCTAGTTTTCTTTTCTTGTGACATCTTTGACTGGTTTTGGTATCAGGGTGATGGTGGCCTTTTAGAATGAGTTTGGGAGTGTTCCTCCCTCTGCTATATTTTGGAAGAGTTTGAGAAGGATGATAGGTGTTATCTCTTCTCTAAATGTTTGATAGAATTTGCCTGTGAAGCCATCTGATCCCGAGCTTCTGTTTGTTGGAAGATTTTTAATCACAGTTTCAATTTCAGTGCTTGTGACTGGTCTGTTTATATTTTCTGTTTATTCCATTTCAGTCTCAGAAGGTTGTGCTTTTCTAAGAATTTGTCCATTTCTTCCAAGTTGTCCATTTCATTGGCATATAATTGATGTATTAATCTCTCATGATCCTTTGTATTTCTGCAGTGTCAGTTGTTACTTCTTTTTCATTTCTAATTCTGTTGATTTGAGTCTTCTCCCTTTTTTTCTTGATGAGTCTGGCTAATGATTTGTTAATTTTGTTTATCTTCTCAAAGAACCAGCTTTTACTTTTATTTATCTTTGCTATTGTTTCCTTCATTTCTTTTTCATTTATTTCTGATCTGATCTT
This sequence comes from Lipotes vexillifer, assembly GCF_000442215.2. NCBI lineage: Eukaryota > Metazoa > Chordata > Mammalia > Artiodactyla > Lipotidae > Lipotes > Lipotes vexillifer. Next base: position 364,361 of record NW_006792503.1, read on the forward strand.
TAAGATTTCTTTCCTTCTGTTAACTTTGGGGGTTTTTTGGTTCTTCTTTCTCTAATTGCTTTAGATGTAAGGTTAGGTTGTTTATTTGAGATTTCTCTTGTTTCTTGAGGTGGGATTGTATTGCTATGAACTTCCCTCTTCGAACAGCTCTTGCTGCATCCCATAGGTTTGGGTCTTTGTGTTTTCATTGTCATTTGCTTCTAGGTATTTTCTGATTTCCTCTTGATTTCTTCAGTGATCTTTTGGCTATTTAGTAGCATGTTGTTAAGCCTCCATGTGTTTGTATTTTTTACAGTTTTTTTTCCTGTAATTGATATATAGTCTCATAGTGTTGTGGTTAGAAAAGATACTTGATATGATTTCAGTTTTCTTAAATTTATGAAGGCTTGATTTGTGACCCAAGATTTGATCTATCCTGGAGAATGTTCCATGAGCACTTGAGAAGAAACTGTTTTCTGTTGTTTTTGGTTGGAATGTCCTATAAATATCAGTGAAGTCCATCTTGTTTAATGTATCATTTAAAGCCTGTGTTTCCTTATTTATTTTAATTTTGGATGATCTGTCCATTTGTGAAAGTGGGGTGTTAAAGTCCTCTACTATGATTGTGTTACTGTCAGTTTCCCCTTTTATGGCTGTTAGCATTTGCTTTATGTATTGAGGTGCTCCTATATTGGGTGCATAAATATTTACAATTTTTATATCTTCTTTTTGGATTGATTCCTTGATCATTATTTAGTGTCCGTCTTTGTCTCTTGTAATAGTCTTTATTTTAAAGTCCATTTTGTGTGATATGAGAATTGCTACTCCAGCTTTCTTTTGATTTCCATTTGCATGGGGTATCTTTTTCCATTCCCTCACTTTCAGTCTGTATGTGCCCAAGTGTGTCTCTTGTAGACAGCATATATATGGGTCTTATTTTTGTATCCATTCACCCAGTCTATGTGTTTTGGTTGGAGGATTTAATCCATTTACCTTTAAGGTAATTATCAATATGTGTATTCCTATTACCATTTTCTTAATTGTTTTGGGTTTGTTATTGTAGGTCTTTTCCTTCTCTTGTGTTTCCTGCCTGGAGAAATTCCTTTAGTATTTTTTGTAAAGCTGGTTTGGTGGTGCTGAATTCTCCTAGCTTTTACTTGTCAGTAAAGCTTTTAATTTCTCCATGGAATCTGAATGAGATCCTTGCTGGGTAGTGTGCTCTTGGTTGTAGGTTTTTCCCTTTCAACACTTTAAATATGTCCTGCCACTCCCTTCTGGCTTGCAGAGTTTCTGCTGAAAAATCAGCTGTTAACCTTATGGTGCTTCCCTTGTATGTTACTTGTTGCTTTTTTCTTGCTGCTTTTAATGTTTTTTCTTTGTATTTAACTTTTGATTTTTTGATTAATATGTGTCTTGGAGTGTTTCTCCTTGGATTTTTCCTGTACGGGACTCTCTGTTCTTCCTGGACTTGACTATTTCTTTTCCCATGTTAGGGAAGTTTTCAAGTATAATCTCTTCAAATATTTTCTCAGACCCTTTCTTTTTCTCTTCTTGTTCTGGGACCCCTATTATTCAAATGTTGGTTTCTGAGACTGTCCTCAGTTCTTTGCATTCTTTTTTCTTTATTCTGCTCTGCACTAGTTATTTTCACTATTTTATCTTCCAGGTCACTTATCGGTTCTTCTGCCTCAGTTATCCTGCTATTGATCCCTTCTAGAGAATTTTTAATTTCATTTATTGTGTTGTGCATCATTGTTTGTTTGCTCTTTAGTTCTTCTAGGTCCTTGTTAAACATTTCCTGTATTTTCTCTATGCTATTTCCAAGATTTTGGATGATATTTACTGCCATTACTCTGAATTCTTTTTCAGGTAGGCTGCCTGTTTCCTCTTCATTTTTTTGGTCTGGTGGGTTTTACCTTGCTCCGTCATCTGCTGTGTATTTCTCTGTCTTCTCTTTTTGCTTATCTTACTGTGTTTGGGGGTCTCCTTTTCGCAGGCTGCAGGTTCATAGTTCCCTTGTTTTTGGTGTCTGCCCCCAGTGGGTAAGGTTGGTTAAGTGGGTTGTGTTGGCTTCTTGTGGAGGGGACTGGTACCTTTGTTCTAGTGGATCAGTCTGGATCTTGTCTTTCTGGTGGGCTGGACTGTGTCTGGTGGTGTGTTTTGGGGTGTCTGTGAACTTAGTATGATTTTAGGCAGCCTCTCTGCTAATGGATGGTGTTGTGTTCCTGTCTTGCTTGTTTGGCATGGGGTGTCCAGCACTGGAGTTTGCTGGTCGTTGAGTGGAGCTGGGTCTTAGCGTTGAGACGTAGATCTCTGGGAGAGCTCTTGCCAATTCATATTATGTGGGGCCAGGAGGTCTCTGGTGTTCCAATGTCCTGAACTCAGCTCTCCCACCTCAGAGTCTCAGGCCTGACACCCAGCCGGAGCACAGACCCTGTCAGCCACATGGCTCAGAAGAAATGGGAGAAAAAAAAGAAAGAAAGAAAAATAAATAAAGTTATTAAAATAAAAATTTTTTAAAATATTGTTAAAATAAATAAATTTTTTTAGATAATACAAAAAAAGAAGAGAGCAACCAAACCAATCAACACATCCACCAATGATAATAAGTGCTAAAAACTGAGCTAAGATAGCCATATAAGTCAGAAACTAGTCAGTCGCAGACAGCAAACCCCAAGTCTACAGTTGCTCCCAAAATTCACCGCCTCAATTTGGGATGATTCGTTGTCTATTCAGATATTCCACAGATACAGGATACATCAAGTTGATTATGGAGATTTCATCCACTGCTCCTGAGGCTCCTGGGAGAGATTTCCCTTTCTCTTCTTTGTTTGCACAGCTCCTGTGTTTCAGCTTTGGATTGGCCCTGCCTCTGCATGTTAGTCGCTCTCTGGCATCTGTTCTTCGCCCAGACAGGAGGGGGTTAAAGGAGTGGCTGATTAGGGGGCTGTGGCTCACTCAGGCCGGGGGGAGGGAGGGATACGGAATGTGGGGTGACCCATCGGCCCAGAGGCCGGTTTGACGTTGCAACACCCTGAGGCGTACCATGTTGTCTCCTGGGGAAGTTGTCCCTGGGTCACGGAACCCTGGCAGTGGCGGGCTGCACAGGCCCCCAGGAATGGAGGTGTGGACAGTTACCTGTGCTTGCACACGGGACTTTTGGTGGCTGCAGCAGCAGGGTTAGCATTTCATGCCCGTCTCTGGTGTCCATGCTGATAGCCGTGGCTCCTGCCGGTCTCTGGAGCTTGTTTAGTTGGTGCTGTGAATCCCCTCTCCTGCTGCACCCCAAAACAGTGGTCTCTTTACTCTTAGGCTGGTCCAAACTTTTTCCCGGACTCCCTCCCAGCTAGCTGTGGTGCCCTAGCCCCCTTCAGGCTGTGTTCACGCAGCCAGCCCCAGCCAATCCCAGCCAACCCCAGTCCTCTCCCTGGGATCTGACCTCTGAAGCCCGAGCCTCAGCTCTCAGACCCCACCCAGTGGGTGAGCAGACAAGCCTCTCGGGCTGGTGAGAGCCGGTCGGCCCTGATCCTCTGTGCGGGAATCTCTCCGCTCTGCCCTCCGCGCCCCTGTGGCTGCGCTGTCCTCCACGGCTCCGAAGCTTCCCCACCCACCCAACCCCCGTCTCCGCCAGTGAAGGGGCTTCCTAGTGTGTGGAAACCTTTCCTCCTTCACAGCTCCCTCCCAGAGGTGCAGGTCCCATCCCTATTTTTTGTCTCTGTTTTTCCTTTTTTCTTTTGCCCTACCCAGGTACGTGGGGTGTTTCTTGCATTTGGGGAAGTCTGAGGTCTTCTGCCAGTGTTCAGTAGGCGTTCTGTAGGAGTTGTTCCATATGTAGATGTATTTTTGATGTATTTGTGGGGAGGAAGGTGATCTCCACATCTTACTCCTCTGCCATCTTGAAGGTGCTCCCCAAAACCTTTCTTTAAGCCATGCTCAATGACTAACATTTCGTATGTAATTTCCCCTTGTTTTTTGCTGCTATATCACCCAGATAATAGAATACCATTTCTATCTCCATCTGATCAACATGACAATTTATTAAAAGAAATGTGATAAAGGAACATTTTGTTAGTAATACATTATTAGAGTTGTGTAATACTTGTTTAAAGCTGCTGAAAACCAATTACTTGTTTCTGCTTCATTGCAGAAGGCATAGCAAGCAGGAATTTAGAAGGCATAGCAAGCGGGAATGTAATTTTGTTTTCAGACAATGAAAGCTTCTTGCTTTAAAAGAATTACTCTTTTCTGGTTTAAGAGATAGGACTTCAAGATCACCTTTTCTTTAATGCAAGTCACCTTTTCAAGTAAATGTCTCTCAGGTTGATAACTCTTAAATCACCATCATTAATTGATTAGGGTAAGGGATATTTTACATGGTCAAAGACCATTGAAATTATACCTTCCTCCAAGGACATCTAGAGAATGGTTTCCTTAAAGAAACACCTGGCATGTCTTGGTGATTATTTTTCAGAATACATTAAAGGAACCTGCAAACAATTTGAAAATAATAAAAAGTAGAAAGATTTCTACACCCTCAAGCTGTTCTGGCAGGAAATAAATATTCCTGTTCATTTTCATGAAAAATAACACCAATGATGTAAATCTATTCTAGATGTAGAAAACTGATGATAGTAGCAAATTAATACACGTTGATGAAAAGAAACAGGATAACTTAACATTTAAATGAAACACAACTTTTCATTTGGAAAGGTGAATCTTTAATATATGTGTATACACATAAAGCATTTTGCCAAATCAAATATTTACTCACTGATTTGCCAGGTAGTGCAGTATGAATATATCTTTCTTAGGCAGTGCTTTACTTTTCTTATTAGAATAAATCATTGCCATGTATGTTTGTTTATATACATTTGCTTATTGTTTTTCCTTAACCTACATCATCTTCCACCGATGTTCCAGCATCTCATTCTCACAGGGCTTACAGTAATATTTCACACATGGGTTGAATTTCGTTCTCCTTGGAGTCCTTCATTTGGAGGCCTCTGTTCTTTCTCAGAGGTGGACTCATTCCTCCCCAGACCAAATCTATAACCATTCATCCTGGAGCTGAATTTCCCTGTCAGTCAACTCAAAACTTTACGTAGTTGCCCCTCCATTTTTCATCTCCTATTTTCCAGATCCTAAGTTGTTCTCTTGTTTTACTCAGTCCTTTTTGTCTGGAGACATATTTCATGAACTTCCTAATAAAAGGTCTTTGGGAAGTAAAACAAAATGCTTTATTTACATCTGGTAATATATTTATTCTTCTATTATAAGTTAATCATTTGACTTGGATTTTAAAGTCTAGGTTAATAAACTCCCTCCACAATGTAAAGGCTTTTTTTTTTCCTCTCCCTTGCCTTTTAGCTTTAGAAAAATTTTATGTCATTTTAATGGCCATTCTCTCCTTTCATTATGTGTTTTTTTTCTTTCTAAAAGTTTTATTGATCACCTGCTTGGCACTCATGTTCTGAAATTTCACCATTCTTTAAACATTCTTATGGTTTATTATGCATTTAAGAATTTTCCAACTGAAACTCTTATTTCCTTGCATATTTTCTTTTATAATTTTCTATACTCTGTTTCATGATTATGTTTTTTTGGATTGGATATCATTTACTTGGATATTTGACCTTCTGAATCAGTTGTCTAGTTTTCTTTTTATTTCTCCAGTATTTAATTTTTTCACTCTACTTTCCAAGAGAATTCTCTCAGTGTATCTTTCATCACTTCTACTATATTACTTATTTTAGCTATCCAATGTTAATCTGCAAAAAAGCTTTATTTTCCTCTAGTCTTCCTTTCATAGCATTCTGTTCTTGTTTAATAGCTACAATAACTTTCCTATCCTCTGATTATATACTTTTTTGAATTTTTGAATTTTATTTATTTTTTATACAGCAGTTTCTTATTAGTTATCTATTTTATACATATTAGTGTATATATTCTCTGATTATATTAATTGCTGTTTTACTTTGATGCTTTCTTCTGCCAGTTCCTCATACTTTCTTTATTTCCTTTGTTTTTTTAACTTTTATATTTTATTTTATTTTTATTTATTTATTTATTTATTTTTTGATGGATGTACTTGATATTCTTCATTTGCCCCTCTAGAACCACTCTTTTTTTTTTTTAACATCTTTATTGGAGTATAATTGCTTTACAATGGTGTGTTAGTTTCTGCTTTATAACAAAGTGAATCAGTTATACATATACATATGTCCCCATATCTCTTCCCTGTTGCATCTCCCTCCCTCGCACCCTCCCTACGTTTATATTTTAAAAATAGAAGTTATTTTAATATTTCATGTTTTGTTTCCTTTTCTAGTTTCATTTAATTCTCTTGTAGGCATTCACCACATATCTGTTCATATTTAAACTTCTGATACTAAGAAAGGTTGACATTTCTGTGTGTATAAAGGTAATTCTCCCACCAGTTTATCTGGCAGTGAGGGGTAATTTTAGTGAGGATAGCCCCCCAATACAGTATCTGTAGCAAAATAGTCTTCTGAGTGAATTTAATGATGCCACAGGATGTTATCAATGTATGATATCATTTGCTTCATGAACATAATCCTCTTATTCTTCAAAGCATATCCCACCTTCTTAAGGTAGGAGGATAACCATGAGAGCATGGTGTCATGGAAGTAAATTGGGAAGTGTTTTTAGAAATGTCAGATGCTATTGAAAGGATAAAGAAAATTGGCCTCAAAAATGGCCACTAGATTTAGCAAAGCATAAGTCGCTGGTGAGTTTACCAAAGAAGTTTCTGGAAAGAACTGGAGATTAACAGATGAATGAATGAGTTCCAGGGAGAAAGGGGAGAGAGAAAATAGAGGTAGTGAGTATATTCAACCCCTCACTTTATACCAATACAACAGATTTTACCAAGAGCAAATTATTTCTTCATATCTTGAAATAGTTTAAGGACTCCTACCAGCCATATATTTAGAATTGGTATAGTTAAACTCGATTTTCAAATGAGGAAATTCAAGTCTAGGATAAACTTGTGTATGACTTTTATTTCTAGTTTAAATCATACTCCCCAAGGCAGATTTAGTCCTTCTTTTCTCTGTGCTACCTAAACACTTTATACAGACCTTATCTGTGAGCTTCCCTTTTGATTGCTGTCTTCTTTGATTCCAATACCTAGCACCTTGTCTGGGACATAGTGGTTTCATAAGGAGTATTCGTTTCATTAGAATAGTGCCAGGAATTTAACCAGTTAGGTGTTACAGGAGTAATATAGTAACAAAGGCCTTTAGAAATTATATCAGAACATAGTTATTTGTGCCTTGGTTCAGTATGGCCAAGGAGATCAATTTTTGATGCCCAATATAGGATTTGAAACCTATATACTACAACCCCATATCTTGCTAAATAAAATATCAAACACTCCCTAATCTCACTCACATATAAACTCATATGTATGCCTTAGTGCCTGTGGAGATCTACCATAAGCCCAAGCTGAGATTAAAATTTGTCTTGAAGTGTCTGGAAAACCAATCTCATGTAGATGAGATGATTTACATGGGCTGACTTATTTGCCAGTTTATTATTTTTGCTGGTGTAATTATAAGAGGATGGTTTGTGCCATAGATCCAGGGAGCGGAAATGGAACAATGCTGGAGGAGAATAATGTGTTTTTCCCATTCAGATCAGGTTGATGGGCCCATTGGAGAGAGAGGTTTCAGGCAGAAGCTGCAGGAGACATTTTCATAAAGGACACTGTGCAATAAGGGACTCAGGATGGTGACAAAGTGGCTCAGAATGCAGAAAGCTGGGTATTTTTTCCAAGTTTGTATGGTACATAGTTCCACTATTATAGCGCCCTGGCTGCTCTAGTGCAGTAGAGATGATGCTAAATAGAACAGTGGAGAGTAGTAGTGAAACTGACTCTTGTGATGTAATGAATAGCTCTTAGATGTAGAAGTACTTAACATGTTTGAGAATAAGCAGGATTACCTGGAGTTACTGTGAATTTGCGAATGCATATAATAAAATATTTAATGACTCTCCCAAATAATTCAGTTGTATTTTACTTGAAGGGAACGTATGTATGTGGGGACAAGAAATATAAAAACTTGAGCCATTGTTCTTACTGGGGTTTTATTCACATCATGGGATTATGGGGGAGGTGCAAGAATCTGATTATGTTTCTGTGTGTGTTTGTGTGTGTGTGTGTCCATCTATGACTGTTACTTTTACCAAATTAATTTACCTGAAAGAGTTAATAACACGTTCCTCAAAAGAGCCACTTAGCTTTTTTTCAAGCCCAAAACGTGGCTTAGTCACTAAAAAAACTGAGAGAAATTCTATAAACATCTAGAGGACATTGAAACCATGCAAAATAAACACAGTGGGATCATTAACAGTAAATCATGCTGGACAAAGTTAAGAGGTTTTTCTTGACAGATTATAAAATTAGCAGGGAGGACTATGGATAATAAATGTCTAAGCTTCAATACAGTGGTTGATATAGTGGTTCAAGTAAGTGTATAAAAATTGTCAAGTAAGTTTTGATAAGAACCCGATAAAGTGGATTAAAAACAAACTAAGAGATATAAATGTGGAGAATGATAGATGAGAGTGGGACCTTGGAAGTACCAGAAAATGATTCTTGGCTCTACTAAATGGATTTCTGACCGTAAATAGAGGGCAAATAGGCCCAAATTAGATTGGCAGATTATATCAGTTTGGAAGGTGCTGTAGAAACCAGTTTGGAGAGAGAAATGATATAACTGGTTGTAAGTCAGTCCATGGGCAGAAAAAAACAAATGAGATTTAATTTGTAAAAGAGCAAGCAGGAAAAATATTACTTAACAACTGTATGACAATACCATTTCTTCCTAATAAAAGTGATGGCATAGCATTTTACAGTATATAACATGCCTAGTAAAGGCTTATTTTTATGAACTCATTGTGTAGCAAGCCAAGTGAACAGACTACTTTCTGGAAAGAGGTTGCTTATCCGAGGAAAGTCATTGAGATCTCCTCAGACTGCGCACTAGAGTCCGTGTGTTTGGCAGATGGGCCAGCTGCGTGTCTTATTTCTATCTCCATCTGGCTCCTTCTGATTCTTGGAGCCTTTTCTGCGTGTCAGGAAACAGGCAGCAAGTTTCTCTTATTAGTATAGCAACGTGTCCACAGTACTTCCTGATGTTCAGTCAGAGACTGTATTCTAAATTGTATCCCAAGACATTGTCCATATATTGTCTCCTCTAATGTATTTTTGGTTTCTGTCAAATGTAATTTCATAAAATAAGTGCACATCGTCCATCCACCCGCTTTGGTCCAAAAGAAAAAAGACAAACAGAACTCCTCCCGTTTGCAGTTTGATGGGCCACAGGTGTTGTAGGTAAGGTGGTGCTATTAGTGGGATATGCGAACTTTCCTCCAAGTAAAACTACGTAATTTGTCTCCAGTTTTAAAAACTTGAATTCAAATTAGAATACAAAGTATTATTTTTGTTGTATATGCAACAAAAAAGGGGAGTAATGAGTTATGTTGGAAGTTAGGTTGTTAGCCACTCAAGGTGTGAATGTGTGACTCTCTGCACAGAAGACAGAGATGGAAATAAACAAGGAAACTCCCTTATTGTACATAGTTAAAATATGGTTTGTTTATTAGCCCAAAACACTGCTGTGTTAGCTTCTTTATAGCCTTAGTAATTGTTCTATAACAGCAATTAGGACTCAGCACATTTCCTTACAACCAATATGCATGCAATAAAAATATTATCAAAATAATACAAAGTCTTCTAATTACTTTCTTCCTTCTTTTTGAAAGTTCCAGTGACTTTCAGGTCTTAGAATGCCAACTGAAGCCAAAGAACAAAAGTTATATAGAAATCTTTAAAGGATGATAAATGGATTAAAGAGTTTCAGTAGAACTGGGTGGTAAAGAAAAGAGTAGGTGGGAGGTATTTAGACTGAGAAAGCCAAGTCGTTTCCTGAGAAATATATAAGGACAGCCAGCACCCCCAGAGAAAGAAGAACGTGTGAATTAAGAACTTGTCAAATGTGGGTCTATTGTTACTTATAAGAGGGTAATTATGATGACAAAATTGAATGCATTGTCATCTGGTTTCCTAAATAAGGGAGCATTTCAACATCTTCAGAGCTTGTGAGGTGCTTAAGCATTCACAATTAACTTTGACATTATATTAACTGGGCCAAAGGGAAACTCTTGAGGCATCATAACTGGGCAAATCACTGTTGGAAGGGAATTTGGGTCGAGAATGCCTATGTCACTTAAGGAAAAACAAAAAGCATTCTCAGTCAGGATATATTTTCTGACAAAACTGTATATGTCAAGAAGTAATGAAATTTAAAATCACTCAGAACTTTCATTTTTGGATTCTCAGTAAGTGACAAAGCTTGCCGTTGAGGTTGAGATTTCACAGACTTGAACAGGAATTGTCATGACTCCAACAGAAAAAAAAGGAATGCCTGGAAGATATAACTGTTGCCTTGACCATGCAAACACTTTATACCTCTACCAAAACTCAACCCCATCTTGAAAGCTTTCCTTCATATGATCGGTCATAGATTTCCTCTAAATGACAGAGAATGAGTTATATTTTACATACATTTTCTTTTTTTCTTAATTTTTATCTTATGTTGGAATATGGTTGATTAGCAATATTGTGTTAGCTTCAGATGTACAGCAAAGTGATTCAGTTATACATATACATGTATCTATTCTTATTCAAATTCTTTCCCCATTTAAGTTATTACAGAATATTGAGCAGAGTTCCCTATGCTGTATAGTAGGTCCTTATTGATTATGTATTTTAAATATAGCAGTGTGTACAAGTCAATCCCAACTTCCCAATCTATCCCTCCCCCCCTACCCTTCCCCCCTCGCAACCATAAGTTCGTTCTCTAAGTCTGTGAGTCTGTTTCTGTTTTGTAAATAAGTTCATTTGTATCATTTTTTAAGATTCTGCATATAAGCGATATCATATGATATTTGTCTTTCTCTGTCTGACTTACTTCACTTAGTATGATAATCTCTAGGTCCATCCATGTTAATAGCTCAATAGCTATTGCTGATCCCCTATCACCTGTAAATCAGTGTGAAGCAGACTGTGGAGGCTGCAAAGATGAGGAAGCTGAGTCCCAAACTCTCAGGAAGTAAGCAGTATAATGGTAGACAATGACATATGAAGCTAACTCTACATAAACAGAAGACTATTAAATAGAAACAAAATAAAACAGCAAAATACTAAAACAATTGGTTTGGGGGATTGAACATTTCCAAAATAATCCCAGCCTTGTATATAAAGTAGGGATTCCTTTAAATTACAACTGATAAAGGTTAAGGAATGAAACAAGCCATGCCACCAAGGGCAGATTCTCAAGGAGAAGGCTCATTTTGTCATTATTGTTGTTTCTTTGATTCGTTTTGTCCAACTTAACTTTCATTTTTATAACCTAAACTATAATCTAAACTAAAAAGGCAGAACAGTACTCCTTCAAAGATGAATCAAGAACATATTCCTAGTTTCTCTATTTTTTTTGTCACATCCTGTTTCCAGTGCTACTCATTGCCATCTAGAACACAACGTACGCTCACAGTTTGCAATGAACATGTATTGCAGTATGAGGGAATTTGCCATTACTAATGTTACATGCTAAGACACAGACCTTATTTCCCAGGGCTTGAAGATGCTACTGAGCCCTGATTTCTAAGAGAAGCAGGTCTGTTTTCTGCTGGGTCCGTTCTACTTCTATTTCATCTGTCTTGGAACCCACTTGCCATATCGATTTCCTTGAGATCTAATTTGTCTGAAGTCATGAACAATCCTGTTGTTCACTTTTATTAAATAATTTATCATGTCCTTTTATAATTAATGACGTGAGAATTCATTCATTCTTCATTCTGCATACACTGAGTGACTTTTATGCCCCAGACAGTGTTCTCTGAATGAGAAATACAGTAGTGAGTGAAACCAACAAAGATGCTGCCTTTCCAGAATTCACAAAGGCAGGGCACAAACAATAGCCCTCAAAACAACAAAATTAATAGCTGAATAAAATTCCAGGTAGTGATAAGTAATTTGTATTAAAATATAGCTGAATAAGGTTCTAGAGGATGACATTACGGATTTTGATATGATGCTCAGGAAAGGCTGCTGAGAGGAGACAGCTTGAGACTGGAATGAAGTGCAGGAGGTAGCCCTGTGACCTTCTGGAGGGAAAG
>NW_006792503.1:376619-388096 GCF_000442215.2 Lipotes vexillifer
GAAAGAGTTCCCAGGAGATCTGATGAAAGGCCCTACTAGGAGGAAGTCTTTGGCATGTAGGAGGAGCAGCAAGGGACCAGGTGGCTGAAGTGCAGTGAGTGAGGCAGAAAGGCTAGGAGTTGAGGACAGAGAGGTAGTCAAGGACCAAATCTCATTAACCCTTTTTTTCCCTAAGCTAAAACCGTAATTTCCATGAACATTTCCAGAGTCCCATGACACTCTCCCATTGCACCTACCCTCTCAGGCCTTGGCCTGGCTTTGCCTGTTTCATCCTCTCCTCTTTAGCTTTTGCTGTAAAGATACTTCTATTCATCCTTTCTCTTCCTGCGTGCATCAGTGTGATTTATTTGTGAAATAATTAGGAACAAATACAGTTGTATTTGTCAAGAGATCTTACATATGGGATATTTATAAAGTTCACCTTTATAGCAGTAAATTGTTTAAGGTAAAGACATAGAAGGGTGTTAGAAATAATCTGAGGGCTCATGCAGGGGACAACAAATCTCTGTGAGAACAAATGCCAAACTAAAAAAGAATATATTTCATTATCAGGGTCTTAAAATACAAAGAAGGTGGTGGGGAAACTCCACCACAGGTGAAGAAACCACTCGGGTCTGTTTTCCTGTGGCTATGACCGATGATTATCACTTCACACATGAGATCACGCTCAGTGAAAGGGCAAACACATTGATCCAGACGCTTCAAAATGGACAAGATTTCAAAATCACATCCATATCATAATTTCTTGAGAAGCCCCTGTCATTTCAAGTCATCATCCTCTGAGGAATGATAAGTGGCTCTAACATCATTAATCCTTTGATCCAAGAGGAAGAGGAAAAAAGTGATGTCTAATACTGTTGTCTCACTTTATATGTTCTATGGTTGCTATTCTTTCTTTAGGTAAATAGTGAGGGTGGGGAATGAATACAAAGAAAAAAGGAAAGAATAAAACTTAAAGAAACCCATTCTTTGTCCCCCCCCCTTTTTTTTGGTCCATAAATAATTTCTGGGAAAAATTATATGTTACAAGGAAATGCATTACAAAACTTAATTAGGGTTTTTAAAATTCAAACCCAGCATATTATTTTACTTAATTTATATGGGGAATAGGAAGCTCTAGCTCAAAGGAAACAATTCAGTTTGTAGCCTGCTCCTCAGAAGAGGGAGGCCAAGGCACATGTACCCTTAAGTTTAACCAGCACTCATACTAATATTAACTATAGCCCCTTCTAGCTCTGGCTGCTAAGGTCACCTAGGAATTGTCCTTCGTGACAGCATTTCTACCTGAGCCTTCAAGATACAGATTTGTCTCAGCCTGAGGTTCGTAAGAGAGCAGAATGACCTACTCAGAAATAGTTTAGGTAATCAGAATGATCTAAAACTTTAACCTCAATCTTTTATGAACTCCCTGGTAGTTGACTAAGCTCTATCTACCCTGGCTTTCCTTTGTTTCTTGGTCTTACAAAGCTTTGTCCAATCTTAGGGACACCTGTTTGGATGCCCTTTCCTAAGATATCCCTACGTTTAGCACAGTTAAATATCATTTACTCTGGGAAGCCTTCTGGTATCAACATATATAAATAACACCCTCCATGCCAATTCTTTCTACCACATTATTGTACTACCCCATTATATTTCTTTCACCGTATCACTATTCAAAATTAACTAGTTTATTTACTGGTTTTCTATTTTTATCTGTTTTCATCAACTAGAATGCAAGCACCATGATTTTTAGCTACATTATTTTCTTGTTACTCTAGAACAGTGCCTGCCACATGCACTGTTTAATAACCATTTTTTATACTTTCATTTAAAAACTATTGCAAAATTATAGAAAGGTTGTAAGAAAAGAATAAAGGATGCCCATACATCCTTCAACCAGATTCATCAGTTTATAACATTTTGTCACATTTGTTTTATCACGTTTTTTCTAAACATGTCTGTCTACCTACCTATCTACATATATATATATATTTCCTAAGAAAATTCTCATACTTAACCTTTTTGTAGGTAGCAAAGTCAGAAGATTTATTATTTTAAGTAGTTTCATTAGCTAATTTAATTTCCACATTCAAGTTTTATAATGGTCACAAAATATTATTTTAGCATATTAAAATTTTCTTCTGATGTAGGATCCAATCCCTAGTTAACTGTTGCATTTAGTTGTCATGTTGTTAGTATCCTTTAATATGGAATGGTTTTTTGGCTTTTCTTTGTCTTTCATCACCATGAAATTTTTTAGGAGTACGTTTATATAGGAGTATAATTATTTTGTAGAATACCAGTAACTGTTTTTTGGAATTTGAATATATGAATTCTGACTGCTGTCTAGAATTGCCCTTATATGAAAATTCATGAGAATTGAAAATGTGTAAAATTTTCAAAACTTCCCTCAGTCCATTCTGAGATTAAGAATAAAATCGGTACTAAACCATACTTTGGGAGAGTCCCAATTTCTTGTCTTCCAATGTTTTTAATTTCCATAACTAAATAAATAATCTCAATAGATTTCCTGAACTTTTGTATTATGCTAACATAAGGTATACTACGAAAATTTAACTAAGCTATTACAATATATTTTATCTGGAACCCTTTTAAGGAGCATACATCACTGAATATATCAATCTCTTTAAAAATCAAGGCTTTACTAGCTTTATCTTCCAGTTTCATGTTCCACAGTTACCCTTGTTTGATCAAAGAAGCAAAGGAGGCATTGTCTGACTTTAGTTTTATTTTCAATAAAGTTTTGAGAATGGAGGTTGCCATGTACCAATGTATCACTCTCCAAAGGAGAAAATCAAAATATGCTGTGGAACAAAAATCAATTAACAATCTCAGATTTTAATATTTTTGGAAGCCCAGCACAAGTATATCATGTCCTTGCCATTATATCTACTTATCTTCTATAAAGAAGTTGGCTGAATACTCAGTTTAAATAAATTCATTCAAACAACTGGAAGCTAAGAGTTATCACCCTGTTTCACAAATTATTAATAGCCTCAGCGTCGAAAGGTCCTTAAAAAAATCTTGTACCTCTATTAAATTTTTCTCCTATCCAATGGGAAAATCAGCCTCATCTTTTCAGTCTATTCAGTGGTTCCCAGCACTGGAGATTTATTGGAATAAGTTGGGGAACTTTGAAGAACTAACAAATCTTGAGCCATCACTACTGATATAATTGGTCTGGAGTGGACCCTTAATAATTGCAACCAGAATTAAGAATCACTCATCTGAACCAAAGAAATTGCCATCACTCAGTGACATCAGTCAAGTAGAATGCTGAAATATCTTCCAGTCTGATAGCCCTGCTACTTATATTGGTAGAATATACTCATCCTTCCCCTTGGTGACAAATCAACATCTCTGGCTGATTCTAATCATATCTTTTTATTTCATTTAGATGCAATAGATTAAGACTCTTGACTAGAATAAACTGGACTATTATGTTACATTAATTTTTGACTAAGGAAACCTAAAACCATGCTGTCTAATTTTGTCAATGCCATTACCTTAAACCGTGGGGTTGATTATACCTCTTATATCCCTTTATGTTAAATATTTGATCATTTGTCTGATTCCTTCTTTAGGCATCGCCATGGTCTTTTATTGCCATGATGTCTCACTTAAGTAAAAGATTTTCAAATGTATAGAAAACAAAAGAATTTGATTTATCACCAAATAATGAAAGAATGTCATAGATTATAAAACTGTTCAAGAGATCCTTATATAGTTAAATCATTTATATATCCTCTTTTTATTTAGACTCTACAAATATGGATGTTATAATGCAAACAGTTACTAAAAAAAAAAAAAAAAATCAATGTCGGTGTCATCTGAACTCTTTCATTTAGATGCAATAGATTAAGACTCTTGACTAGAATAAACTGGACTATTATGTTACATTAATTTTTGACTAAGGAAACCTAAAACCATGCTGTCTAATTTTGTCAATGCCATTACCTTAAACCGTGGGGTTGATTATACCTCTTATATCCCTTTATGTTAAATATTTGATCATTTGTCTGATTCCTTCTTTAGGCATCGCCATGGTCTTTTATTGCCATGATGTCTCACTTAAGTAAAAGATTTTCAAATGTATAGAAAACAAAAGAATTTGATTTATCACCAAATAATGAAAGAATGTCATAGATTATAAAACTGTTCAAGAGATCCTTATATAGTTAAATCATTTATATATCCTCTTTTTATTTAGACTCTACAAATATGGATGTTATAATGCAAACAGTTACTAAAAAAAAAAAAAAAAATCAATGTCGGGGTCATCTGAAATTTTTCCCCCTAATTTAATCCGGGCATTTGAACTACCCATTTCTGAGCTCATCAGTGGTTCTTGAATGTCAGGTGCACCCTAATTAATCAATAACTAAGCCTTCATTAGACTCAATGAGCTGCTGATATGTACCTTTACATATTTAAAATCTGTCCCTCAGTATAGAATCTAACTGGACCTTTATCAAATAAAAAAGTCAAGTCAGGATTCCCCTTGGCAATTACGTTAACTCCCTCAGATTCTCATTAACTGAACCATATGATTACTGCACAAAGAATGCTTATAGGAAAAAAAAAGTGACCTCAGTGTATTATATTATATACTATAATATATATTATAGTATATAATATATATATTATGTATATATAATATATTATATTCTTTAAGAAGATTTAGTAGTGGGCATTAGTTATAGAGACGCAAGGAACATGACAGCTTATTGATTATGCAAATATGTTCCCTGCATTTATTTAAAACAAACCAATTAGTGCAAGGTTGGTCTCTTTCTTAAAGGGCCAGATAGTTACAATTTTAGGCTTTGCTGGCTACATAGTCTGCCACAACTCTGCTGTTGTAGTGGAAAAGCAGCCACAGGCAGTAATGTAAAGGAACAGCTATGGCTGAGTCACAGTAAAAGCTTGTTTACAGAAACAGGTGGCAGGCTGTGAGTTATAGTTTGCTGACCCCTTAATTAGTGGAGCAAAATGTTTCCTATGTATAATATACATACATATATATATATATATATATATATATATATATATATGTTTTTGTTTACAAAATGAAATTGAGTACCTCTTTTAGTAAATTGAACACCGTGAAGTAAAGCTACAAGAGATGTGAGTGAATTTTGTATATATTTGAAGCCATCACATTTTTTATTTTTAATTAGCATGTCATGTTAGAAGACGTAAGAGAGAAACGCTCTATCCATGCCTCCTTAAGTAAACTCTTCTCTGAACATATGCGGTATAGTTTTTCCTAAAGGAAGTCAATTAAAAAACTAAGCTATTCGTTAACTCAGCACACTGTAAGTAACTAAGTAAATAAGTACTCTTCTGTTTGTTTGGCTGGGTTCTTGGACGTGAGATACTTCACGCTGTCCTGACAGAGTTCATCATCTCAGAGAAGACACCAGAGGTCAGGTTTTAAGAGACCTTCTTTCATGTGTTTGTTGGCAATCTGTATATCTTCTTTGCAGAAATGTCTCTTTAGGTCTTCTGCCCATTTTTGGATTGGGTTGTTTGTGTTTTTGATATTGAGCTGCATGAGCTGCTTGTAAATTTTGGAGATTAATCCTTTGTCAGTTGCTTCATTTGCACATATTTTCTCCCATTCTGAGGGTTGTCTTTTCGTCACTAATCATTAGAGAAATGCAAATCAAAACTACAATGAGGTATCACCTCACACGGGTCAGAATGGCCATCATCAAGAAATCTACAAACAATAAATGCTGGAGAGGGTGTGGAGAAAAGGGAACCCTCTTGCACTGTTGGTGAAAATGTAAATTGATACAGTCACTATGGAGAACAGTATGGAGGTTCCTCAAAAAACTAAAAATAGAACTCCCATATGACCCAGCAATCCCACTACTGGCCATATACCCTGAGGAAATCATAATTCAAAAAGAGTCATGTACCACAATGTTCATTGCAGCACTGTTTACAATAACCAGGACATGGAAGCAACCTAAGTGTCCATCGACAGATGAATGGATAAAGAAGATGTGGCACATATATACAATGGAATACTACTCAGCCATAAAAAGAAACGAAATTGAGTTATTTGTAGTGAGGTGGATGGACCTAGAGTCTGTCATACAGAGTGAAGTAAGTCAGAAAGAGAAAAACAAATACCGTATGCTAACACATATATATGGAATCTAAAGAAAAAAAAAAGGTCATGAAGAACCTAGGGGTAAGACAGGAATAAAGACGCAGACCTACTAGAGAATGGACTTGAGGGTATGGGGAGGGGGAAGGGTAAGCTGGGACAAAGTGAGAGACTGGCATGGACATATATACACTACCAAACGTAAAATAGCTAGCTAGTGGGAAGCAGCCGCATAGCACAGGGAGATCAGCTCGGTGCTTTGTGACCACCTAGAGGGGTGGGATAGGGAGGGTGGGAGGGAGGCTCAAGAGGGAGGGGATATGTGGATATATGTATACGTATAGCCGATTCGCATTGTTACACAGCAGCAACTAACACAACAATGTAAAGCAATTATACTCCAATAAAGATGTTAAAAAAATTTTTCATGAGATTAAAAAGTTAAAGTAGGCAATATATATAAAAATATGATCAATAATCATTAGAACTCTTAAATATTGAAAACAATTACAATAGCCTAAATATATATATATATATATATAATGTTGAGAGACGAAAGCAAGTTATAGAATATCTGTACAATATAATTCTATTCATTATTATTTTGAGCATTCCAACTCTAAAAATATGCAATTATATAAAGCACAGAATGGAATGAAACTCACTAAATGTATGGTATTTATTGCCTCTGTGTGTGGAGGGAAATGAAATTGAAAATTGAATAGGAGACAGTGGTACCACTCCTTCCTCTATGGGTAATGTTTGATGTCTTTTGTAATGCACCACCACCAAACCTGAGAGAGGCTGAGGAAGGGAAAAGGGAGAGAAAGAGGATGACAGGGAGCGGGAGACCAAGAGGCAAGGAGGGAGGAAGGAAGGTGGGGGGAGAGAGAGAGAGAGGTTTTGAAACAAAATCTGTGTGGTGGGTCCTTGAGTGTTTCTTATTTCTCATACTACTCCATATTCTTCTGTGTTTTTAACATTTATCAAGACACATTTAAAAATCAACAAATCATTTGAGTACAACTCTAAATATGTTAGATCCATGTTTTATACATGATTGCAAGTCAAAGAAAAGTGGAATTTAAGTCAAGAGACTTGATTTTCAGTGCAGTCTCTACTACTTACAAGCTCGTGTGAGTCACTATCACTGAACCCTAGATCCTTCATCTATAAAATGTTAATAAGAATGCTCTGCTTAGTTCACAAGAGTATATGTACAAAGCATTTTATTAAAAGAGAAAATGCTTTCCAAATATAAAGGATATTTTTTTCTAATGAGTACTAATTATTACAACTTCCATGTATTTAATGCCTACCAAATGACAGGCATATTTAAAATATTGTTAATACTCAAAATGCTAAAAATGAAAATTAGCTATTTTTATCCCCATTTTTTTTTCTTAATTTTGTTTATTTATTTTTGGCTGCGTTGGGTCTTTGTTGCTGTGCATGGGCTTTCTCTAGTTGCGGTGAGTGGGCGTCTCATTGTGATGGCTTCTCTTGTTGTGGAACACGGGCTCTAGGCACACGGGCTTCAGTAGTTGTAGCACGTGAGCTCAGTAGTTGTGGCTTGCAGACTCTAGAGCGCAGGCTCAGTAGTTGTGGCACACAGACTTAGTTGCTCCGCAGCATGTGGGATCTTCCCAGACTAGGGTTTGAACCCGTGTCCCCAGCATTGGCAGGCGGATGCTTAACCACTGCACCACCAGGGAAGCCCTATCTCCATTTTGAAGAGGGGGAAATTGAGGCTTAATGAGAAACCATCCAAGGGGTGGTAAATGACACTGGCAAGAAAAAGGCAGACCTTTTCTCTCTAACATAGATTATAACTTTCCTTTTGGTAAAAACATCTTTTGCAGCATATGGAATATTTGAGGGGGGCAGTGGGGGAAAATTACCCATTTAAAGGGCTTTTCTCATTTCTAGAGCTTGTAAAATTTATTAGTGATTGTGTAATAAATCGTTTTTCTGGGTTAAATCCTTGACTCTCATTTTCTAATAGAAAGTATCTATCACTCGAATAAAAAGTTTACCAGATGCCTTCATCTGGGTCTCCTGAAAGGAGCTCTCCTGCCTATAGAACTGCGAGTTCTGGTACAGTAAGTTTTATATTTCCATGTTCTTAATGATATGTGGCCTTCTGCTGGTAACTGAAGTGGCAGTCTGTCACCCTGCTGCTTCTGCTCACTGTCTGCTAGGACAACTAGGACAGAAAAGAGCTCCTGGCTGTGCCACTCTTGCTCCCAGGGGTCTACAGCTCTGCCACCTAATCTGAATGTTGTGCCTCAGTAACTCCCTAAGAGGGTTCTTCTGCCCACTCGTCTTATGTTCCCTAACCTCATGGCAGCTGCTGGTGAAGCCAGCTCTCATCAGTTCTCTACACAGACCCTCTCAACAGACTTGCTCTGCAGCACGTATGGATTTAGTATTGGCAGCCTCCTACCTTACTGATGCTTAGGTCATCACAGCATTCAAAGATAAACATGAGTCACGATACCACTTACAGAGCTGTTCACAAAACCATCCGTGATCCATAGTAGCCTTCCTGAGTTTTTCATGCCATCAGAAGACACCTCTGTAGACTCCGGATAGAGCAACCCCGTAATAAAGTGTTAGAGAAGGAAGACTGCCTATTTTGTGAAAGTGCAGTAAATCCGATGCTCAGAAGAACTTTGCTCTTTTACTTTTTAGCATCTTTATTGGAGTATAATTGCTTTACAATGGTGTGTTAGTTTCTACTGTATAACAAAGTGAATCAGCTATACATATGCATATATCCCCATAACTCTTCCCTCTTGCGTCTCCCTCCCACCCTCCCTATCCTTTGAAAATTCTATTGTCCTTGTCATTTACTTCAGTGGCTCTTCAAATATTTGTTCATAAAATTATTTCTGTCATTCTAAGCATAATTTGCTCTGGAACTCAGAGATCTTCATCTTATTAGTCTTGATTCTGTGATTAATAGCAAAAAAGTAACCAACTGTAGTAATCCTAACACTATATTTTCTTCTGCATCTTTGGTTCAATTGAGGTTTCTAGCAGTTGTGCTTATGAACAAAGCTATAACTCCCTAACCCTATGAATAAGTCCATGTATGTTTTATTACTATTTTAAACATATTAATAGTTAAAATGTGTATGATGAGGGGTTTGGAATATGCATCCAATATTCACATTTTAAAAAATTATTTATTTATTTATTTATTTATTTATGGCTGTGTTGGGTCTTCGTTTCTGAGCGAGGGCTTTCTCTAGTTGCGGCAAGTGGGGGCCTGTCTTGATCGCGGCGCGCGGGCCTCTCTCTCACTATCGCGGTCTCTCTTGTTGCGGAGCACAGGCTCCAGACGCGCAGGCTCAGTAGTTGTGGCTCACGGGCCCAGTTGCTCCGTGGCATGTGGGATCTTCCCAGACCAGGGCTCGAACCTGTGTCCCCTGCATTGGCAGGCAGATTCTCAACCACTGCGCCACCAGGGAAGCCCCAATATTCACATTTGGCTTTGAATACCTTGTTTTTGAATTACACTGATGAGATCATTTCAGTATTTCAGAATGATTGACTCTGTATACCAGTGGAAAAGACTAGCAGTAGTGAGATGCTGATGTTTCATAAATCTGTTCTTGCATGTCTCTAAAATATATTTACATGATTACTTTAAATAGTTTCCCTTTGCATTATACTTTGAAATGGAATTTTTATAGTCTCCAAAACTGTATGTGACTTGATCATCAATTTATATATTCTAACTGTATGTGGAATTTGAAATGAAGACCTATCTTTTTTATGGATATATAAAATAGCAAAATTCCTTATTCTCAGGCTCGTTTTAATAATGTCCAATTCTAGGTAATTTTAAAGTGAGGTAAATGTTAATGCACTAAGTGTTTAATATAATTCCCAAGAATAGAAATAACGTGTGGGGAGTGCTATATTCACAAAGTCTCAGGGGTGGAAGTTTGTAAAAAAAAAAAAAAAAAAATAGGGGAATAGGAAATCAATTTAGAGCAGAGTAAACCTTCCCATTCTTTTTTCCTAAGTCAGTACATCATCAAAAGCAGACAGGGGGGCCTCCCTGGTGGCGCAGTGGTTGAGAGTCCGCCTGCCGATGCAGGGGATACGGGTTCGTGCCCCGGTCCAGGAGGATCCCACATGCCGCGGAGCGGCTGGGCCCGTGAGCCATGGGCGCTGAGCTTGCGCATCCGGCAACGGGAAAGGCCACGACAGTGAGAGGCCCACATATCGCAAAAAAAAAAAAAAAAAAAAAAAGCAGACAGGGGACATCCACAGAGTCTCAGGCACTTCCATTACCATCTGTTACGCTGACCCTGACATTATCAGTTAGAGTCTGAACTAGGAGCTAATAATAGAGCTCTGGGCTCCTTGGCAAGAAATTCTTCTTCTTATGCTTCCCCCGCTTGGATAGTCTGATGATTACAATTTATGAACAGATGATTAGTTTCAGTTCAATTACACAAAGTCCCTTCATCTCAGTCAACGAAGAGGCCTGGGTCCACAGTTCATCGCTCATTGCCTAGACTGTCATCCTCATCCTCACATCTGACTTAAACCTCTACCAATCCATGATCCAGCAAGCCATTTCATTCTTTATATTGGAATTCCCTATATCCTTGCTACTCAAATTGTTGGCATTACCTGGTAATTGTAGTAAAGCAGAATCCTAGGCCAAAGCTCAGAATTTGCATTTAAACAAGATCTCTGGGTAATTTGCATGTACATTTAAGTTTGAGAAATACTGCTCCTGGTATTTCCTTACATTTTTATCTAAGTGCAGCATGGCTTTCTCTGTAAGCCACTACTTCTTATGTAGTGGCTTCTCAAAAGGTAGTGCTCTCCTCTTGGTGGGAATGTGAATTGATACAGTCACTATGGAGAACAGTATGGAGGTTCCTTAAAAAACTACAAATGGAAGTACCGTACGACCCAGCAATCCCACTACTGGGCATATACCCTGAGAAAACCATAATTCAAAAAGAGTCATGTACCACAATATTCTTTGCAGCTCTATTTACAATAGCCCGGAGATGGAAACAACCTAAGTGTCCATCATCGGATGAATGGATAAAGAAGATGTGGCACATATATACAATGGAATATTACTCAGCCATAAAAAAGAAACGAAATTGAGCTGTTTGTAATGAGGTGGATGGACCTAGAGTCCATCATATAGAGTGAAGTAAGTCAGAAAGGGAAAAACAAATACCGTATGCTAACACATATATATGGAATTTAAGGGAAAAAAATGACATGAAGAGCCTAGGGGTAAGACAGGAATAAAGACACAGACCTACTATAGAATGGACTTGAGGATATGGGGAGGGGGAAGGGTAAGCTG
>NW_006792503.1:388367-402164 GCF_000442215.2 Lipotes vexillifer
AAAAAAAAAAAAAAAAAGGTAGTGCTCTCGATTTTACATTTGGTAGTGTATATATGTCCATGCCACTGTCTCACTTGTCCCAGCTTACCCTTTCCAGAAGCAGCCACATAACACAGGAAGATCAGCTTGGTGCTTTGTGACCACCTAGAGGGGTGGGATAGGGAGGGTGGGAGGGAGGCGCAAGAGAGAAGAGATATGGGGACATATGTATATGTATAACTGAAAAAGAAAAAAAAATTCTTCAGAAAATAAATAAATAAAGCAGAAACTAACACACTATTGTAAAGCAATTATACTCGTTAAAGATGTTAAAAAAAAAAACTAAAAATTAAAGAGCATAAAAATAAAAATTATCCAGAATTCTTCGACCCAAAGATAACCATTAATGAACATTTTGATATATTTTCTTACATTTGTGTTTCTTCATTTTTAAAAATAAATTTATTAATTTTATTTATTTAAAAAAAAAAAAGGTAGTGCTCTCTGTCCTGTATTCGTCCTACAATTCTGAAGGTTGGAAGAGTTCCCTCTTTTTTTCTCATATTGTTTCTAAATTGTTCTCTCTCTCCTCCCTAAGAAAACATATCTATACTGAAGCTTTGTGCTCTTTGGTTTCACCATTCTCCTTTACTCCTTGTCACAAACCTCTGTAGATCTGTGTCACTCCCCTCATCCCTTGAAGATATTCAGACTGGTTAACTCATTCTCCCTTGCATACTATTCCTGATATAATGCATGGTGGTTTAAAGATAGAGAATCCTTCCAATAGATGGGCTCCAGTTTCTTGACCCCCTCGCTTATAATTATCTTGGCCTCCACTCCACATAAACCACCAATATTCTGGTCATGCCAGACATTATCATACCCAATGTGTACCTCTCCTCCATAATCTCAGTTTCATAAATTCCACTCTGTCAGCCTCACCTTCTCTCTTTCCAGTTCTTTCCCTCTAGTACCTTCACTGCAACAATTCTTTGCTCCCTATCGGCACTCATAATTTATTGACCTGCCCTGTTTTCACTCTTTCACCCACTTCCCTTCTTGCCTGGTTACCGTAGTCATCTGAAAAACTTGAAACCTGTTTAAATCAAATTCTCTAACTATCCAGTTCTTACAGTTTATCACTTGAATATGTCATATAGTTTTATGTTCATGTTACCAGAAATCTTAAGTGTGCCTTTTGTACTGTAGTATATTTCAGGTGGGGTTTTTTTTCTAGTTAAATAAGACTTCCCCTCTTTCTGATAATTATTTCATACTCTCTCCTCTTTTCTCAAGCCTCAACACTACACAGCCCTTTCACTATCCGTTGATTATCTTTTTTCTTATTTCATTGAGAAAACAGAAGCAATCCAAAGAGAAAACAACAAATCTGTTTGTGTAGCCACGTAAACTTCCTACCCACCCCTTTCAGTTGATAACCTGTCTGAAATCCTTTGTAAGGCCAACCTTCAGTGTATGCAATGGATACTATGTCTTCATGCCTTTTCAAGGACTTTGCTACTTTGTTCCTCTTTCTCCTGGATAAACACATTCACCAGCTCATTCTAATCTTTCTTTTAAGATCCTGTGACAGTGGGATCCTAAGTTTTTTTTTTTAATTGAAGTATAGTTGATTTACAGTACTGTGTTTGTTTTAGGTATACAGCAAAGTGACTCAGTTATGTATGTGTGTGTGTGTATATATATATGTATATTTCAGATTATTTTCCATTACAGGTTATTACAAGATATTGAATATAGTTCCCTGTGCTATACAGTAAATCCTTGTTGCTCAGGATCTTAAGTTTATCTCCAGCTATTGTCATTGTTCATTTCACTTCTGGAGAAAAATTCTTTGAAATAGTTGTCTTCACTTTGTAATTCACTATTTTCCTCTCATTCTTGTTTCAACCCACTTGTATTAGTCTAAGTTATCCAGAGAAACAAAACCAATAGGAGATACATACATATTACTCTAAGGAATTGGCTCATGCAGTTATGGAGGTTGAGAAGTCCCAAGGTCTGCAGTTGGCAAACTGGAGACCCAGCACAACCAATGGTATAAGTTCCAGTATGAGTGCAGGAGAAGATCAATGTCCCAGCTCAAAAACAGTCAGCCAGTCAAGGGGCTTAATCCCTTGACTTCTTGTCTTTTGGTTATACATCCACTGTTAGTGAACTCATCTAGCTTTAAGGAAAATCTCTATACCAATGACTACATATTGTTTTTACTACAGCCCTAGCTTCTTCCCTGAACTCCAGCACTGTAGTTGACGTCACCTGGCTATATAATAGGCACTCCAATTTTAACCTAACACCAAAGTTTTGATTTACCATTGACTGAGCCTAATCCATCTTATTTGCCATCTGAATAAATGACACCTCCATTCTACCAGGTGTTTTAGGGGGAAAAAGCTTGAAATATTTTTTTTTTACTCCTCTATCCCTCATATTTCACATCAAACCCAGGAGTAAATTCTGTTGACACTAACTTTGAAATATATCCCACTTATTCTCTTCACTGAACAAAGCCGCTATCATCTCTTCTTTTGCCTTCAAGTAAGAGCCTTCTGATTAGACTACCTGCTTCTGTCTTTTTAAAACAGCTTTATTGAAATGTATTTTACATATCATAAAATTCATAAAATTTCAAGTTTACGATTCAATGATTCTAGTAACTTTTCTGAATAGTGCAGCCACCACAATGCAACAGTTTTAAAACATTTTTGTCCCCTTAATAAGATCCATCATGTCCATTCCCCATTCCCAGCCCCAGCTGTAGCAACCACTAGTCTATTTTCTGTCTGTGGCATTTCACATAAATAGAATAATATAATACATAGTCTCTTGTGTCTGGCTTCTTTCACTTAGCATAATTTTTTTTTTTTTTTTGTGGTACGCGGGCCTCTCACTGTTGTGGCCTCTCCCATTGCAGAGTGCAGGCTCCGGACGTGCAGGCTCAGCGGCCATGGCTCACGGGCCTAGCAACTCCGCGGCATGTGGGATCTTCCCGGACTGGGGCACGAACCCGTGTCCCCTGCATCGGCAGGCGGACTCTCAACCACTGCGCCACCAGGGAAGCCCTTAGCATAATATTTTTGAGGGTCATCCCTGACATAGCATGTTTCAGTAGTTTGTTCCTTTCTATTGCTGTAGAGTATTTCATTGTATGGATATACATTCTGTCTGTCCCTTTATAAGCTGATGAATAATTAGGTTCTCTCTAGTTTGGGGCTGTTGTGAATAATTCTCTTATGAACTTTGACATGTAGGTCTTTGTGTGTATATGTTTTTATTTCTCCTAGATTGATATCCAGGAGTAGAATTTCTGGATCATATGGTAGTTGCATGTTTAACTTTTGATAGCAAAATTGTTCTCCAAAGTGGCTGCACCTTTTCACATTTCCACCAGCAATATATGAGGGTTATTGATGCCCCACATCCTTTCTTATCCATACTCACCATTCTAGTGCATGCAAAATGGTATCTTATTGCGGTTTTAATTTGCATTTCCCTAATGACTAATGATGTTTAGCATGTTTTCATGTGCTTATTAGCCCTTCATATATCTTCTTTGATAAAATGTTCCTATCTTTTGCCTTTTTTTTTGCAGTACGTGGGCCTATCACTGTTGTGGCCTCTCGCGTTGCGGAGCACAGGCTCTGGACGCGCAGGCTCAGCGGCCGTGGCTCACGGGCCCAGCTGCTCCGCGGCACGTGGGATCTTCCCAGAATGGGGCATGAACCCGCGTCCCCTGCATCAGCAGGCGGACTCTCAACCACTGCACCACCAGGGAAGCCCTGCCCATTTTTTTGATTGAGTTGTTTGTCTTCTTATTATTGAGGTGTCAAGGTTTTTGTTTTATAATATAAATTCCGGACGCACATCTCATATTGGATATGTGTTTGCCAATATTTTCTCCCAATTTATTCTTTATCTTTTCATTTCTTAATGGTGTCTTTTGAGATGCAAAAGTTTTGAATTTTGATGAGGTCCAGCTTATCAATTTTTTTTCTTTCATGGACCGTAATTTAGTGTTATATCTAAGAAATCTTTGCTTAGTTCAAGGTCCCAAAGATCTTCTCCTGTGTTTCCTTCTAAAGGTTTTCTTTATTTAGCACTTACAGTTAAGTCTATGATCCAGTATGAATTATTTTTTGTGTAGAGTGTCACGTTCCCTGCTCCATCTTTATTCACCCACATGCTGTGATCAACACCAGGAAAAACGGTCATTTAAAATTTCAAATCACATCATATGACTCCTCCTGTTAAGGTCCTTTAATGGCTTCCCATTTCATTCCAAGTGATATTCAAAGTCCTATAATGTGCTGAATCTCCTACCTTTTGATATCATCTCCTACCTCTTTTCAATATGCATCTTTCACTCCAGGATTACAGGCTTCCTTGCTATTTCTCAAAGAGTCTAGTATTTCTGCTTCACAGTTTCTGCGCATGCTGCTTTATCTGGCAGGAACGTTCTGCCACCTTCTCATAGACATCTTCCCTGACTACTCTCGGTAAACTAGTGTTCCATGTCATACTCTATCCCCTTATCCTTTCATATTTTCTTTATGGCCCTTAGCATCTCCCAACACAATATACGTATATTTATTAAAGTGTGTGTGTGTGTTTATATATTGTCAGCTTCCCCCATTACAATGAAAGCTCTGTAAGGTCAAAGGCATTTTTCTTTTGTTCACTATTTTATCTTTATTAGCTAGAAGAGTGTCTGACACATAGTAAAAATGTTTCTGAATTAAAAATATAAATGACTCATGGTCCCTATCTTTGCTTCCAAGAAGATGTCTAGGAGTGGTATGTGAGTCCAAAAATGCTTATACTGTCGAGGAAAAATAAAAGTGGAGTAATATGGAGCTTGCTTTGTTTCTACAGAGAGACATATCATTAGGCAATGTTAAATGTTATAAATGATTATCTGAATGGTTTTACAAAATGAAAATCCCCTATTACCTGAGAATCATATTGATTATAATTTTGAATTATCTAATAATATATTTCAAGTTCTTGCATAGGTATTAGCAAAAGATTTTTCAAAATAATTTATATAGACATGTTGAATATAAATAGGATATGTGCATATTATTTCTTAGATGATATAATCCTTTTCTGAGTACCATATCTAGAAATAATCTTTCTCTTTCTCTTCCCATTGACAGTAATATATTTGTGTCTACTTCTATGAGAGTTATCATTTGGTTATCAGTCTCTGCTTGTATTAAAGCCATCTCTTCCACTTCGCTTTAAATCTATATGAATGGATTATAAACTACTAGTGAGCAGGATCCATATCTTATCTGTCTTTGCATTTTCTGGAAGTGCTTTGCATAAAGTTCACACATAAATTTTTGTTCAATAAATAGTAAAAAAAAAAAAAAAAAAAACCCAAAAACTTTAGCTAATATGCCAAAATTTGAAAGTCATGTTGCCAAGTTAGATTGATTGAACAATGTAGAGTAATAACGCTGACTTTATTTTTACTCATTCATGGACCATATGAGCTCTTTCTGTATTGTTTGAACTAGGCATCTAACAATATGCCATTGCCTTCTGGGTCCTCATACTGAGCAATTCTGGCAGTATATTGCACAGATATTTACATGACCACATCCAAAACAAACATTTTTAAGGAAACCATTTGACAGAAACCATTTTGAATGATACTCTGTTTCATCTACATGTAATTATCATTGTTGCTTCAT
Source organism: Lipotes vexillifer (assembly GCF_000442215.2). NCBI lineage: Eukaryota > Metazoa > Chordata > Mammalia > Artiodactyla > Lipotidae > Lipotes > Lipotes vexillifer. The sequence goes on from NW_006792503.1 coordinate 394,070, forward strand.
GCATGTATATGAACTGAAACAGTAATGCTATATGTGTGTATATATGTTTATGTGTCTATACTAGGGATCTGATCACATAAAATGTTAACTTTTACTCAGATGAAATCTGTTTTACGACTGTGAGGGGACTGGTAGAGCAAGACTTGCTTTTAGTGCCTAACTAATAAGTTGTGATGCTAGAATTTTAATACGTAGAATCTGAGTCCAGATTGCATGCCCCTAAGTACAGAAATGTACTGCCTTCTCTGTGAAAAGTATTCTTTAGATAATCTGTGTCTCAGTTTAATTATCTATGTAATAGGTATGTTAATTTAATCTACCTCATAGAGGTGTGAGGAATTAATAATATTGGGTTGGCCAATATATATGTATATATCAGTCCAGTGTCTAACATATAGAGATTGATATTAGCATTTTTATATTTGAAAGTATATTACTTTTGTAATGAAAAGTGCAGGAAAAATAAAATTAAAGAAAACAAAGCTGTTGTTATCATAAGCCTTAAATACATAAAGGACATCAGTGGAAATAGAATATTTAAAACTTACTTGATCCAATGCCTAGGTGATGCCCAAATTAGACGTGGAAACATAGGTAGAAAAGATCTGGGGCCGGTGATGTTGGATTATGAAACACGACTGTAATTTTAACATTATGTTGTGTCAGGTATAACCCAGTTTTAAATTTATTTATTTTATTATTTATTTATTTAGGCTGTGTTGGGTCTTTTGTTGTTGTGCGCGGGCTTTCTCTAGTTGTGGTGAGCGGGGGCTACTCTTCGTTGTAGTGCACGGGCTTCTCATTGCGATGGCTTCTCTTGTTGCGGAGCACGGGCTCTAGGCACATGGGCTTCAGTAGCTGTGGCACGCGGGCTCTAGAGCACAGGCTCAGTAGTTGTGGCGTACGGGCTTAGCTGCTCCGCAGCATGTGGGATCTTCCCAGACCAGGGCTCGAACCTGTGTCCCCTGCATTGGCAGGCGGATTCTTAACCACTGCGCCACCAGGGAAGCCCTATAACCCAGTTTTAAACCATCCAAACTTTACCGAAGGAAGGATGTGATCAAAAGAGGGAAATGTGTCTAATGTTTTGTCCTAGATACAGAAGGTTTAAATGGAGATTGTTCTTTTGACCAAACTCCTTAAAATATTGCCTGTGCAGAGAGAGAACTGCTGAAAGTGTTTAATTGTTACCATTACTGAGGATTCATATTTGTAGTCTGTAGCCCGTCAGAAGTTAGAGGCAGAAAAGAATCAAATGCCACCATCCTATATTTCTTCTCCTTAAACACTGTAAGAGGATTTATTTTAGGGTATTTTCAATAGCTGAGAAATGGGAGGAGAGCATGAGGAATCTAAAAATTTTTTTAATTTTTATTTTATATTGGAGTATAGTTTATTAAAAATATTGTATTAGTTTCAGGTGTACAGCAAAGTGATTCAGTTATACATATACATGTATCTGTTCCTTTTCAAATTCTTTCCCCATTTATGTTATTACAGAATATTGTGCAGAGTTCCCTGCGCTACACAATAGGTCCTTGTTGGTTATATATTTTATTTTATTTTAAATATTTATTTATTTAGGCTGTGCCAGGTCTCAGTTGTGGCATGCGCTACCTTTAGTTGCAGCATGCAGACTTCTCAGTTTCGGCATGCGGACTCTTAGTTGCAGCATGTGGACTCTTAGTTGAGGCATGCATGTGGGATCCAGCTCCCCGACCAGGGATGGAACCTGGGACCCCTGCATTGGGAGTGTGGAGTCCCACCCACTGGACCACCAGGGAAGTCCCTGGTTATATACTTTAAATATAGCAGTGTGCACATGTCAGTCCCAAGCTCCCAGTCTATCCCTCCCCCCCACCTTCCTCCCTGGTAACCATAAGTTCGTTCTCTAAGTCTGTGAGTCTGTTTCTGTTTTTTAAATAAGTTCATTTGTGTCATATTTTAGATTCCACATATAAGTGATGTCATATGGTATTTGTCTTTCTATTTCTTACTTCACTTAATATGATAATCTGTAGGTCCATCCATGTTGCTGCAAATGGCATTATTCATTCTCTTTAATGGCTGAATAATATTTCATTGTATATATGTACCTCATCTTCCTTATCCGTTCATCTGTCGGTGGACATTTAGGCTGCTTCCATGTCTTGATTACTGTAAACAGCGCTTCAATGAACATTGGAGTGCACGTATCCTTTTGAATTATGGTTTTCTCCAGGTATATGCCCAGGAGTGGGATTGCTGGATCATATATGGTAGCTCTATTTTTAGTTTTTTAAGGAACCTCCATACTGTTCTCTATAGTGGTTGTACCAATTTACATTCCCGCCAACAGTGTAGGAGGGTTCCCTTTTCTCTACACCCTCTCCAGTATTTATTGTTTGTAGAGTTTTTGATGATGGCCATTCTGACTGGTGTGAGGTGATATCTCATTGTAGTTTGATTTCCATGTCTTTAATAATTAGCCATGTTGAGCGTCTTTTCATGTGCCTCTTGGCCATCTGTATGTCTTCTTTGGAGAAATGTCTATTTGGGTCTTCCCATTTTTTGATTGGATTGTTTGTTTTTTTTTGATATTGAACTGCATGAGCTGTTTGCAAATTTTGGAGACGAATCCATTGTCAGTTGCATGGTTTGCAAATGCTTTCTCCCATTCTGTGGGTTGTCTTTTCGTTTTGTTTTTGGTTTCCTTTGCTGTGCAAAAGTTTTTGAGTTTAATTAGGTCCCGTTTGTTTGCTTTTATTTCCATTACTCTAGGAGACAGCTCGAAAAAGGTATTGCTGCGATTTATGTCAGAGTATTCTGCCTATGTTTTCCTCTGAGTTCTATAGTATCTGGTCTTACATTTAGGTCTTTAATCCACTTTGAGTTTATTTTTGTGTATGGTGTTAAAGAATGTTCTAATTTCATTTTTTTACATGTAGCTGTCCAGTTTTTCCAGCACCATTTATTGAGGAGACTGTCTTTTCTCCACTGTATATTCTTACCTTATTTGTCATAGATTAGGTGACCATAAGTGCATGGGTTTATCTCTGGACTTTCTATCCTGTTCCATTGATCTATGCTTCTGTTTTGGTGCCAGTACTATACTGTCTTGATTACTATAACTTTGTAGAAAAACGTTGTCTGAAGTCAGGGAGCCTGATTCCTCCAGCTTCATTTTTCTTTCTCAAGATTGCTTTGGCTATTTGCAGTCTTTTGTGTCTCCATACAAATTTTAAGATTTTTTTGTTCTAGTTCTGTGAAAAATGCCATTGGTAATTTGACAGGGATTGCATTTAATCTGTAGATTGCCTTAGGCAGTAAAGTTGCAGGGTACAAAATTAATGCACAGAAATCTGTTGCATTTCTATACACTAACAACGAAAGATCAGAAAGAGAAATTAAAGAAACAATCTCATTTACCATCGAATAAAAAAGAATAAAATACCTAGGAATAAACCTCCCTAAGGAGACAAAAGACCTGTACTTTGAAAACTATAAGATGCTGATGAAAGAAATTGAGGATGACACAAACAAATGGAAAGATATACCATGTTCTTAGATTGGAAGAATAAAATTTTTAATTTTATCTTTCTTTGAATGACATGGGGCATGTTCTCATGTTGAACCATATAAAAGAGAATGTTAAGATCTTAAGACTTTCTTAGGAAGTTGTAGGAGGTCTCTTGGGAAGTCTGAGGTGCTTTTTTTTAAGAACGTGCCATGCTTGTTCCACTGTAGTGGTGTGTACAATTCTTATTTAGGCTGCCTGTATTAAAACCCATGCCCGTTAGTGTTTGAATTTTAGAAAAGTTACTCTCAAATCCCTATGGCTAATGAAGACAGAGGGGCCAAATATCATTTGTCTTTGTTTACCTAGGTAATGTAACTACATTTTGCAAGCTCTTATAGGAGGATTAGCAGAGAATCCTTAAGGGACTGAGGAGTAGAATCACAGTTGTCCTTTGACAGGCGCCAGTTCTGATGAACAAATATGTAAGTCATATACTATTAAAATAAGGGACATGTCAAACACCCACTTTATCAGATAGCACTCAAAATTTTAGAGAGTTAAAACTATTCTTAGGGGTCACGTGACATGATCTCAAGTTCGTCAAAGAAAAAATGATGATTTCAGTGTTGCAAAACCTTTATTTACTTAGTGAATTATCAAGTCAAGGCTGTGGTACTGAGAAGAAATAGAAGGCATCAGATCTCGAGAGAACCAGGCCTCTGACACCTCAGTCTCTAGAACTCACTGGTGAGAAGTCAAACAGGCTCGTGAAATAGTCCTCAGATTCTGCTTTTGACTTAGCATTTCCTTGTCTTGCTAAATCTCTTTTTAACTGCTAATTTTGGATTTGGGGCCTTAGGGGCCATACTAGATTGAGACAGAGAAAGAAAAAAAATGATAACTTTGGTCAAAATATAGCTATCTGATAGTGACACTCCATACTTTATTTACAAATTATATTTCCTGTCTCATGACAGAGAAGACCAGACATATGTGTGTGTGGATCTTTTTTCAGGCATGCATTAATAATATAACACTTACCTATGTGCCTACATGTAGTAAACTAAATGGATTTTGTTGACTCTAACGTCAGTGTTTATAATAAAACCTGCTCAGCGACAAGGATGTTGAGGCTCTCTCTCTCAGTGATACCAACCTATATGCATTGAGAGAGATTGAGAGAGAGAGAGAGAGAGAGAAAGAAAGAAAGAACTACGTGAGACTTTCAAAGTGTTGGGTTGTGTGGCTTCAGACACATGGTAGAAAGCTTGGGACCCTGGCAGAGCACAGAATGTGCCCTTGATGGTTGCAACCTGGCTTCTGGGTTAATTAGCTATTCTATTTGGTATTAAAAGAGCAGATGAAACACACACAAAAAAACCCCACCAAACCATCTAAAAAATGCTTAGCCCACCTGATATGCATCAAGGCTAAAAAGGAAACAGCTTTCCATTCGGTATCTGAAAGTTACTACTCTGGTACATCAAGGACTAAGGAACATTAGTTGAATGATGAATAAGAAGGAGAAGAGAGAGAGAATAACACACTAGAGAGGAAAGTCATTTAGCCTTCATCCCTAGGATGTAACGCATTTATAGTGCCCTTTCAACTAGTCAGTGCATGCAAGGAAGTCCTAGTGAATGGGGAAAGCTGGTGGACACAGATATCCCACTCTTGGGGAGAAGTCACCAGCAAGGAGAGAAAGATGTATTTGGTCAACAAGACTCAAATGAACACATAGTGATTCCAATAGACGTGGTCGAGTATCTGACATCCAACTCATACTACTAATGTTCATAGATTACGACTAGCAGAATGTGTAATTATTTTGAGTATGGGAGGTAAAATTTCAGGGAGCAAATTCCCAGAACTGAATCCTTGCATCCCAGCTGTGAGATTGCTGCCTCTACCTTCAAAGAATGATCATTGGGTGGCTAGTCATTCAGTGCCACCAAGTACAGCCTCATGGGTTGTGCAGTAACATATGGTGTCAGGTCTGAAGGAAGAGGAGCATTCACATAATACGTGTCATCGATATGAATATTTTTTGCAAGAATACCATGACAGATAGAAGCAATGTGTCTTGTTCTAAAACAATCAGTTTATTGTAACAAATTTCCAGTAGATGCAACAGTGTCTTGATATTGGTTCACTTTTCTAATTTGCATAAAGGCACTAGCATAACACCTACTGTTTCTCCTTTACAAAAGACTGCAAAGGGCTTCCCTGGTGGCACAGTGGTTAAGAATCTGCCTGCTGATGCAGGGGACACGGGTTTGAGCGCTGGTGCAGAAAGATCCCACATGCCGCGGAGCAACTAAGCCCGTGCGCCACAACTACTGAGCCCACGTGCCACAACTAGTGTCTTGATATTGGCAATGTGTCTGGGACCAAGGTGGTAAATTATGTGGAAACTGAAATGTATTCATGAAGTCTAAAAATTCAGTACAGATCAAAAACACACGGCAGATCTAAGCCCAGCTTTAAAGTCCCAGAATATTTTTTTCGAAATATGGACTGCTTAGCTCTCAGGGGTTGCTGCTTTCTATGTGTCAGATATCCACAAGAAAGTTAAAATATACTTTTCTTTTTTAATAGAGGCTATATGAACTAGTGATTAAGAGCATAGACTCTGAAGCCAGATAGTCTGGATTCAAATCTCATTTTCCTTTCTTACTAGCTCTATGCCTTTGGGCAAATCATTGACACTTTCTATGCCTGTTTTCTTCAAATGTAAAATGGAATTGAGAATATTAGTACACGTCTCATAGGGCTACTGTAAAGATTAAATTAATTAACATATGAAAAGCATTTGAATTAAACAGACCTACTAGCACAATATAATTCTTCGCTGCTGCCGCTACTACTACTACTACTACTACTACTATTAAATAATGCTAGCAAAGTCGTGGTTATATTTTTGTCTATGTTCTTTATCTCAAGTAGGAAATGAATATGGAAATTTTGTGCTAGAGGGAAAATACTTGTGCCTATGTGGGCGTTTTGGCATTCTGCAAATTAATATGTTACTAACATACTATTTAATTTTTTATTTACATTTTGTCAAAATATCTTTACAGTATAATAGGTAATATCTTTGCTAACCTATCTTTGCTAACCTTTTGAGCACAGCTTTGGATCTATGTCCATGAAAACTTTCTACATACACAGAAAAGTATTTCTTACCCTGTCTGGCACAATTATGACAGTGTTCACTATGAGTGTCTATATGTAAGGCTGATAGAGACATAGATTTAATACATAATGTCCATCTCTTCCCTCTCTTTTTAAATTTTTTAACAAAAACTAATATGTATGGAATAAAAACTAATATTTAAATCGAAAAAATAGAATCTTAGTCTTTGATATGAAATTTTTAATGTCTAAGTCTGGTCATATCCAAGACTATGATTCATTTTTTTAGATTTAAATATTAATTTTTATTCCATACATGTTTTATAAAGAAAGAAAGAAGAGATGAGCACTATATATATATTCTTAATTTGTAATATGAGTCACACATTGAACAAGAAACTTTTTTACAGGAGCAGTTTCACTTACTAATTCAATAACGTGGGTTGTAGTAGAATGTTCTGGGCACGGGGAAGAAATTTTCTAAAAATCTCCATTTCTTGGTCATTTTACCTTATTCTAGCTTTCTTTTATAAATCAGGCAAGTGCTTTGAAGTGATACTAAATAGATGAGAATTTAGATTATAGTATAAAATAGCACCACAATAATTTATTGGCGACCAAATTTTATCTAACACTGTAGACTTCCGGGGATTGCAAACTGATGGTTCTCATGGTTGGTGGCATTGACTTTAATTGCATGCTGCAGTTTTTTATTTGAATTTTTAAAAAATTAATTAATTTATTTTTGGCTGTGTCGGGTCTTCATTGCTGTATGCGGGCTTTCTCTAGTTGCGGCGAGCGGGGGCTACTGTTCGTTGCGGTGCGCGGGCTTCTCATTGCGGTGGCTTCTCTTGTTGCAGAGCACGGGCTCTAGGCACACAGGCTTCAGTAGTTGTGGTGCGCGGGCTCAGTAGTTGTGGCACACGGACTTAGTTGCTCCGCAGCATGTGGGATCTTCCCGGACCAGAGCTTGAACCCGTGTCCCCTGCATTAGCAGGCGGATTCTTAACCATTGTGCCACCAGGGAAGTCCCTGCAGTTTTTTATTTGAATGGCAAAAATATGTGATATGGATAAGTCACCCAACAAGGAATGCTTTTAATTCCTATTTGAAGATACTTCTTTACCTTATAGCATGATAAAAGGTGATCCACCTGGAAACCTGAGCTATGCAACACTGTTTCTTATTTAAACCCTTGTTATGTTAGCACCACATACAAATAGGCAATAAAGGTATCTGCCTGCCTGCCTGGCTGGTTCTTAAACTGCTGTGGTCCTGATTCAGCTGCTGAATTACTTATTGCTTTGAATAAATCATTTTAATCCCTTAACCCTTCTTTTCCTGGGATGTAAAATTAAACTATGGATTCATGCTCATTATGGTTTTGTTTATATTCTTCTTATAGGGCTCAAGTCGGAGGCTTTTACTTTTTTTTTTTTTTTTTTTTTTTTTTTTTTTTTT